>NC_137603.1:24507071-24827071 GCF_963280865.1 Gymnoscopelus braueri
AGGACCCCCAAAATTACATGTTTTTGGCTGCCAATCCCCATCGAAATATGTTGTTCCAGGGACACCCCCCCCCCCCACCCAGAAGCAAAGATTAGAGTTAAAATGTATATATTCATAGATTTGCACTTAATGTTCAAGATTTTTCAGAAATAGCATATATACAAGCTCATAGCGCGGCACTCGGTGCAGTGCTATGAGCTTGTAGATCTGCTATTTTTCGATAGCCAAAGTATAAAAATAATGGTTATAGCTAAAATCTAAAATGACACAGTATGCGTTCCCGGATTGAATGGGTTAAAAACTCATCCCATTTCCTCGTAATTGGCTCAATTGTTGACATTCACTGTCGATATTGTGTTGTTGGAGTCTTGCCACCACAACAGTAATTCATTTTACTCCGCCCTTCATAATCAGAAAGAGATTGCCAGAAGAATCACAATCAAGCAAATTTATTTTCAACAATTTATTTTCTCTTGCATTAACTGTAGGCTTAATATGTAAAAGACAAGAGCAATGAATCTGCAAGTAATGGCAGAGCCAGGCAGATAGTATGCCAGTGTCTGCACATCAAGGCACCGTATAAATTATGAATTCTGAAAGCCAATTAAAAACCACAGTCACAGTGGGCTTTGTTTCAAGGCTTCTATTATTTGCCGAGGTTGAGAGATACAGAGAGAGATACGGAGAGAGCGACAAAGGAAAATAAAGGTAGAGAGTGAGATAAGGGAGGGATAACTGGTTATCTCGGTTTCTGCACGCTTTCAGCTCTGTCGCCCTCGTGCCCTCGCTGCAGCACTCTCTGCCGTTTCTGCTCCATCGTACAACAGTGTTGCGTGGCAAAAAAAAAGCAGATCTACATGTCCTCACGTCCTCTTTAACCACATCAAACCTATTGTGTCCCTATATTCTGTGGGGAACGTTCACTGAAAATATTTGGTGTAGAGGAAAAACCAAGGGGCCTAGCCTAGGAAAGACCCCTGGGGACAACGAAATATATATACAACATGCTTATTTAATATTGTGCATCCAATGCCCCTTCCAACCAAATTCCAACGTTTCTCTTTTTCCCTGTCAATGGTGTTCTTCTCTCTTCTCTCTTTCACTCCTCTCCTTTAATCTGTGCCCTCTTCCGTTCTGTGTTTTCTTGTTGGACAGAAACATACTGAGTCACAACACAGGCCAGGGCAAAATTGGCTTATGTACTTAATGAAAATAAAGTGAACGGCTCACGCGTTTCTTTATAATCTTTATTGTATCTATACATGATTGAGCTGGTATTCAATTCAATTCAATGTGAAGCAAGGATTTTCTGGCGCTATTGGATTGGATATGAGATACTCCAATATACGTAGCAGGGGCCAGCTAGGCGGTGGAACCAGTCATTGCCTGTGTGTGTGCGTGTGCGTGTGTGTGCGTGTGCGTGTGCGTGTGCGTGTGTGTGTGTGTGTGTGTGTGTGATGTTACAGATTAGAAGGTGCGAGACAGCAGATGGGTATGTCTAAAACAGCCCTAAGCCCCCCAACACCAATCAAAGATTGGGGGAGGGGGCTGATGTTGGGGTGGTATGTTATTCCATTAGTGCAAGATGAAAATTGATATCAAAATACAACCACTCTGTCTCTGTGGCAGGTAGATAATAAAAGCAACGGTTGAACATGAAGTGCTCCTTTTTTTTGTTTTTGTTTCTTATGACACTCTCATCTGTATGACACTACCGCGTCCAATTTGGGAATTCTGTAATAAATTCAGCGAAATGCAGGCGACATTGTGTAAAAAGATCATATTGTTCCAAATTTTACATTCTCTGAGTTCAGTGAACACTGAGGATTTGCCTGTGTGCAATATAAAGTGGTTCCTAAGATTATTAGCTCGAGACCCACAAGAGATATTTTATGTCTCCCCAAACTATTGAAAACAGCCAAGCTTGTAGATCTGCTATCTAAAAGCAGAAAGCTATTCACTTTCTTTAAAAAATTATAACGTATATATATATATATATATATATACACTGGATATGAAGTTCTTTTGAAAACATTTGAAAATATTTTTTCAGTCTTAAAATTTGGGATTTTTTTTTTTAATCTTTTGAAATAATTACCAAACTTGTAGGAAACTGAAAAATGAGATATTTAATCGCGACCCAGAGAAATGGATCCACCACCCAAAAATGAGTCCCGACCCACTGTTTGGGAAACACTGCAATACAACGACAATGACAGGAGTTTGATGAGCAGATCGAGCGCGCCTCTGATGCCCTGACCATATGGATGGGTATTGCTGTGCCTCCCCCTCCCTGTCACAGATGGCGCCTGCAGCAATACTGCAAAAAGCCTCAGCCATTGTTTTACCACTAGCAAACATAATAATAAGATGAAGGAGAGGGAGGCAGGAGGGAGGAAGAGGAGGAATGGAGGAGAAATAATCACTTCTGGGCCCATGCAGAACAAACCCCCCCCCCCCCCCCCCCAAAAAAAAAAAAACCTGGTCCTTCTTCAGTGCTGGTGTCCATAAGGGCAGATTCCTGAGAGAAAGCAACCAGGATGGTAGTTGGTAATTGACTGATATGGTAATGAGCGCCTAATTATGCCTGGTAGACGGGCACAGAGGGCCGCCTACACACTGACTAGCCCTGTGACCCGCTTTCTGACAAACTGTCACTTCATCTCCTCACATCACTCCAGGGCTTATCAAACATGACCCCGAAATAGACAGACGATAATGTACACACACGCACACGCACGCGCACACAAAACATGGACGCATACGCACAAGTGCAGAGTAGCGTACACGCACACACTCAGAGCTATTATGCTTGCACATGCACTCTCTCCACTGTAAAGTCCTCAGGGTTTCATTTAACTGAGTGTACAAATGGAACCAAATGGAGCCTTCTGGGTCCACTTGGTTCCATTTGTGCACTCTTGGACTTACTGAACGCTGCAGATTGTACTGTGTAGGAATATAAGTGGTCGGATAACATTGTGATGCCAAGGCTTCTTCATCACAACGATGAAGGGCAGTGGAGGGCTGTAACCAAATATGTTTACTTGAATACTGTACTTATTACATTTTTTGGGATACTTATGACTTTCACACCACTACATTTCAAAGACAAATATTGTACTTTTGACTCTAGGATGCTAAAAAGTATCGCATCATGACACGTTGTGAGTTTGTAGATCTGCTATTTTTTACAATTATTGTTGTTTTTGGGGGAAAATGTCTCAGTTCTAATACAGCAATGCATTGATATTAACTTTCTTTACCTTTTTTTAAAAGATATTTTTGGGGCTTTTCTGCCTTTATTGATAGTATACAGTGTAGATAGGACAGGAAATAGGGAGAGAGAGACGGGGAGTGACACACAGCAAAGGTCGTCGGGGTCGGGATTCGAACCCGTGACACGCTGTCATTAGGTATGTGCCCGGACCACTAGGCCAGCGGGCGCGCCAAAAAGCATGCACTTTCGAAGCTCAAGTACAAATTTGACAAGAGCAACTTTCACTTGTAGTTGAGTAATATTTCACAGAGAGTACAGTATATACTTTGACTCAAGTACAGGGGTTGAGCACTTTGTCCACCACTGATGAAGAGTGGTTTGGCAGTGCAGCCTACGCACAGAGGACAACCCGCGGATACAAAAGTCAGCAGTGTCATATACTGTACTGAAGGTCACCTCAGTGCTACTTTTTGTTTTCTTTGTCTTCTGTTGGTCTATGCACACACCTCTACTAATCCCCTCACCCCCGCCTAGGCCTCTTGCACAAAAGGGTGATGTACTTCATGCTGTTATCTCCACCCTATGTACAAACCGTCTTTTTACTGCACTGATAGTGCGGGCGATGGAGAGGATGAAGAGAGAGAGAGAGAGGAAGGGAATACAGAGGAAGCGAGCATGACAGAGGCAATAAGGAGGAGAGGTGGACGGATGAGGACAGGACGGCAGGGAAGGTGTTTTGTTCCTGCGGTGTGATTATGTATCATTGGTCAGCGTGCTGCGTCACGTCAGGCCCTCTGAGCATCAGTCCACCACGCTGAAGGCCCAGGCCCAGCCTCCAGATGGTCCTGACCCAACAGGTGCTCCCTGGGACGGGGGGAGGGCTTAGAGGTCTGACATCTGCTGTCCACAGCCAGCCCTTCATACACACACACACACACACACACACACACACACACACACACACACACACACACACGCACGCACGCACACACGCACACACAGGCGCACACACACACACACACACACACACACACACGCACGCACGCACGCACGCACGCACGCACGCACGCACGCACGCACGCACACACACACACACACACACACACACACATCCAAATCCTAAGCTTCAATTTGACTTTTTTTGTTCACTCTCTGAGTTTAATTAACACTGAGGATTTTGCAGTCTTAACAGTCTGGGACAACACCTTTTCCCATCTTGTGCAGTGAGATCTCGGGGCCTGGAGGCTCAATCTGCTCCCGTCTATCTGTTTCCTCTATCAGTTTTCACACCCGCGTGTCGCACGTCTCGGCTCAGTATGGCTTCATTTCCAATGCGCGGGGCTGCAGACAATGACAACACAGCCCATTAACATTAACTCCTTGGCCTTGGATTGGTAGGTAAAAGGTAGCAGTTAATGAATATGGATATTGTGCGCATCAGGGGCTATTGTTTCACTTCTATTTTAGCCCTGCACATACAATACAGTAATAAGAGCTCATTGTTTATAGGCTCTTTACCACACAACACCACGTTACATACATATAAAGCCGTGTTGGTTTACTGAGTTGAACTGCACGTTCAGGAGTGTGGTAGAAATCTCAGTCACATGGAGAAATGTGTTTCTAATGCTTTGACAAACAATCAGGCATTTCTTACAGTCAAATCTATAATTCGTCGTATGAAGGTGTCACGTGCCAAAGAAAGCTCACGACGCATCGCAATGCAACACGTCGTGAGCTTGTAGATCAGCTGTTTTCGGTGTGCAACGCCACTGCATGATGAAATCAGGCTTTACAGCCTGTTACCGCTCTGATCTGTTTTGTATATGAAGTAAATTGCTCACAACAATCTGGGTCACTCAAAATGCACGTTTTTCTCTCGCTTTCCTGCCACGAGAAACAGATTCTGTTTTGGCCAGGTGGGAGAATGACAACAAATCAAGGCATGTGTGAATTACGCTAGGCACATTAGACAGCCTGGTGCAACAGCTTTTTGTTTAGAAAACATGTTTGTGCCTGTTATTTGTTATGTGTTTGTATAGCATCAAATTAAATCTGCAATGTTCATGCAGGTCCATAGATATTAGATATCTGTGTAATGTGCTCTTTGTAATAGGCAGGCAGTACTGTAGGTCATATACTGTACCACGGTATTCTGCAGCCTTGAAATAATTTATTTGGAGTGGAAATGTTTTTCTTCTCCATAGCTTTGAGAATTAAGTTTGGTTGTTGGCACTACTCACAAATAATTGCAATCAATCAGGCTTGTATTCTGCCTAGATCAAGTGGTCCTCTATGAAAGCCAAAGATGAGCATCTTCTGGCTTATCAAACACAAATACAACCTGAGCCGAGACCTTGAATGAACATAATTATCATCAGAATGAAATTCATTTTGCACTAACAGAAAAAGAAAGAAATATAAATATACAATTGGATCAAGACTGAATGAAGTATATTAAAGGTGGAATACTCACTGCTTTGCTACTGTTTTTGTCCTTATCTTTTTTTATTTGTGGTAGTAATTATTATTATTTGGAGCAGATAATTATTGGGGTTTATTTATACAAACAGACTAACAGACAAAATTGATTGATAGATTGAATCTCCATTCCAACTTTGAAATAACAAACAAACAAACAAACAAACGAAAAACTAATTGTGAACACATTTTATGGAACGAGGAATACGAACTTGAACCGCAAAGCAAAACAAAAAAGAGAATGTTCTAGAGAAGATTGTAGAAGCTGGTTTATCCATCATACTCCATTGACATCCTCGTCTATCATCAATTGATAGGTCTCTAGGTGAGTCCATATGGCGTGAGCGCACGCGCACGCGCACACACACACACACACACACACACACACACACACACACACACACACACACACACACACACACACACACACACACACACACACACACACACACACACACACACACAGTCTTCCTGTATACAGGATAGAATGGGTGGTGCATGGGGGTTGAAAACAGATGATGGTGACTCTGTCATATAGTGTGCATGTGCGTGCATATAGGCGAGGTCTTGTTAGCACCACAAGTGTATGGGCTAAATTAGTCTCTGTCTCCTCTAGCCCCTCCATCACACCTGCTCTCAGTCCCTGCAGCTGTCACTCAGCTCTGTCAACCAGCTCCGCACAGAGGAGGAGAGCAATGGAACAACAATGCTATAATCCATCTATGCACAGTCAGTAACATCCAGAGTGTGTTACTTTATCTGTACTTTTTTTTTACGTTTGCACACTCTCAGAGTTACGAATGGATGAAAATAACAGAGAGTGTCCCGTCCCGTCTATGTGTATTAGATTTATGGACAGTATGCCTGTATATGCGTCTGTCTGTCTGTCTGTCTGTCTGTCTGTCTGTCTGTCTGTCTGTCTGTCTGTCTGTCTGTCTGTCTGCCTGCCTGCCTGCCTGCCTGCCTGCCTGTCTGTCTGTCTGTCTGTCTGTCTGTCTGTCTGTCTGTCTGTCTGTCTGTCTGTCTGTCTGTCTGCCTGCCTGCCTGCCTGCCTGCCTGCCTGCCTGCCTGCCTGCCTGCCTGCCTGCCTGCCTGCCTGTCTGTCTGTCTGTCTGTCTGTCTGTCTGTCTGTCTGCCTGCCTGCCTGCCTGTCTGTCTGTCTGTCTGTCTGTCTGCCTGCCTGCCTGCCTGCCTGCCTGCCTGTCTGTCTGTCTGTGTCTATCTATATACCTGTCTATCTTGCTTTCAGTTGGTGCATCATCTGTTCATCCTCTGGCACACAAACAGTTAATCCCCTCATTACCGGGGTTTCACATCGTGCGTAGCGTAGTGGCGAGGAAGAGGCTTGAGGCGGGGGGATTGACAGATGGCATATGAAGGATGCTCTGTCAAGCCACAGGGCGACAGAGACAAGACCAGGGTGATTTTGATACTATTTGATGCCATGCCCCCTGACTGGGCTGGGTGTTGCCATGCCCGTCTGTTCTGGTTCGTGCAGCACTCGTCAGCACTGCACTGGGCTGGGAGGCCGGGGCGCGGTCCATTTTGTTTCCAATAATGCACGCTCGATGGGTGTTCTGTTTCCAATTGCCTATTAAATGTCCCTGACTTCCCATTCCTGCTCCTACTGCTCTTAACCACATTAACTCTGGCGTACCTATTTTGAGAAAATTCTCCTTTCTGTCCGTTTCAGCTTTTCTAATGCATATTCATTTTCATAATATATTTCATTATATAAATCATGAGCATGCCATGCTCATATGGTCAGTGGTCGCGATTACATCACAATGATACATATTTTTTGAAGATCGTCACAGAGGGTAGCGGGGGAAAAACGATAATTGAGGACTGTACTTTTCATTGATCGATATTTTGTCTTGCACATACAAAACCTTTATTTGGGCATATCTTTCAAAAGGATAAAAACAATAAACGCGTATTTTGTCGACCTTTGAATTTGTGTGTAAACCGAGTGCCACGTGTTAGGGGGTAGCAGAGGGAATTTATTTGTATAAATACATTCATCCTATATTAAAATTGTCTTGTGGGTGGACGTCACAAACGTAATGCACTGATGTCAGACACAACAGAAACCAATGCCTGCAATGCCAATTTGTGTCCCCTTGGAGCCCAATATCTGGGCATATCGGTCGGATCGGTGGTGTGACGTAGATGTGAGGGCCATGTTAAATCACTGTCTATATTTGATTGATATTTGATGTCTTTTTCTCTTTACCTCGTTAACCACAGTCCTACGACCTGCCATGTATTTTCTTTTTTTCCCCCCTATTGTGCAAAAGTCAGTATACAACAGAAGAGAAAGGCTGAGCAAATGGGGTAGAGTGAACCAGCACAAAAGGCGACAGAAGCTAAAGGCTGAAAGGTCACTAGGGTCATGACCCTGTTTGCCAGTTAGCATTAACCTGGTCTTTGCTGCCACCCTCTCAGTTGCTGGTCACCACTGTTAGGTCATCTCATGCTGAGCTCTGGTTCAGCCATGCATAGCTGCCTTACAAATTCGGAAGAAAATGATATACTGTAATTAACCTCATGTACATACTGTATCTGCTGGTAAGCTATGTGCATGTGTATATATTGATTTCTTTTTTTCCCATTTTGACATGCTTCTTTAATGTGATTTTTCTCCCTGCTTTCCCTCTCCCTGTCCCCCCTCCTTTGTCTTCTTTTCACTTTCTAAACACAATCAAATGACAGAGCTTGCACAAAATGAATTTCAACCACTTCTTTACAAAGTCGATTCTTGATTCTTGAAGAAATGTGGGGTTATTTTTCTGTTGCGTTCCATCCATCACTATCTCTTTCCATCGCTCTTTGCTATTATTCCACTCAAGCTATCCGACACATGACGTATGACCTTCCTCCAGCATTCACACTGGCTCCCAGAAACCGCCACACCTTCACAATAATCTGCTTTTGAACAGGCTCCAATAAACAAACAATTACATGAGACCAAGACATCTCAGGCTGAAAGCGCTTCACCATGGTTGAAGCGTTTAATTCCTGATTTCACAGTCCTCTTGCAAGAGGTGACAAGAGGGCCAATTCAAACAGCGTTGACTTAAAGCAGCCACAGCCACAGATACGCGCGCGCGCACACACACACACAAACACACACACGCGCGCACGCGCGCGCACACACACACTCGCGCACACACACAGACAATATTACTTTGTGGCCCTTACATTCTTGGACTGCCTGTAATTGCTTCCCGTGCCCTGATGTCATGGCTCCCATTTTCAATTTAATGTATAGATGTAACGCGTTGCCGCCTGAGGAAAACATCCATCTCTATCTGGGTTTTTACATGCTGCTCATAACTGAATTGTATACTTAATAATTCAATTTGCAGCCATATATAATAGCTGCACATTGAGGACACTGACCACAGTTTCACTACCCACCTAATGGATTGACTCAGTTATAGCAGTGGCCTGGATGTAAGTAGTTTTCCTACTGGCTAGACTGACCGCAGCTTGCAATAAAGACCAACATTAAGCTACACACACAAATCAATAAGTACCAATGAGAAAGATGTTAGAACTACAGTAAGAGTAGCTCCTACAGTGTATACAGTAAAATCCTCTGTGTTAATTAGCTCTGAGAGTGTACAAATGTAACAAAATGGACCCATAAGGGTCCATTTGGTTACAATTTATATTGTGACGCGCTCTACACTTGCTTTACATTCTTTATAATAAACTTGGATATACACTATATTCAAATGCTTTGCCACTTCAGTGTCATCAACATAATATTGATTAAATAGCTAACCATCTGACACTTTTACCCATCTCCCATTCAGCTTGATGATGATTGATCTTTCAAAGCAATACTATGAATATCATTCAGAAAAATGTGGGTGGGGAGTGTGTGTGTGTGTGTGTGTGTGTGTGTGTGTGTGTGTGTGTGTGTGTGTGTGTGTGTGTGTGTGTGTGTGTGTGTGTGGGGGGGGGGGGGTGCAACCTACATCTACTGCAGAGCATTACTGTAGGTGTAGGATACATGTCCCATCTTTTATCTGTTACCCTCTCTCTCCCACTCGCTCGCTCCATATACGCACACACTTGCATGCCCCCATAGATGGGTTTCCTGTTGGTAAACATGAGAGGATGATGCGCGCGCAGTGGCGGGATGAGCCGGTAGAGGGCGCTATTACCCGCAGCAGCTCTAGCCATTGTACATTCAGAAAATAAATGGTCTTCACCAGGTTTAATGAAAGTAGATTAAATGATGCAGTTTGTAATATCTTCTTTACTCAATAAAAATGATTTGTCGAAAGTTGGATCTGTTTGTATATAATAGCAGCATTATGCCTATTATGCCTATAATAGCAGCATTATGCCTATCTAAATCCCGAAAATAACGAGAGAGTGAATGGCGCTTCCGGTTCGTTCTCCCCCGCGCATGCGCAGATTGGGCACTCTGCTCTGTGATGACGTCGCGCGGAAACCCATCTATTGTTCCTGAGGTATTGTTTTCTCAGTGGCTTTGTGTGTGTCATTGCACCCGCCCACCGCCCCCCCCCCCCTCTCCCCCCCTCTGTACATCTGCCAGCCCATGATCCATTGTTCAGCACCATGCCACACAAACGGGCCTCAATTAGACAGACTGTGCTGTTCTGTAGCAACATGATTGTTTTGGTCTGGTCTCCATCGCAGCACCTGTCTCACACATGTTGGGAGTCCTTTCATGGGCCGTAACTGAAGCCGTGTTCCAATGACATGGTGTATAAATAGCACGTGCCACACAGGTCATGTTCCTGGAGAGAATAGGTCATCTAATGATTAGCGTACTAAACTTCTTGAACTTTGTAACAGTAGGAGTGACATACTGTATACATTTTCATTAGTTTTTTTAATAAATTATGTTTTCAATAAAGTTTCAATTTAGTTTTGTATTATTTTCAAAACTAGTGAAAATAGCATATACCAGCCAAGAAAGTGTTACATCATGACACGTTGCAAGCTTGTAGATCAACTATTTTCACTATGTGAATAGACTACAACAAAGAAGGCTATATACTGTAGGCCTTAAGAGTGGCTAAAGTGCCAATAACTTTTTTGAGTATGAGCATTTACAGATTCATGCCGGGAAATCCTTGCTGATGAAAAATTATAATTATGTATAAGTATAATTTTTCAACATTCAGCTTACACACAGTAATATCTTTTTAACATTCAACTTGCAGTAACTCAAATTTGAATGAGCTCACAGTATCACAAATTGCCATTCAACAAAAACTAAGCCAATTGCATGACTGTAGGCTAATTATCATATCACCAGTGTTTCTTTTGGGCTAGGCCTTGTGATGTTGTGTTGAAAGGGTACGATCCTTAATGATTTCCTCTGTTGCATGACAGTGTCGCATGTCAAAAATAGCCGAAGCGACGCGTTGTGAACTTGTAGATCAGTTCAAAGTATAAATCAGGTTTAAGATTTAAAATGAATACGATTTAACGAATTTAGCCTGAAAGGTGGAGGTGCAGATAAGGGGGCAGTGACTGCATAATGAAAGTCAGAGCTAATATAAACACTGCAAGCAACCAACGCTCCACAAGAGACACCATGTGGAGCAGTTACACAGTAAAATCTTTTGACTATTAGCTCTGAATTAAAATTTTGAAGAGTTCATTTTAATTAAATTAACACTTGGGGTTGTACTGTGCTGCCTGAGATACAGAGGCAGATGGCACACATTAAAGTTACATCTGACCTGACATCTCGTCCAAGATAAAAACAGATTTCATGCTTTTTATTCATTTCTTATGGAAATCCATAGATGGTCTTTATGCTACATGCTTATGAGGATTCCAATCTGCAGAGGGAAACGACTGAAAAAAAACATTCACCAATAGTATATGACTCCATATTTACAAGCATAAAGTACAAAATGCAAAAACCATCAAAGCCAAGACTTTGTTTTATTGCAATCCGATGAAACTGCAAAACTGCTGAAAAGTCCAGTTCTTGACAAGAAATTTTTTTTTTCTCCAAATGAGATTTAATAACATCTGACAGATTTTAGTAGAGCTGGTCACATACTGTAGCACACACAATCAAATCTCCCTGGAGTCCTTGCAGATCACAGCTGATTTAAGGCTGAATTGTGCAATATGCAGCCAATAGTTGGCAGAGTTACAGTACTGTATGTCTCAATGAAAGCTTCATAAACTGTATATTATTTACATGGCTTTGTATCTATCAAAAGTATCACACAATGCAGCATTAAAGTATGGTGTTTTAGCTCTACATGTTACAGATCTCCTGCCTGGAGAATTGGCTGTGACCCCTCATGCTTAGACCTTTATATTCCTCTCAGAACAGACCATTAACAAATCGCCTCCATCCCTTCTGTCCTGTGCTTTATGCTCTGCCAGACTCAATGTTAATCCCTCCACCCTCAGATCATACCAGCTACGACCCGAGCTACCTCATAAACCCCTAACAATCAAAGATCAATATGGAATACCCCTTACTGGAATAACCCCCACTGGCCTGTTTATTCATGACCCATTTAATAATCCACTTATTAATGCCTTTTATCATACTTTCTCTTATAAAAGCATACAGTAGCTTCACACAGGGACAAAATATTATCATATATTGAGGATTTATTCAATAATTAGACAATGCTGGATTATGATTATCTGATGTACTTCAGTAGTGAACAACTTTTTGTGTCCCTTTGCTTTAATATTAAAGTAAAGATAACAATCAAGTGATGCTGCTAACAGAATGTAAGAAAGTGAACCAGCCAAATCCACTGAAAACATTACATTTGATTTGTGTTATATCTTTTGTATTGAAGTACATCCATCCATGTTTTGGATTTTGATTATACAAACAATATATACACTACCAGAGTGAATAAGAAGTCTCACTCTGCCCATGATATTGAGGCCTTGGTTCATACTTATTTCAATATATATTTAATGTGCAGATATTGATATGAAACATCTAAGCAGCAACACAGTCCACTGTAACACACCATTCTATCCCCAGTTTCATATGTCAATACCAGCCAGTTATGTATTCTATCTGTGTCCGTAGTGATGAAACAGTAAATATTATCTTGTGTGTGCAAAGATACTGTTAATCTGTTCTCAAACTTTGTGGTTTAATAGAACCACAGCCATACCAGCTACGCTAATTAACCACACACCAAAACAGGAATACATTTTAATATTGATCCCTCCAAGTCCTTAGTGAATTTGAGCGTGTGTGTGTGTGTGCGTGTGCGTGTGTGTGTGCGTGTGTGCGTGTGTGCATGCGTATTAGTGTGAGCAAAAGTGTGCGGGAGTATGATTATGAATATTTTAAGAGCACATTTAACATGGTGAAGCCGGAGCAGGCTCGGGGAGGGATTTGCGCCTCCACTCTTCAGCTAATGACCCCAGGCGCTTCCAGCAAAGCTTCTTCATATTTTAAAGAAAGTCGATAGAGCTGCAGCCCAGTCAGCAGCATTAAGATTCATACAGACGCCACAGGGACCCTGAAAAAAATTAATAACACGCGTGTCTAACAATCCTGCCTGCGATTTAGTGGAGCAGCCGAGCTCTCTGCCTGCAATGCAAAGTGGTAATGAATACACAGACAAGATAAATTCTGAACACGTGCGTGTACCCAACCCTCCAGTCAGTGCACAAACACACTCTCCTTGCGCTACCAATCCCCACTTCATTTGCACCCCTTTCCGGTGATGGCGTCACTCACCTCATACTGTATGCATCCTTCTACACAGCCTGCACAGTAAAATCCTGAGTGCTAGTTTATCCAATGTAAAAGATGTCAAAGCGTCAAATGCAGCCAAATGGATTACGCTGGTTACATTTACACTCTCAGGTAAATTTACATTTTTATCGAGTACCTGTGGTCAGGCCACAGGTATTCAGGCACACTTGTTTCGCCTCTCCTGCTCTTACATTCAAAGTACTACAGTATCTCATTATCTCTGTCTCTCTCTCTCTCTCTCTCTCTCACACACACACACACACACACACGCACACACACACACACACACACACACACACACTATTCACAAAAGCAGTGAGAACTCTGTTTGACTGAAGATGTGGCAGCTCTGAACAAAAGCTTTTTCACTTTCCCTATGATGAATTTTTCAAGACTTCTCGTCTGCCGCTGCATGCAGAGACATTGACAGGTCCTCTCACTGCAAGGTCAACCATTGTCTAGAAACCATCTCAGCAACTCTCACCTCCTTGATGGTATGCAAGGAGTGCTCATACTGTATATTACTTCCAGTGAAGTTCCTGTCTCCCTAAGCATCCAGCAGTGGTTAGAAGCAAAGTGCATGCGTGCAAGAATGCGCGTGTGTGCGCGCACATGTGTGTGTGTGTGTGTGTGTGTGTGTGTGTGTGTGCGTGTGCGTGTGCGTGTGCGTGTGTGTGTGTATGTTTGTAGAGTCTTTTGATTGAAATATTAAGAATTTGTGTTACCAAAGGTACTTCACTGGTTATATGGGGCCTACAGGCTGCAGCGTATATGTCTATGGTTATGATTGCATAGGGTTGAATACTGGACGTTAAGCCTATAATTCATACTTTGTCGTTGTGAGCTTGTAGGTCTGCTATTTTTTGGCGTGCAACACCGTAATGCGACGGAGCATAAATTAGGCTTTACTAAGCTGCTACACTCCTCCTACATTACTTTCATACTCTGCCTCTTGGATAAAATGCTACTACACTCAAGCAGAGGGTACATAATATATAAAATATATGAGTAATGTTACAGTTATTTTGTGAGCAAAGCATCATTGAATTTGTAAAGCTAAACACAATTGTGACACCCAAATAAACCTAAATATATGGTCCCCTATAGCCTTGATAGTATTTGTGAGTGTCCAATAGAAGATTGAATGTAAACTGATTAGATTGTCCAGTGTTAATACAGCAGCACACTAGGATGAGATGGCTGCGGACTCCCTGGGAGCCTAGACAGCATATGGCTCTGTCTCCCAGTGAACAACACCACCCAAGCAGCCTGGCTGCCTCAAAAGGGAGTGTGTGTGTGTGTGTGTGTGTGTGTGTGTGTGTGTGTGTGTGTGTGTGTGTGTGTGTGTGTGTGTGTGTGTGTGTGTGTGTGTGTGTGCGTGCGTGCGTGCGTGCGTGCGTGCGTGCGTGCGTGCGTGCGTGCGTGCGTGCGTGCGTGCGTGCGTGCGTGCGTGCGTGCGTGCGTGCGTGCGTGCGTGCGTGCGTGCGTGCGTGCGTGCGTGCGTGCGTGCGTGCGTGCGTGCGTGCGTGCGTGATAGGCATGTGTACATACAGGTGCTCACATCAATGTGGACAATGAAGTTGCAAAGAAGGAGAATGAATGAAGAGGAAGATACTGTAGATGGCTCTCAAATGATCGGGGGCAATAAAGTTAATGAAAACAGCTCCAAATATGCACAGACTACATTAGCCATGGTTCACATGACGCTTGTATACAAGCGTCATGGTGCCGAGTCCCCCTGGTCTAAAGTTGTGTTCGATTTTTTCACATTGCCATCTCTCACATAAACATAAACGTTCAGATTTCAAATATAAAGTGCTTACCACCGAGCCACGGATGTTACAAGGCGATGCGGACCGCGATGAGTACCCGTATCTCCCGTATTGTTCAATAAAACGCATTTTAATCCCATCGCCGGCCATTTTCTCCAAATTGTCTCCGATACTTTCAACCATGCGACACTAATGGTTGGGAGGTGTATTGCACTCTGATACATTACAAAACAAAAAAAATCAAAAAAAGAAAATGGCCGGCGATGGGATTAAAATGCTTTTTATTGAACAATACGGGAGATACGGGTACTCATCGCGGTCCGCATCGCCTTGTAACATCCGTGGCTCGGTGGTAAGCACTTTATATTTGAAATCTGAACGTTTATGTTTATGTGAGAGATGGCAATGTGAAAAAATCGAACACAACTTTAGACCAGGGGGACTCGGCACCATGACTGTCATGGTATGACAGTCATGTTTCAGGGCTAAGACTACATGTACAGTACAGTGGTCCTGGTGACTTCATTCTTCAATGGCAAGTGGTAAGTCTTACAAACAAATGCAAAGCTTACAGTATATACTGTATACAGTAACAAACAACTATTGATGTGGGCTGAAAAGAAAGGAATTCATTTGATTCATGTGGTGTGTTCCATTAATGAATCTGCATGCTTTTAGGGTATGTCTTGTTGAATGACATACCATGTTTCCGTTTTACACAACCAGCACATTGCTGTGGTATGTCCTTTTGGATAATGCAACTGTGTGGAGCCACAGTTGCATTATCCAAAAGGACATACCGTAGTTAGCAAGATGAGTTAGGCTGGAAGGGGGGAGGTGGCAGGCCTGATTGCCTGTCAAGCACAATAGTTTCCATATCCTTGCTGGGGAGATGAAAGGGAAGGGAGGGGATCAATAAGTCATTAGTAGAAAGCCATCAGAAAGATTCCAGGATGATCTGACATCTATTATCGCCATGGACCAGGAAGCTGGCAAGAACTATTTAGGGGGAGTTACATTAAGACCACTGTTAAATCTACTCCTACCTGTCCATTAGACCAATCTCTGCTTCTGGTATTAAACAATTGCAAGCTTGGGTTTACTACGGTGTCAGAAAGGTATAAACTACAATAAGGTGATGGGGTTTTCAGATTAACTTTAACGTCATACACCTCCATATTGGCTATGTATCTTATGGTTTCCAATTATCTTCAAACCAAGATCCTGTGCCAACGCAAACAATGGAGTCCACAACAACCGCAGCATATACAGTAGCTGCTCCGGATCCCACTGGTGAACACATCTCTCTGAGGCCATTCATATAAGCAGCCCAGCAGCAGCTTATATGAATGGCCATATGTCCCTCACACCCAGGTCCCCAGTGGGTCCTGGCTCAGCACAGTGACACCATCGCCTCTGCACACATCCCTCTGCCAACATGGACCGCTTGGAAAGGCCCCAAAAGGCCTCTTCTGGTTGGTCTATCTTGCCCTCACTGCCCTAGTGATGTCATTTACAATTCCTGGGTTGGCTGGATCGTGAGTAAAAAGATTTGTCAAAGACTCAGAGAGGTTAGATGCAAAGTGAAATAAATGCCTAGTCACATGAAATACAACTGAATACCAGATCAGGGTAATACATTCATGCTGGAACATATGGTTGCTGCCGGAAAGAAACCTTGTATCTCCACATTTAAACTTGTTACGGTTTGTTTTGTAAATTAATGCCCTACTTTCTCATACTACAGTGTCACCAAAAGTAGCAAAAATTGCCGATCTACAAGCTCACAACGGGTCGCTATGCGCCACGTTGGGAGCTTGTAGATCTGCTATAAACTAATTGTTTAAGTTAAAGTGAAAGCTTAAGTGTGTCTTTTATGAATATCGAACCAATGAAAAGTATTAACAAGAGCTGGTGACTAAATAATAACTACATTGGATCCATTGGAAAACAGGTTTCTCCATCTTCTGAAAAATAACAGTTTTGGACGTTTCCCCAGCGACAATATTGCATATTACCTACTTACAGCAACAGTCTATTAACACACTGACACGGCACATAAACAGACAAATCAAAAAACACCACACTACCAAACACTTTTTCATTATGTCCTAGTCCAGTTTTAATTATGACCATGCAAAGGGGTATATATCCACAGTGGGGTGGGGGTACAAAGGCCAACTACTGATGATGACATATGCTGTATGGGAGCAAAAGCGAGCAGACAGGCAAAGGAGGCAGAGTCCAGTGTCATATCGGCAGTGTGTGTTTGCAGGTCCCGTGCAGCGATGATCGCTTATCCCCCTGCCACCGCACATATGTTTGGGACGTGAAACAGTTGGACGTGGCCGAGGGCTAAAATGGGTCAGACCGGCACAGATGGAGCAACAAAAAAAGAAACTCCCACTGGGTCACTGTCAGATGCACACACAGTAAAATCCTCAGAGTTCATTTAACTCTGAGTGTGTAAATGTAGCCCGTAAGGGTCCATTTGGTTACATTTGTACAATCTCAGAGTTGAAAATGGATACGTTAAAGCTGAGGATATTCAGTGCACCCCACAAAAACAAGCGAGAAAGACAGAAGGTCGACAGACAGATATATGTATTTGACGATGATTTGGGTATGCTAATAATGTCTTTTAAATGTGTCATGTAATGATAGAGTAGGGAAGAGCCTGATGCACTGTGCACCAAAACCAGTGGGAGCCAAGTAGTCGTGTTTTATGCCTAAATGAATTGCGTAACAAGATTCCACTCACTGTCAAAACTCTCTCTTATAAACACTGCATGTTATCAAAATTGTAGATGTTAACAGATGACATTTGCAATAAAAGAAAAGCTTAGGGAATTGCCCTAGTAAGGTACCATGTGGGGGCTTTCATAGAAGACATATCAATTAACAGTGCAGGATAAACCAACCATGTTTTTGGACAGATGGAGAGCAGTTGGCGAAACCGGGGCCTTAAAGATTAAATAGAGCATTATCCACACAGTGTGGAGGTTATATTTTTTTGCCTGGAGTTAATAAATAAGAGTGACACAGGAACAATTGTGAAGCATAAAAATATGTTTTATTCTAAGTCATGCCTTAAAATTCTACGTCTTAAATTCAAAGTCTCCATTTCTGAAACTTTTTTTATGTGGTTTGTATAATATTGCATCGCAAATTACTGCAAAGATGCCATTGTAAATTCTTCTACACCATAGCAAAGACCGCACATCATTTCCAGACAAGGCTGTCGTGCTTGTGTTCCGTAATCCATTTTTTCCACAGTTGAAAAGTATTCAGAAATCTTCAGGGAGATGGCCTTGCGTGTCAAAGCATCCATTAGAAATGTAACGTGAAGCAATAATTGAACAGTTGAAAGGTCATCCATTCAAAAAAAAATTCATTATGATGAGGGGAAGGCAATTCCTTTCAATGCAAACCTCCCCTGGCTTTTGAACTCAATTGTCAACGTAGGCGCCCATCAGCGCATAGTGAAGAACTATGGTGTAGCCTTCCTCTTTCACGTCCTTTTAACCAGAGGACAACCGCATGCATTCCCCTGTGTGGGGGGACATGCTCAACAGCCATGTTGGTGACTGTGCATTAGCATGTGGGTGGCACTTGCTCTGTGAGGCGGTCATATGTTTACAGCGACTGTCTTGGATGGAAGTCAAGTTTGCAGCTGCAGCCTTAGAATAATTCATCGCCCTCCTTCTTGCCCGGGAGGAGCCACAGGTAGTTGATGAAGTGGCAGTGCCAAGAGTCCCAACTGGCGAAGATGAAGCGCAGCTGCCGAGAGTCAGCACGGCCAGATGCCGCTGCTGACGTACCATGTGTTCCAAGCAGGGCATGAGTGTGTACTGTATGTGTGTGTGTTGTGAGTGTTGTGTGTGTGTGTGTGTGTGTGTGTGTGTGTGTGTGTGTGTGTGTGTGTGTGTGTGTGTGTGTGTGTGTGTGTGTGTGTGTGTGTGTGTGTGTGTGTGTGTGTGTGTGTGTGTGTGTTGGAGTGGGAGGGGGGGTTGGGGGGTTGGGGGGGGCGATAGCGTGAGGCGCTTGCCAAGACATCCTCACATTGATGCCAACCTGACACATGTTCTGGCACTCCCCATGGTTTGTGTTCCCAGCCCGATCTCTCTCTCACAGATCTGCGGGGGGTCCTCTCTCTCTCCCTCTCTCTCTCTTCCCCTGTCTTTTACCCTCTCCTCAGATGGAGTCCTCTGCCAGTCAAGATGGGAGTTGGCGCCTGCTTGCGGCCATCTTGCCCACCAGCGGCGGGGTTTCCTTTAAAGCGGTGTTCGCTGAGAAGTGTGTTGGCAAAAGGCCGTTAGAGCAGAATTCCAAGCTTTTGCTCACTATGATGCCATACCATGTCCTCTCCTCCCATCCTCCCGAGAACCGATACCCGCTGGCCCCTCGTGCATCTTTTCATGTCTACAGTAGCTCCATATACTGTACGTCTCTTGATGGCCCGAAAATCCACACTCATCTTCATATAGTGCCTGTTAAAAATATCGCTGGTCCTCAGGAATGAAATCCCCTCAAAATGGGAAGTATGTGATTGATTCCCTCTTGTCGAAGACAGCATCTGAGGATTTTTCGGTTGTATCCTAAGACAAAGAGCGGTACCATCTGCATCAGAAAAGAAATACAAATAAAGGATGCGCTGTGAAGATTGCCTAGCTGTTGGTGTAGCATAGCATCCCCTTGAATGGCGCTTTCCCCACAAATGGAGCCGCGATCTCCCTTTGACGATACTACTCCTGGAAACGGAGGGGAGTTCTCTGAGACAAAGGCACCAGTTTAGTTAGGAACATGCCATCCTCGTTTGCAGTGTAGGGGGTTTGGGGAGGGAAGTGAAAACTTTTTGAACGAGTGCCATGTCTGGAACATTCTCTTATCTGAGGCCCGCGACTGCCAGCTGGCGGCTGAATGTGCCCACTTGCACTGTGTTGATGGAGTCAGCCAAGCTAGTTGGCATGCTGCATAGTAGAACTGGCAAGTGATCTGAAGCCAAACACAACTCTGTGTGGGGTAGCTGCATATCCACCACATTCTGACGTCCCTTGTGTCTGTCTCTCGTGACCAACCCCTCAACGAGATCTGTGGGCTCTCACATAGGGGATGAGTCTGAAATTCTTTCAACAACAAGATGCCACCCCCCAGTTGAGACCACGGTGGCCCACGACGAGCATCCACAGTAATGCACTTTCTGCCACAATCTGAAGCTATTATAGCCTACAAAGAATAGCAATGAAACTCACGAGGCTGTATTGTCTGACAGAATTGTAATCCTCCATAACAAAAGTAATGAGCTGATCAAAGAAAAACAATCAAAAGAAAATAATGAAACTGATCTAAAAGTACCCATCTGACCTCTAAACACGGCAGCAAAAAAAGTATTTTAATGATCAATCAATCAATTGTGTTCCGGCTTGGATCAACCATCGATGGAACTATAGGCCACATTAAGTTATTTATCGTATCGCTTTCAAGGTTTTAACAAAAATAAATACCACATCTTTTTCTTTTTACATGTGTTTTTATATTAATGTTATATATTATCATTGAAATCTTAATGTTTTGTTATTTGGGGGCCCATTTGCAATACCCTCGTGGTCCAACAGTGGTCCCCGGCCCACAGGTTTAGAGTCACTGGATTACAATCAAAAACATCCATCCTGGATGAATCACTCCACATGCTGCACACAATCTTTGAATAAGGTTTTCCCTCTGGCAGGTGTCTGCTGCCTGGGAACGGAGGCAGACTCAGCTCTCCTCCACCTGCCCCTTCATCTAACTCATGTTCACTGCCCACTGTTTTCTTGTTTTGTTTGTGTCCCTTGTGTAGGATTATGTCTGCCATTTTAATTGTCCCTCTGGGATAGCCTGATTACAGTTTATTGAATTAATTCAATAATAACAGTTGGGGGGTGGAAAATGCCATTTTGTATAACGACTACAAGGGTCAAGTAATAAAATGCAGTGGTGGAAAAAGTACTCACATATTTTACTTAAGTAAAAGTATCAATACTGCAATGTAGAAGTACTGTCACAAGTAAAAGTCCGGAATTCAAAATTTACTTGAGGAAAAGTACAAAAGTATTGGAATCAAAATGTACTTACCAAAAGTAGAAAGTAGAAAGTCTGCAGAATGTCCCATTTCACAAGTTTTCAAATGTATATATATTTTTTTGAAAATAGCAGATCTACAAGCTCGAGCTTGTACGGTATGTTTTGTAATAATCAAAACTAGTAACTAACGTTTTCAAATAATTATAGAGGAGCAAAAGCACAATATTTGCCTCTGAGATGTAGTGGAGTAGAAGTAAAAGTACTGAACATTTTGGAAATACGCCAATAAAGTAAAAAAAATACCTCAAAATTGTACTTAAGTACAGTACTTGAGTAAATGTACTTAGTTACTTTACACCACTGATAAAATGTAAAGTGCATAATAATAAAAATCGATAGCCGCTTCCAGGTTGTTCCCATGTTTAGGATAACACACATCCACCTGTTCCTCACTAACCAGCGGAACCAAAAACCAAATGTTTGTTTCTACACGGAAGAATATTTCCATCGCACACTGTCATTGACTGGACGAAGCACTGTGTTATTGTGGTAAGGATTGTGTTGAGAACAAACAGTCAACAACAACAACAACTCTCACATTATTCTCGGTATAATATTTATACAAAACGTTTATGTGGTCACAGTATCGGTTTATCAAAGTTCGTTTTTGCGGTCGTCACTTATGACAGCGTTATTAAGCCAAAGTCTTTGCATGTAGTCTACACAGAAATGTACATGTACTCATTCATTCAAGCAACACTATTGCTATTGTAATATAATTTAAATAAAGCTCTTTTTAATTGCATAGACAGAAGATAGGTTTGATACCTGGTGAAGGACTGTCGACCTGGCTCGCATCACTTCACCAGGCTTTAGTCCTTGAGGGCAGTGGTGGAAAAAGTACTCACATTTTTTTAGTAAAAGTAAAAGTATCAATACTGCAATGTAGAAATACTCTGTTACAAAACGTCCAGAATTCAAAATGTACTTGAGTAAAAGTACAAAAGTATTGGTAACAAAATGTAGTTAAAGTGGACTGGACTAGGGTTCCTGTCATTTATTGATTGATTGAATACTTTATGAACAGTTTGTAAATAGTACACAGGTGTGATTTTACAATGATTGTTAAAAGGATAATACAAAAAGCTGGGGCTTGTTTCCATTGTGGTCCTGTTGATTTCGCAATTGTCGCTTTATAAGAGCTTATGCAAAATACCTAAATTGTAAATTGTAATGAATGCATTTTGTTGGAGCAGAAACCTTCTATTTGTTATTTATATTTAATGAGTTGGTCAATTATTTCTCTCCCTTGGTTGTGAAGCACTTTAATTTGAAAAGTTCTATACAAACAAAGGTACTTATAGTGTCTTGTTCAAAAGTGTTGCGAAACTTGATTGTCTTATTTGTTTCTTAATTAAAAAGGTCAACAACACCAATTAACCACACAAATTAAAAGTCAGTGAGACAGCTGGTTCAGATAAAGTTTTGCCAAGGTCGAATTAGCTGCGATAAGAGAAGAGTGTTCTTGAACATACCGTATTAAAAAGGAAACATGCAGGTGAAGATATATGTGTATATATATATATATATATATATATATATATATATATATATATACAGACACCATTAAAACAGGGAAAGCATCTGTCATTTTAGATTTTTGTGTGTTTGTTATTCAAAAATAGCTGATATACAAGCTCACTGCGCGTCACTTTGTGGCGCTGTGAGCTTGTATATCTGCTGTTTTTTAACTTTTTATTTTTATTTTTATAAAAAATTATGGAAAAGTTTGAGCACTACTGATTTAGAAGGCATTTGTAGAATCGGCCTCAGGTCTTTATGGGATACATACAAATATACGTATATATATATTTACGTGTGTATATATTATGTATGTATGTATGTATGTATGTATGTATATATAGTCCTTTATGTAAACTTGTGATGTGACAAATAAAGTTGATCTTTGAATGCTTGCTACCATTAAGCTCACATATCCTTTTCTACCCTGTGAATTAACAGATGTCAGTGCTCTGATATGAACTGATCCAAGACACGGGATGGAACCTTCATGAAGATTAAACCTTGCTTCTTTTAGATTTAGAGACTCTGAAGAACCATATATCTCTCATAAAACAATGCTTCGGCTTACTACCGCCTGCCGCACCTTGAAGTGGGCTGCTGCGCTATGGCGCGCTACTGTTTGTCAGACTCACTGCCATCCACAGAGAGGGCTACTGGCACATTATACCACCACCACTGCTGGTAGATGGGGCACATCACCATCACCAAGGAGGAATCAGAAGCCAGTCTTTGCCAGAGCTCCAGCGTACGGAGACAAGCTGGCTATCATAGACAGTAGCGGGAGCCACACTTACAAGCAGCTGTACTGCAGCAGCTTAGGCCTGGCAGCTCGAATCGGCAGCGCTCTCAGCTGTCACCTTGGAGGACTGGAAGGGAAGCGTGTCTCCTTCCTGTGCGCTAATGACGCGTCGTACACTGTGGCGCAGTGGGCCACGTGGATGTGTGGCGGGACAGCTGTACCGCTCTACCGGAAACACCCGCCATCTGAGCTGGAGTACATCATCACTGACTCCCAGAGTTCCCTGCTGGTGGCGGGCCATCCCTATTCTGATACCTTGGAACCTCTGGCACAGAGGCTGGGACTCCCATGCCTGGTTCTGCCTCCTACCTCCAACCTGGACGGTCTAGAGGGGGAAGAGAGCCACGAGGCTGCTATCACGGACTGGGCAGAGCGGCCCGCCATGCTCATCTATACAAGTGGCACTACAGGCAGACCCAAAGGAGTGCTTCATACTCACAGTAACATCCTAGCCATGGTAAGTGTTTCTATCAATTGTCTATTGGTATTTGGTATCCATTATAGCAGTGTTTCCCAAACCTTTTACCTCGAGACCCAAAAGATACATTTGGTGTCTCCCCGGGCATCAAACTTACAAAATTAGTTATGAATTATCTCACTGCTATTTTTACTTTTTCTTATAGGTTCTTTACATTTGGGGAATTGTTTTGATTGTTTAAAAAAGAAATAATCTGAAATTCTTCTAAAATGTAAATGTAAAAGAGTCTGTGATTTTTTAATGGGAAAATCTTGATCCAGGGCGTGTGGTTTTGTTTATGTCAGTCTCTCAAATGGTGGTACATGAGACAAAGTAGAAAATAGAAGAATTAATTTTATTGTTAAACATGATTAAACTTTGTGTGAACATACTGATGTGTAATGTGTTAAAAACTATTAAATCAAAAACCTGACTAGATCTATTTAGAATAGAAACATGTATATTGACATCAAACTGGACTCTCTGAAATGTTATGGCCACAGTTTAAAGTAAATCTGCTAGGTGGAACTAATTGCAACTCTTTCACTCCATTTCATATTCGAAATGTTATATTCTTCTAAAAGGTGTCATTCATTCATAACATCATATTGTAGTAGTCGGTTAATGTATTCAGAAATCAGGGAAGGGAGGGTTCTGAATCCACTGCCTTATAGAATACCTTCAGTAGTGTGTTGATTCTTAAATTGATTAATTAAGAGGTCGTCACAAAAGAACTACACATTAGCGCCCCTTGGCAATGATATGACATATCAATCAATAAAGAGATCAGATGTTAAAAGAGGTCTCATAATGTCATTGTGCATCTTGCCACAGCTAGTCCTCAAGGCTACATCTGATCAGTTCACAGTATGAAAAGCACAGCCTAAAGGTAGATATATTGTATATCTGTATCTCAAATTACTTTGAATTGATTAGAAACTGTGTGTGTGTGTGTGTGTGTGTGTGTGTGTGTGTGTGTGTGTGTGTGTGTGTGTGTGTGTGTGTGTGTGTGTGTGTGTGTGTGTGTGTGTGTGTGTGTGTGTGTGTGTGTGTGTGTGTGTGTGTGTGTGTGTGTGTGTGTGTGTGTGTGTGTGTGTGTGTGTGCAACAATGGAACACAATAGGAGGCAATAGGAGAATTACATAACCAGTAATAAGATCACAGAAGTAACGGTAAAGCTGATAATTGATAAAGGGGCCTCATGTTTTGTGTTAAGAACAAAATTTGCCTTGTAAGCAGAGGTCTTCAACAGGGGGTCCGGGACTCCTAGGGGATCCTCAGAGTTACTACAGGGGGGCTGCCAAATTTTCATGTGAGGGGAATACTTCCAAACTAGTCTCAAATCTCTCAACGGTGAACAGATGTTGATGAGAAGTCTAAAAATAATGATATGCAACATAATTTTATACGATATGTATAAAAACGTTGAAGACCCCTGTCCAAAACTATTTGGGGATTTTATCGTCGACAGCGGCGATATTGAAGAAGCCACATACAGTACACACAGTTCAAGGTTGTAAGCCTTCCTCCTCTGCACTGGCATGGGCAAACTGCTGCTGAAAGTTTGATGGAATGCATCGAAGTCAAAGAGTGGTGGACAAGCATAATGAATAAACACTATCTTTGAATTATTGCAACCTTTTGTCAAATAAATGGTTCAGGACAATAAAAGAAGACATCACAAATTTCTTTTCCTGAACAGTTTATTTGACAAAGGTCTCAATAATTCAAAGATAGTGTTTATTCACAAGCTTGTCTGCCCAGCTCTCATTGACTTCAGTGCATTCCATCAAACTTTCACCTCCGTGCGGATAAAGAAGTCTTAGAACATCACGCATCTGACTGTTAATTTTTTACATAGCCTTGGTCAACAGTGTATTGTCGATAATGTATTAATTGTATTGAAAAAAATAAACAAATAAATTGTTATACCATATTATATTACACTTTAATGTATGGATTATTATATTACATTATTCCTTAGCTATTTTATTATATCATATAAAATATTATAACATAAAATGGGATGCTCTTTGCCATGTTGGCCCCAATGAAACGCCATCTCATCTCTCATTGTATGGATTACAAGTTCATGTCACATTATGACAGTACTATACGGAAAAGACCAAGCTACTACTTGATCTCACTGCGGGATACATACAATCACACATACAGACCAGACTTGGGTGTAGGTAGTACGCATGTATATTATGTGTATCTATGCATATTTGTGTATGTGAATACTGTATGTATGTATGTATGTATATACGTACGTATGTATATACTGTATATGGTTTTGTAAAAAAGTGTTTTATGTATGGAGAGGTATAGGGAGTGAGAATGCAGTCTGTAAAACGCATCAGCTATGAGGCGTGTAAATTCATGTGAGAGTATATCCAGGGGTGGGGCCTGACAAGCTTAATGCTTCTCCCTATCCCTTTTTCGGAGAATTAATCTGCAAATGGCAGATGTGAATCACCAAATGGACTATAATTAGTTTACTTTGTTTGATTTGTATTATGTTTGTATTGTTGTTTTGCTAGTCGACTGTATATATTTTCTTACGATATATATGTCCAGTATCTGAAAATAAAAATGAACTGAACTGACTGAATTGACAGTGGGAAAAAAAGGAAATGAGGGGAATTGCATCCTAGAGTGAATCCCGAATTTTGGCATTGTCATGGAAAGATGTAAACAGACCAAATATTGGTAAATGGTTCAAATAGCTGTCTGTGTTTATTCTTAGAAAAGATCACACATTCAATTAAAGAAAAGCGATTTAGAAAGCACTGATTTGGAGAGGACACTGTGTCAGTGGAGTGACTGGAGATGATTGACAAGCTTGTCTACTATACATATATGTTTTGCTTTATAATAGACTCAGCTCAACACATTCTGACAATTTGCCCCCCTCCACTGTCAATGAATTGGTCAGGGTCCAGTACATTTACTGCTTTATTAGGTGAACAAAGAAACGGTAAAAACCGGAGAGAGGGGATGACGCACAACAAAGAGCCTCAGGACAGATTCGAACCCAGGCCAGTGCCAATGATTGTAGCCTTATGTGTAGAATACACTTTTACCAGGTGATCCACCTGGGGTGCCTGTACGTGATTGATTGATTGATTGATTGTGTAATACAATGAGTTGCATTTAGCATACTGAGCTTTTCAAAACGTATGATTCAGCTATTGTTAGAGATTACTCTGTGACTTGTCTTGGGTTTGATCTAGCTCTGGTCGTTAGTTACTTACTTAGTTAGCGTTAGTTCTCTGTAATGCTATGTTGCCGTACATACAGACAGTATATTTTCCTCATTTCATTGACGTGATTTGCAATGGCTACCGCTACACCTTTACACAAAAGGTGGGTTTCTGAGAGTCTTCCCACCGCGGACTTTCAGCACCCAAAAACAGACTTTGTTTCGGTGAGTAGTGAAAGTATGCTCTTTATGCAACCAGGTAAATTACGAAAATGTACAGTGACTTACAGTAGCATTACAGAGCACTAATACTTTGGACTGACTGATCCCATCTGTGTCTATAAGCACCTATTGAGAATTTGTTTACAGATGATTCAAGAGTTCTACTTCTAGGTCAATCTGTGAACCACTGTATTTTGAGGCAGATGACAGAGTTCTACATGTGTTCTTCTAGAGAGCCTCTTGTTGCATCATACTTAAATAACCACATTAAACTCTTTCTAATTGTATGTTTTGTGCAAGGGACATTTTAGGTTAGTTAGTGGCATTCAGACAATTTTTAAATACAAGCCAAATGGCATAAATAATAGTACTTTTACCACTTTACCAAAAGTACGATACTAGTGGACCATTTTGTTAACAAGTAACGAGTAAATTAGCCTTTGTATCGGACTGCGTAATTGGATAAGAATACATTTTCAGAATAATCAATTTCTGGTTTCAAAATACATTTTAGTTCAGCAATTTGTAAACCAGTGGCAATTGAAAGCCATATTTAAATGTGTTTGATCTTCTCTTTATCTCAAAATGTATTATATCATACTAATGACAGACCCCTGAACAGTGTTTTTGCCAAGTTTGGTGTGGATTGGGGAAAATGTACATCAGTGGTCCCTGGAGGCCCTTGACTTGTTCCCTGGTGTGACTGTTGTCATGGCAGACCCCTGAACAGTGTTTGTGCCAAGTGTGGTGCGGATCGGAGCAACGGTGCACCTGTGGCCCTCATGTGGCTATTCTCATGGCAGACCCCCTGAACAGTGCTTCTGCCAAGTTGGGTGCAGATCGACGCGAAGGTGCGCCTCGCAGGTCCCGATGTTACATTTGTGACGTCCACCATCCACCCATTAGGCAGGTTAAATCTAAGTAGCGTGCTTGACTTCCCGTGGGACCTTTATGGAATGTTCCGGAAATGTTCAGACCTTTTCAACCCTAATAGTGAATTAAGAATTAATTCTACACCTTGGCATTTGCCAAATGAGGGTGAGTAAAATGATACAACGGCTGTATCTACAGTAGCAAAATCTACCTGTAAGAACAGTAAGTTTGGCCCATATCTGTACTTTCGGGGAAGATATGGACTTCCGAGGTTGTGGTTGGCCACCTGGGTGGTAGGGCATAGAGGAGAAAACTGTGGATTGCAAGTTTTTGTCATCACTGTATTGTTGAAATGTGTTGGGATGATAAAACAGTTCACCCCCACCCCCCAAAAATAAATGAATAGATACATTATTTATGTATTATTATGCATTTATTTCTTTAATAATTTTAAGCAGAGAATGCACTTTGTTTCTCCCCCCAACAGGTCCAATGTCTGGTTTCGGAGTGGGCTTGGTCTAGAGACGACGTGATCCTCCACACTCTGCCGCTCCACCACGTGCACGGCATTGTTAACAAGCTGCTGTGCCCGCTCTGGGCTGGTGCCACCTGCGTCATGCTCCCTGACTTCCAGCCTCAGAAGGTCTTTATCTCTCGCTCGTTCTTGCAGTCTCTCTGTCTGTCTGCCAATCTGTGCATGCACACACACACACACAGACGTTTTTTTGTGTGCCTGTCTTCCTGCCTCTTGGTATACACTTTATTAACTGGCGTGAACAAAAGACGCAGCTGTTCAGCTCTGCTGGTCAGTTGGCAGCCATGAGAGCATAGCTGACTGTGACAGTGGGTCTGGGAATGATTTGGGCTTTGGGCAGTAGGGGGAGATGCAGCAGGGTTTGAAAGAGCCCTTGAGTTCTTTCTCTCAGTCAGTCAGTCAGTCAGTTCACCACTCTATCCAGCCACAATACCCCCCCTCCACTTTTCTTCTCCCGTTCCTTCTTAATCTCCCTCTTCGCCTCCTCTCCCTCCTCCTCCTATCTCTACACCCCCCCCCCTCCCCCCTCCCTCTCTGACTGTCAAACTAAGTGTTTGGGGCTCAGTGATGGATTGCCCTGTGTGGCTTTGTATCTGACCAACGCAGACTCACGGCAGGCGCTTAAGGAGCGGATCAATCGATGAGCTGACATTGAAGAATGATAGTGCTTGTTTGGCCGAGCAAAGGGAGGGGCAGAAGGCTGTGTGTGTGTGTGTGTGTGTGTGTGTGTGTGTGTGTGTGTGTGTGTGTGTGTGTGTGTGATTGTGTACACGTGCATGCATGAATTTGTATCTGTCTATATGTAAGGGTCTTTTTATGTTTGTTTTTTTTTCACGCATGCTTGCAGATGCCTTTGTTTAAGCACAGCTATATGTATGTGTGTATACTTGTATGTGTCCATGTGTGCAAGTGTTTGTTTATGTGTGGGCATGAGTCTGTGTGAGTGTTTGCGTGTCAAGGCTGCCTTTTAAAGGTTCTCTAGAACCTAATAGGCATCAAGCTAGACTGAAAGGGAAGGTCTTTAAAGGACATGTATATCTGTCAACGTGAGGTTTTTGCTCTTACCATCAATAGGTATCAGTGTTCAACTGTTATTCCTGACCTTGACTAAAATGGCACAAAGCCTCTTCTCTCGCCTCCGAGTATGCCTTTATTCCCGTCTCTCCTGAAGTTACTGTATATTGATAAACTAATCAATAGTCTGTCTTGTATCCTCTAAGATCTCTGAAGGGTAGCCCGTGTGGTAGAGATTGATTTTTCTGATATCACCGGCAGATCGCTGCGATAACTTTTCAAGACCGTACCGTGACTGCAGCAGGACTCGCCAGCCAGAACGAAAGCAGTCCATTAGGATGGAGAGAAGGTAGAGCCTTGTGACCAGACTAAAAATTAGATCTATCTCACAGCGTGTAGCTGCAGATAGCTCAATCTGTAGACTCGCTGGGGATCAGGACTGGCTACTGTATGTGGTAAGCCAGGGTCTGTGTTACCACAGGGCTGGACAGGTGAGGGGGCTGTTTAAGGATGCAGGGCGGTAGCTCTGGGGGTCTCACCACATCTCATCCCCCAGGTGGAGACCAGCCCTTTGACAGACATAAATTGCCTTCCTCCCCCTTCCAGAGCAGGCTCTGTGTGGAAGCACTTCACTGCACTTGATAGACACCACCCATAATGGTCAGAACACCCTCTGTAAATAATATTTCCCCCTGAGCTGGCCTTCCTCGCACATGCACTAGTTTTTTTTTCTTGTGCCTACGTGCTTGCGCCTGCTAATGCGCAAGCAAGTTTGGTATTAAGATAGTTTAATTATTGTGAGGGATGAGCGAGGCTAGAGTGAGAGTTATTTGATTAGATCAGCATCGGGTTTATCTGGACCAGACTGAGACGCAGGGGAAGATGCAGATCTTGAAGAAGGTGACTTAAAGGAGGGGGGAGTCACAGTCGAGATGTTGTTGGCAGGTCGGTACAGACAAGTGGTTGGTGGGAGCGAGGTGTGTGTGTGTGTGTGTGTGTGTGTGTGTGTGTGTGTGTGTGAGTGTGAGAGTGAGAGTGAGCGAGAGAGTTTGATAAGAGCAGAGGCAGCGGAGCAGGAAATTATGAAACGGAGAGAGAAGGATAAGTGAATATGAGTTGGAGAAAGGGAGAGGACAGAGAGGAGAGGAGAAGGATGAAGGGAAGGCGGGGGGGGGGGGGGTCCAGAGATGGAGGCGTAGAATGAAAAAGCAGCACCGGGGAAAAAATGGAGTGAGGATGAGAGGAGGGGAGCCGGGGATGAATAGACAGAGAGACAGATGGGGAGGAGCGTTTGTCTCCCAGGGGGACGTCGTCAGGACATGGAGACACTGTCGTTCACCTTCACTTTGTTCATGCCGTCCTCCCACAGGAAACACACTTGTCAAAAGTGCCTATACAGTACAGCCTGTGTGCCGGGTCTGGCCCACGGTCTTAACTGAGCCATCAATAGCCGTCTGCCCTTTCCTCACTCTACCAACTCTACACATTCTACAAATGAAATGGATCTGGATGGAAGGATTTTTATTTGAATAAGATACACGACTGTACCTACACCCTGCCATATACTCTACATTGTACTGTTTCACATTCCCTCACTCCCTTCACATCTGTTCTTTTGTTCTCTCTCTGTTTCTTCCCTCTCTCCCTCCCTCCAGGTGTGGGAGATGCTGCTGAGTGGGAAGTCTCCTGTGGTTAATGTGTTTATGGCAGTACCAACGATCTACTCTAAGCTGATTCAGTACTATGACGAGCACTTCACCCAGCCACACGTTAAGGACTTTGTCAAAGCCTTCTGCAAGGAGAGAATCAGGTAGGATTATTTGTTATAAACAAGACGTCTAATAACGGTGTGGCCCCCCCTGTCCTACTGTATAGCTGTCTATATAAGTTATTAGGTGTGCAGTTCAGGGTCCGACGTTCAGGTTTTTTACTACTTGCCCTGCAGTACTTCTCCAATCTGCTTGCCCCGTCCATATTTGTACTTGCTCTGCCTGTGGGGTACCGTTGCCAGTGGTGCAGCACGTGCATTTCTCTCACAATATACTTCTCAAATCCGTTGTTGATCACGTGTAAAACACTATAGAACATCTATATTACATATAATTTAAATTAGGTTCCAGGTTCCAACTATTAGTCTAAGTAATTTGAAGCATGGGCAGGTAAAAGCAATATGGCAGAAACTGAACCTATCAAATCAATCAGTTGTCATTTCAGATCAGTCAGGGCTCTACACTAACTTTTCCACTGGTAAAGTACTGACCCTTTAAGACTGAGATTCTGTGTTGCCTACAAATGACATCGTCTGAGACCTTGCCGATATCTACAAGCAAACAATGCATCACATCCACTTGCGTCAGTTTGTAGATTGTTTATTTTTTTTTGCATGTGACTCCGTACTACTGTGTGTGTGTGTGTGTGTGTGTGTGAGTGTGCACGTGCACTGTATCCTCACACACTACCTGATAAAATGGAATGTAGCGAATGTGAACGTGAGGCAATTAAACTGAATTCAACTACAGTAAGGTGTTTTTTTTTTTTTTAAAGATTTCTTTTGGCCTCTTATACCTTTATGGATAGGATAGTAGGCTGACAGGAAATGGGGAGAGAGATGGGGAGTGACATGCAGCAAAGGCCGTCGGATCGGGACTCGAACCAGTCAGGCTACACTGAGCCTACGTGACTGGACCGCTACGCCAGCGGTCCAGGCCAACTAAGATGTTTTTACATGCACAGATTATCTATTACACTCTTCATGAGTTTCACTTTGGTTACTGTTCATGCTGCATTTATGACCTTTGACCATGGCATAAATATAGTTAAAATATTTTTTAAAGATTGTCCTCACTACTGTACTTGTTTTCTTTTCTCTCTACTTTCGCTTACCCTGTTGCTGTTTGACAAAGGTTCATGGCTCTGACCTTTTTTCGGAATGCCGAGCCAAACAAAGTTCTCTGAGGACAACTATTTTATCATCGATGCGGCCGCAGGGCTCCAGACTAACATTTTACTTGGTTGTACTGGTACGTCTTAAGTTTTTCATAGGTGCACCAGTAAATAATTTAAGCTCAGCCACACATACACACACAAACAGACCTGCTAAATGTAAGGTGCACTGGTGCGACCATTGAACATTGAAACATTTTTGTTACACTGGACAGATGTTTGAGTGCGCCCCAAAAAATGGGTGCACTCTAGAGCCCTGGACCGTTAAAGCCTGCCCACTGTATACAGTGCTGGAACGATGATTTTGACACTTGGATCTCTGTTGTTTGTTTACATCACCTTCCGATGTGCTTTGCTTTGGCATAATTTGTCTCTGACATTTTGCCATTATAGCGACAGACACAGTGGACAAAGTGAGTGCTCTCTCTCTCTCTCCATGAATTAATCTGGTTGTGTTTTTAGTGACGCAAAGAGTTTTACACCTCGTAACCTCCTCCAGGTATTCCACCAGACCAGACCAGTTCAGTTTAGGCTCACCACCGAGGTCAGGCAAGACTAAATGTCAGACTTAACGTATAAAATAAGAGCGTAATTGGCCTGTAATATGCAATTTTCACTGCTACTCTTAAAATATTAAATAAGTGTGAACCCATAGTTATATTGTTATGGTTGATATTTAGCATGACTAGGCATGGCCCAGTATGTGCAGGCTAGGTACACCCTCGTCCAGTAGCACCTACTTTAGACACTGCTCCTCTGACAAAGTTTCTTCAAAACTGTTCACAGTACAGTGTCTGCAGTCAAACAATATAAATCACAAGTGCACCTTGAGTTTCTCACCAATCACACACAATGCAGTGGTATCTCTGTGGTTATGTTCGGCTAGTTGGAAAATCTTGGATGATCAAGAACAACTGAAATGAACTTTGGCAAGGCAATGCGTTTCTTTGTTTGCTCCGCAATTATGTCATTTTGTTCTTATTACCTCATCAAACTTTGTTTCCACAAGGAGTATGCTACAGCCTTTAGGTCTCTCGGGATAAGTAAGTTGTAATTGTACACTTCTTTCCTGTTCATAGACCACCACGTATTCGCAGATACACACAGAAACAAGATATCCGCAGCAAGCCTGAAAATCCCTATCTGGAACATCATCCCTATAGGTCGTTTCAGGCCTATAAATAGGTCTCTCCTGAATGTCTCAACCTCTGTGAACTTTGTGAAGTTCCTGTTTTTAATTGTTGCCCTGGGAAACTGTCTGAGAAACCGTTGTTAATTAGAACGTTAGGTTAGCCTACAAAAAATAAGACATTATTATTACTATTATCATTCATTATCGAGTACCAAAGTCCTGACGTCACTTCCACTACCCCTGGGTCACAGCGTTATTTTTTGTATTGGAATTATTTTGTTTATTTCTGGAACACAGTTCTTATGCAAATCTTTTGTTTATTTCTGGAACGCAGTTCTTATGACGCCGTCCAGGAATCCCCTATGGGAATTCCAAGACAAAATATTACCTGGCGGAGACAATATATTGCTAGTGGTATAAACAGCTGATAGTGTGTCGAGTCAACAAGGGTTTCTCATATATACTAGCAACAATAGGACTACAGTTGTTCACTGTAGGTTCTTCTCTGTCCTCAGGTTGATGGTGTCAGGATCAGCTGCTCTTCCCCAGCCCACCCTGCAGCGCTGGAAGGAGATTACTGGACACACACTGTTGGAACGCTACGGCATGACTGAGATCGGCATGGCACTGTCCAACCCTCTGAAAGGGCCACGCATCCCAGGTACTGTAGTCTGTTTGGTACATATTCATAGTCCTGTACTTGCACACATACAGTATGCATACTGTACATACACATAGTACAGTGGCTTTCTTACTGAACACCACTTTTGTGATTTGAGTAGCTTCATTCGCTGCACACACTATAACATACTATGGGCTCTGTGCATTACCGTAGTTCCCGTTTCCTGTTCCTGGTCAGTTTCTCATAGCTTCATTTGATTGGCTCAGTAGCAGATTTGAACTGGAAACACACGACACCTTCATATGTGTTCCCGATTCAAATCTGGTGCTGAGCCAATTTAATTAAACTATGAGAAACTGACCTGGAACGGGAAACGGGAATGCTACCTTCTGGAAAAAAGAACTACAGTCATGCACAAAGCCTATTGATAGAAGATTGGACAGGGAGACCATGTCATTAGTGGACTCTGTCTTGTTAGATTAATATTAATTAGATAATTGAGTCAATGTTGACTAAATGTCATTGCAAGGTTTAAGGTGCTGCCTATACTGTAAGTGATATGTTTTGGTTTAAACAAAAGGTGTTTTGTTAAAAAGTTCTATATTCTGTTAATAATAATTGAATAGAATGTTCAGTAACAGGGCTTTCCCTTTCTCTCAGCTCTTTAGTAAACAGACAATACATTTTCACCATTAATTCTATCAAAATAGGAGAAAGAACCCATTTATGTGTTCCAATTCCAATTTTGTCTACTCGTTTCATCACTTCCAATTTCACTAGTTTATCCTACATCCTGTATGAGTTATCTCTCCTGATTGGATAAAATCGGTAGCCCGACCTGAAAATGTATTTTCTCGTTAGAGCTGGAGAGACGGGAAGACCCCTGTTATTGAAAAAACACTCTATAGCAATGATTGGTATGAGAATATAGAACAATTTAACACATATTTTAACAAAACATATCACTTACACCCACTTTAATATGTCATGGACATATATATATATATACAGTATATATACAGTATTTTCTCCACAGACTGTTAGAGTTTTCAAATCACATTAAAATAAAAATATTACCTAACGTTTACCATTTGGATTACCTATCTCAAGCAAGTCTCATTTTCATTCCATACTAGAATGAATCCAATGGCGTCTTTTAAAAGCAAACAAACTACAGATGTAAGCAGTTATGTCAAGTATACAGAGAGTCGTAGTTATTCAATTCAATTCAAACTTTATTCCAGACACTCAGGGGGTCCATATTGCATACAGATAAGACATACAAATGTCTTATCTGTATGCTAATTAATGGGCCAAACCACTGGTTTGGTCTTCAAACACATGCATTGACACATACACAGAGTTCCTCACATTTATACGCGCACCCATATGCATAAATGACAGAAAAGAGAAACAAAACAACAATAACACAGGTCGGTTTACCTCTTTTGTTTGAACACAAAGCCCTTCCCAGTGTTATCAAACAGTACTTCTACCTTATGTGCAGTGTTTTTGATCTCGGTCTGTTTCCCCAAGTGTGATGTCTGTTACAGTAGCATCAAGGCAACTCCTCCCTCCACTCGTCTTCTCTTCTCTTCTCTTCTCTTCTCTTCTCTTCTCTTCTCTTCTCTTCTCTTCTCTTCTCTTCTCTTCTCTTCTCTTCTCTTCTCTTCTCTTCTCTTCTCTTCTCTTCTCTTCTCTTCTCTTCTCCCCCCCACCCATCGCATTCCCATTCCCCAGCCAGCTCGTGTTGTGTCTGACAGGTAAGGCTAATTAGACTGCCAGTGGACTGGGTAATCCTCTGTCTGCTGCTTTGCTGGGGATTTGTGGTTTGCTGTTGTTTATTTGTCAGAGAATGTTTGGCAGCATAAAGAAGCAGGCTGTGTTTGATTCCTCTCAGGTGATTATTAAGAACAGCTTCAAGAGGTGTGCACCTCTATTGACGTTTCCACTGCAGCAAGACACTTGTGGAGGGGTGTGTGTGTATATGTAGGTAATCATTGCTCACGGCTGTTTGAGTCGGCGTGTTCCTGTCTTGTCTTTAAGTAGGTTAAAGTGGATCAATAGCAACCGCAGGAAGCGTTCTCACAACATGAGTAGAGGAGAAGTCTCTCGTCTTCCCGCTAATCAGCCTGCAACACACTGCTCTTAACACCCGCCTATTGTGATTTTATTTATGGGATTCCACTAGTAGTTAGGACTTGTAACTAGTTTCTCTGATGCCTGAATTTCCCCCGCGGGATCAATCTATCTATCTTTTATATATCTGCTCTACATCTCTCTATCTACACAGCCTGTTATCCTGTCATCTTCACATTCTGTTTCCCACCTCCTTTGCATGTCTTCAGCGACAGAGAGGACACAGTCCTGAGTCTTGCAGCAGCAGAGTGAGCTGAGAGACAGTGACTCCCCGTACCTTCTGTCTGTCTGTACCTCGCTTCGGACTTCACCTTGCACCCTCTCTCACCGCCTCTCCTCTCTCTTGCCTCAAAGTGTGTGTGTGTGTGTGTTTGTGTGTGTGTGCGTCTCCTCCTTTCTCCTCTTTGTCTGCCCTACCATCTGATTGCCCTCTATTCTATCTTCTGCCTGATGTATACTTTAACTTTGCTGTATACGACTGCACCGCTCGGCCCCGAAAACCCAGATATTTAGCTTGAAAATCTGTTATTTTCAGCGAAAGACACACAGTTGGACGATAAAGTATAAATTAGGCCAGTGGTTCTCAAACTTTTTTATTTCAAGGACCCCCCCATACCTCTGAAAGAGTACAAATGCACACTTTCAGAGTTTACAGACCTGCAAGGGTCCATTCAGAACCCCCTTTCAAGGAACCCTGAGGGTCCCTGGACCCCCACTTTGAGAACCACTGTATTAGGCTTATATACTCTTTAAATCCCCTATCCTCACTTCTCCTCTTCTTCTTCCACCCTGGCCAGACTTTTAATGAGGGCTTTAGATGACGAGGCTACATCCCGGCAAACACGGAGACGTGCTGCGATCCCACGTGCGCTCCACTCATGCTTTATTTCGACCGTCCCTCCTAATCATCATCCTCTGCCGCTTTATGAGATCTTAAGGCCTAAGATCCACGAAGGTTGAAGTTATCTGAGCACCCGCACGAACAAACACGCACACACACCCATGCTCTTTGTCATTCAGCTTGAGTCTTTACAACCTGCCCATACCCTTTGAAATGGCAATCAATCTCACTAAAGCATCGGGACCCGAACGCTACTACATGCCTCCAAAATTTCCCAGGCTCTTGGTATGAAAGAAAAGTGATAGAGAGGGGTAGAAAAAAAGGGAGAGAGATTGCCCGACGCTGAGCCATAAATGGATTTTGGAGACTCTGTGATTGAGGGAGAGGAGCCTGTTTTTATCATCCAGAGGCTCGACGCTTTCTGCTCGGCAGGGTGAGGACCCATAGACGATTACCCAGTCTACACCTCTTCACCCCTGTCAGAGGAAAAAAAACAGGAGAGAAGCGGCTGACAGATGGAGCAATTTTATATTCTGCTTTTGTAACCTTTTATTTACCAGGCTGGTCCGAAGTAGGCTTTATCGAGAAAAGTAGGCTTTAAAAACCTGGCAGCATTCCTTATCAGTAATCACAGACACTATTTTAGATCCAACACACACACACACACACACACACACACACTCCATGCATAGCAGATCCAGGTCTGACCTGTTCACATTACCCATAGATATCCAATTTAGGTTGCTGAAGAGTGGAAAATCTGCGCTGAGTTATACTGTAGCGTATAGGCAGTCGTTATAGCTTGTTTCTCATCCAGATACTAGCTTGTTTATTATGTCCGTGCCCTTTAATAGGCAGTGGAGATATGTTTGTGGTCAGTGCACTTTTGTGTGTCTGTGCGTGCGTGCGTCCGTGTGTGTGTGAGTGTGTATGATGCTTGATGTTGCCAAACAGACCAAGAGTGGATTAGATCAATACGAAGCAAGAGAGTCAGTCTTTAATCAGGACCTGCCCTGCTCTTTATTGGGTGAGCACTGGCCTGTGAAATGGCATAATGGCCTTAAGTAACACACACGCACGCACGCACGCACACACACACACGCATGCATATGCAGAGAGTGAGACAGAGAAAGCCCATCGAGACTTGATGTCTCTCTCCCTTCAGTCTTTTCTTATTTCTTATCTCAGCAAGTCATGCATGCACAAACACACATGAACACATAGTGGAGGACTGTATGTTCTAATTTACATCTTGCATTAGACCAAATGACCAAAGCCCTTCATATAAACTCTTAAATAAAACTTTAGTCCTTACTTACCGTTTCACTGCAGTCAAGAACATAGTCAATCATCCTCTGAATTCCATTGTTCTCAATCCTCAAGCAGCATAATTATTTCACAGCAAAGGCAAACCGAAATCGGATGTGTTTAATCTGTATTATGATTGTATTGCAGTTTAGTTAGAACCTTCGTTGCATTGGTAGAATGGGTAGTTTAGTCATTTATTATTTTTTATTTTATGATGCTGTAGGTTACTTTCAAAATGAATTAAATAAATAATAAAAATATATTAAATAAATCCTGTGTACTGATGATAGTGTGGAACTCTTGGAGGATGTGACACCATCGGCCCTATTCTGGGCGCCGTCTTACCCATTATCCCTAAACTTCTTTGCCATTTTTTACTATTTTTAAAAACATTTTCAAGTAGTTCAAATAGCCAATCTACATCAACACATTGTGAGCTTGTAGATTTGCTATTTCAACTATTTGAAAATGTTTTTCAAAATAGTAAAAAATGGCAAAGAAGTTTAGGGATAATGGGTAAGACGGCGCCCAGAATAGGGCCGCATATCCACCATATGTGACACCATGTCCGCAAAACGTTACAGACTGTTATTTTGATGTTTGTTGACGATGGTGTGAAAAATGCTGTTTCGGGCAGCGCTGCAAAATGTGCCACAAGAGTCTATAACGGGGCTGTGACCCGATGACTGGATGCCTTTATGATTTATGGTGTTGTCATGCTCATCAAACCATTTAGTGAGCACTCATGCCCTGTGGATGAGTGTAATATTATCCTGGAACACAACACTCCCATAGAAACGCTTCCCCAAAAAGTAGACAAAGGTCACTGAGATTATGTTGTGTACACACAGTAAAATGTAAATCTTAACAAGGTTTACTGTGTATCTTCATAGTTTGGCCACTAGGAGCCTATGATTTTCAGGAACTCTGTCCCTTGCTGACTCATGCTTAATTTATACACCGTCAAACGACGGATATATAGGCGGTTTACACGCTCACAACGTGTGGCCATGCGACACATTTTGAGCTTGTAGATCCTTTTTTCATACAATGCAATATAAATCAGGCTTTCACAGGTCTCCTTTATCGTAACATACGTTCTGTAATGCAAGCACGTACAATCCTTTTGATTATGTGTGTGTGTTGATTGTTCGTATTGACAGGTGCAGTAGGTTTGCCTCTTCCTGGCGTGGAGGTTCGCATTGTCATGTCCAATGGCGCCAGTACCACCATTGCAGAGGGCAACCACAGAGGCACACAGGTAACCACTGACTGCAAATGTCTGTCTAATTTCAATGCTAAAGTTCAATGTACCAAATACTAATGTCACTAATAGTTCTTTTGTGGTATATTCTAAAAACACGCCACCGCATAGACAATCCAAGGGAAGGCTGATGGTTTGTTTTCTTTTATAATAAATGTGAAATATCTGAGTTGCCCATTGAGTTATGACCATGGAAATTCTGGGTTTGGGTCTCATACGTTTTTATGGAGTTTAATCAGACTGGTATTGCTATAGTGGTCTAGAACATCCTCAAATCCTTATTTATTCTCATCCCTAGTTAAAATGGACCCAACCAGCTTCATCCATATTTATATTCTGTGTGTGTCTCTCTCTCTCTCACTCTCACTCTCATTCTCACTCACACTCACACGCACGTGTACGTGCAGACAGACTAAACATTGTGTCCAAACCTTGATGCTTCTGATTCCATCCGTATTTCATCCGTCTGTCTGTCTGTTGCAGGTGCATCCAGGCCTGGAGGGGAAGGAAGGGGAGCTGCTGGTTCGAGGTCCGTCTGTCTTCAAAGAGTACTGGAACAAGCCTCAGGAGACCAGAGATTCTTTCACTGCTGACGGCTGGTTCAAAACAGGTACCTTCCACCTCCTCTCTCACACATATTCCTACTGAGTAAAACACACTTTCTCTCACTAATTGCATCTATGCGAGGCGTACTGTCAGAGGCCATTTTTCTCTCTCTTTCCATCTGTACTTTAGGGCTTGAATTTACACGTTAAAAACCACAGTGGGAGGCCAGTCCAGGACAGAATATGTTTGTGTGTGCATGTGTATATTTTCATGTGCTTGTGTGTGTTTGTGTGTGTGGGCGGGCGGGTGTGCACGTGCGTGCATGTGTGCGTGTGTGTGGGCGTGCGAGTGTGCATGTGTGCGTGCAAGTGTGCATGTGTGCGTGCGAGTGTATGCAGCTTTTTGGGGAACTATGAGCGAGTGATAAATGGACTATGTGTGTTTTTGGTGCTGCAGGGCATTTTTCCTCCCTAAGTGGTTGTGACTGCTCTGGGTCTGGAGGAGCTGAGCACAGCGCTGTGTGTGTCTGCATGTGTGTGTGTGTGTGTGTGTGCTCATGTGCTTGACTGTGTATGTGTGTTGTTTAAGTGTGTGTGTGTGTGTGGGTGTGTGTGTGTGTGTGTGTGGTTGCACAGAGGGGAGCTGTCATCTGAGGCTCTCTCCCCACAGCCCCCCCCCCCGCCCAACCCCTCAGGAGCCCCACTTTACTGCAAAACCACTGGGAGATATGAGGCATGAGGAGGTGAGGTGGGGGGAGAGCAGAAATGAGGCGGGGGGGGGGGTCTTGAATTGTCACGTTAGAAGACAAGGAAAGCCAGCAGCAAGAGAAGACCTACAGCCTCCACAGTAAAATCCTCAGTGTCTGTTTAACTCTTGAGAGTGTGAAAATGGTCCCATGAGGGTCAGGCAGAGTCAGCTAGAGAGGTGGTTCTGTATGCAGGGTTGGGCGGTTGGAGAGAGCAATGCAGTAGGGCTGCAACAGTTCACAACAACGCGTCGACGCTTTGTGAGCTTGTAGATCTGCTTTTTTTTTTCGCTGTGTGATGAAATATAAAACGACGCTTAAGTGGTTAATGAAATTGCTGATATTAAATATTTAAAACGATGTAAAAAAAAATGCTCTTCTCGATTAACCCATTAAAATCATGTCATTTTAGATTTTAGCGTCGGCTATTCGAAAAGAGCAGATATACAAGCTCACTTCGTACCGCGCTGCGAGCTTGTACATCTGCTATTTTGGGATTTTTTTTTAAAAATCTTGAAAGTGTTTGAAAATGTTTGAATAATTTTGAATTACAAAAAAGTTTGAGAACTACTTATTTAGAAGGCAGTTGTTGAATTGGCCTCAGGTCTTAATGGGTTAATAAAAAAAGCATATAAATGGAATAATCGCTAAGGAAGTAATTGATAGTTGCAGCCCTACAATGCAGCAGGAATGGAGAGAGTGATGTTGGGCTGCAGAGGGAAGCAGTCAGTGGGGGATCTGGACTATGTGTGTTTGCATTGGCTCTGCAGGCTGGAAGGAAGGACGGCGTGGGTTCCACAGCGCGGCACGTTGCTGTCACACTCCATTACAGCCACCGGCCACATAATGAGAGTCTGTGCAATCAGCTCCCCACAGCCCAATCCCCATGCCACAGCAAGGCACACATGCCGATATACCACGTACATGGCATCTCCACACACACACACACACACACACACACACACACACACACACACACACACACACACACACACACACACACACACACTCTATGGCTGCAACTATCGATTATTTTCTTAGCAATTACTTTATCGATTACTTTTTTGATTAATTGAATAATCAATATTATTATTATCAATTATGTTTTAGCAATTATTAAAACGATTAGTTTGATTAATTGTTGCACCCCACACGCACGCTCGCACGCACTCACACACACAGACAGACAGACAGACAGACACACACATGCACACACAGAGCTGTCTTGCACTTTGCTTGCCCACCCACCTGTCTGTGTTCTCCAACTCTCTTACCATCACTCAAATGCATACAGCACACAGCAAGACATATCATGTGTTCTACTATAACTTATAGGCTCATATGGAGCTATTATATTCAGACTGGCTGCCCAAATCAGATTTTTAGCATGTCTAGATTGGAATCATCATTGCTCTTATGAGGTTTGGACGGCAAAAAACACACAGAAACAGATTTTTGTAAATTACATTTAAACTACGTTCATACAGTAGTAGGTGGTTAGAAATTTGCACCACTGCTGTAGACCAGCGTTTCCCAAACAATGGGTCGCAGACACATTTTTATGGGTCGCAAGTAAATATCCCTTTTTCATTTACAACAGATTTCTCTTTTGGGTCTCTCGAGCTAAACCGTTGGGGAACCCCTGGTGTAGGCAACCATTTGTCTTCTCGATCATCACCAGACGTTCTGTACATTTCTTTTGTACATGTAATCGCTGAATGCGACCATACATAAAATGTACTGTATATCTGCAGAGAAGGAAAAAGTCACTAGTTTAGTTTTTGTTGTGATGAATGAATAAAATGGAATAAAAATAAATACAAATGAATGCAAACGAATAAAAATGATCAAATGTCAGCTATACAGCTAAGAAAAAGTTTAAAAAAGTTAAACAAAATAAACATGGCGTCAGTGCTTTTTAGGGACATACTCCTGCCACTGCCCTTGATACTGGCACTGGCTTTAGAGCTGGAGCTGCGTGGTCCCCATGCGCTCCTAATAGTTAGGATCTGTTAACCCATTCACTCCGGGAACGCTTCTGTGTCATTTTTAGATTTATTTGGCTAATCAAAAAATAGCAGATATACAAGCTAATAATGAGCTTGTAGATCTGCAATTATTTTAGAAAAATCTTGACAATTTGTGCAAATCTTTGAATATATATATTTTTTTTTAAAGCCAACATTTTGTAACTCAAATCTTTGCTTCTGGGGGTGCATGGGGGGGGTCTGTGGCCAAATACATATCTAAAAATGTTTTCTAAATCCTAATGGTATGTTGCTATATCAATGGTGCTCCAACTTTTCCATGTTCCATATATATGTTGTTCCAGGGACCTCCCCCAGAAGCACAGATCGAAGTAAAAAATGTTCGCTTCAAAACATACCGGTACATAATATATATTCAAAGATTTGCACACATTTTCCACGATTTAAAAAAAGATAGCAGATCTACAAGCTCATAGCGCTGCACTCGGTGCCGTGCTATGAGCTTGTATATCTGCTATTTTTAAATAGACAAAGAAATCTTAAAATGACACAGATGCGTTCCCGGTCTTAATGGGTTAAATGCAGAGGGCAAAATTCAAGGTCTGTTTTACTCTGCCAATAAATGAAACAAACACACATGCTCGTTGTGTTCTGTAGGGATAAAGGTGGGAACGAAATAGGCAAGCAGACTACTTGTACTTCCTCTCTCACTCTCATGCAACCTTTTCACCCTCACGCCTGCTCCCTCTTTCACTATCTTTGCTCTATCTTTCCGGCACAGGAGCTCTTCTGACTTGCTAACTCCGGTCAAATTCTCCTGGGCTTTCTGGTGTCTCACGTTCAGGTCAGGGAGGGAGAAGGACAGTAGGCAGTGGTGGAAAAAGTACTTGAATTCTTTACTTAAGTAAAAGTACCAATACTGCAATATAAAAATACTCTGTTACAAGTAAAAAGTTCAAAATTTACTTGAGTAAAAGTACAAAAGTATTGGCATCAAAATGTACTTAAAGTACCAAAAGTAAAAGTACTAAATATTTGAAAATAGCAGATCTACAAGCTCACAACGCGTCGCGATGCGACGCGTTGTGAGCTTGTAGATCGGCTATTTTCAAATAGCCTAGGTATAAAATAGGGCTAAAGTGGTTAATGTATGTTTCATTATATCATAATTTATATCTGAAAAGTAACTAGTAACTAAAGTTTTCAAATAATTGTAGTGGAGTAAAAGTACAATATTTGCCTCTGAGATGTAGTGGAGTAGAAGTAAAAGTATTGGAAATTGGAAATACTCAAGTAAAGTACAATAAAGTACAAATACCTCAAAATTGTACTTAAGTACAGTACTTAAGTAAATGTACTTCGTTACTTTCCACCACCGACAGTAGGTGTGTAGGACGAGTGCAGCCAGAGACAGTCGGCAAGTGTGCAAAATAATGTCAAAGAAGAAGCGTTGTTGGTGGAAATAAATGAAGGGAGAGTTGTGGTGTAGAGTAGTCTACAGATAATCAGACTGTAGATTATAGTTTTACCAAAACAGCTGATGTGTCACTGCAACTCCAATCAGGGAACCCATTCGGGTTTTTTGTGTATAGTAACAGGAACTCGGTTTGGCTCCTCCCCTTTCTTAGTCGACTTCCTCCCGGGTGTTTCTGTGTTTATTCCTGCCAGCAACAACGCTACATGTTTAGGGCAGTGGTGCTGTCTAGAGAGATTACTGCAACTCAAACATTTCAACTGAGAAATAAATGTTATAGCAATGTACAAAAAAAACTTTTCATATTTGGGGCGTTCAATTTTCACTTCAGAGTTAGCTGACAGTGTATAGGGATGGTTCTGAATTTTTTGTTGTTGAGGTGTGTGTAGACTGACTTGCAGTTTGCTACAGCGCTGTATGTCACTAAATGATAACTATTTTACTCCGATAGGCTGCTACTGTACACCTGTTTGCAGGTTCGTCTTGAGTTTTTTTTGAGCGGCGTCAGTATTTGTCAGAAGTTGCTGCAAAAGAAAATTCGATGTTTTCATAACCTTTACAGTTGAAGACTTTTTTTATAATATTCTTTTTTACAAAACTTTCCGGCAATGTACCTGCAGAGATGCCACACAGAGGACGAAGTCTTGAGCAGAAGAGAACAGAGAATAACTGACAGATGGGGAGAGAAGTGTAAGTCGGAGCACAAAAGGCAGGACGAAGCGCTGAGCGAGAGAGAGAGAGAGCAGCGTGGTGGAAGGAGAGAGAGAGAGTGAGTGTGAGAGTTCAGATCAATACGCCGGCTGTTGGCCGGAGGTGTCTGCTTCAGCGCCAGTGAGCGCTAGTGTAGCATGACTGGCAGCTCTATAGGGAAGCTGTCACCCTCTCCAGAGTGCTCTTCTAGTCTCCACTCATCTTCACAAACACCTCTCTGCACGTTCATCCCTTATTTCTTCCTTTTTCCTTTTTTAACCCATTCAAACCGGCAACGCATCTGTGTAACCGCTTAAACCATTATTTTATACTTTTGGCTATTCAAAAATAGCAGATATACAAGCTCATAGCACGGCACATGAGCTTGTAGATCTGCAAAAAAAAAAAGAATCGTGACAATTTGTGCAAATCTTTGAATATATTTTTTTTTAAAGTTGTACAATGCAGAATCACAAATAACGATTTTTAGCAACCTCTGCTGGTCACTACCGTCACTGCATACAATTTCCGTATTCCTCAATTACCCAGAATTCCATTCGTTTTCACCGGAAGCCGGAAGCGTTTCAAAAAGCGATCTTTTAATTGTTTTATACTATCTACGGATCGTTTCTCTTAGCCAGTGGAGCATTAGTTACCATGAGCTGTGCTTTCTTTTTCTGTTCTTTTTCGATCTTCTAATCCTACATTCTCTTAAAATCAGCGTGAGGTTCCTTTTTGTTAATACCGCGGTAGTTCCTGGCCAAACAGGAAACCGTTGCGGTGTTCGTCGGCCAGGACGTCGGCCACGATGTCATGACGTTGGCCAGGAACGTCATTTTCCCGGGAAAGTCCCCCCAGTCCACGTTCAATAGAAAATATATAAATAAAAGGCTTCCGGGGGTGAAATTCATGGAGTGGGTGTTGTGAAACTTTTGCCACTCACAAAAGATATACAATTTAACTTTAGTTTTGTTGAAAACGTTACCTAGTATGCCTTTAAAGCAAACATTTGTAAAATATTTTGTTCCAGGGACCTCCCAGAAGCAAAGATTTGAGTTACAAGATTTGCACAAATGTTCAAGATTTTTCAAAAAATAGCAGACCTACAAGCTCGTCGCTTGTAGATCTGCTATTTTTGAATAGCCAAAGTATAAAATAATGGTTATAGCTCAAATCTAAAATGACACAGATGTGCTCCCGGATTGAATGGTTTAAATATACTGTATATCGTTGCTGTCGGGTGGAAACCTTGTATGACCAAAACTGTTCCTTTTTATTATTATTTTAAAAAATAGTGAAAATGGCCGAGCTGGTAGATCTGCTATTTCCGCTACTTTTGTGCAACACTCTTGTATGATGAAGTAGGGCGTAAAAAAATATAAAAATATCAAATCGAGATACAAGATTTATACCCGACAACAACAATATGCTCTTTCTTAACTCCGTCTAAAAATGTTTTTACACTTTCTGATTTAACCACTGTTCAAAAATGTTTCAAAAATAGTTGATAGTTGTCGTGGATGCGATGGTTGTCGTTGAGCTCCTCCCCAGAATGGATTATAGGCACTCAAATAAACTATGAATAAATGCATGAATATATAAATAAATAAAGTCATTCAGGGGATTGGAGGAAGACGTGCGTAGGCTTCAGCAATTGTTTCAAATGGTTGTGGGTTAGCGCGCTGAATAATGAAGGCACAGTTGTAGCAGGCGGCGTAGAGAGTAAGCTGTGTTTGGGGACTGGCCATTAGCCTCGCCTGATCTTCAGTAAGAAAGCTAAGGTGGGCTAGGCCAGGCCACTAGAGCGACTTACTGTACTGTAGATAACTGGGTATATACTTGGAGAGTATCAGACTTCAGAGAGCAGGGATGTTAACAAGGGTTCATATCACATGGCTTTGTGCGTTAGGAGCCCATTTGTGTGCAGTTCCGTCTCCTTTGAATTGTCACTTCTTCACTGCCACTAATGAGTGCAAAGTGTAGCGAAACATTCTGTTGAGAGAAATGGTTTTTATATGGCATTTATACTGCATTTGATGCAGTGTGAATGTCCATGAGGCGCTTTAGCGTGCACGTGCAAAGCCATGTGCAATGCATGGCTTTCTTATTAAGCATCTGTGTAAAAGCAAAAATGTGTTCCTACATTCAAGTTAACATTTGTGGCTGGTTTGAAGAATACCTGCAGTACTTTACATTGAATTGAGAACCAGCCTAGTTTGAAAATTGTGGGGTAACATTTCCTGTTACGAACATTCAGGGCATACTCACCCATACTCGCCTATCCCCATAAATGGAGACAAAGTCTGACAGTATAGAATAGCTAGAAAAGGAGATTCCTAAAACATACTTAGCTCTGACATCAGAACACTCCTTCTAGAAACCCCATATACGGAGATAACCGTACCATCCAGGACTGACATCATAGTCCCCGGTTTGGGCATGACAGAAATAGCCAGCTCCATATGTGGGAATGCCTGACACCACCTGACATCACCGCCGTGATGTCAGGAGCCACCCTCAGTGGTATAAAACAAGCCGTATGTCAGGGTTGAACTAATCTCATCATCGGCATTAGACCCAGTCTTAACCCTTCCAGAGTGAACAACATAGACCCAATCAGGAATAGCTCATCAGACAATCCAGTGTCCTCGGCGACGCTCGAAGATCATCTTAACTCTCTCCAGAGTAGCAGGAGATTAGCTGGCCTTACAACCCAGTTAATCACGGATGGCATATTCAGGACGACTAGCTGGCCTTACAACCCAGCTAGGCCTTCACAGTGGCTCTTGAGTCCGGTTCTAAACAATCAGCCGATTATAAGTGTTTCATTTCCTATGCATGTTTTTTATTATTATTATTATTTATTATAAACGTGGATACTTATAATGCATTATAATCTGCTTATAACATAAACATAGTTACTGTATAAGAACGCATAGATAGAAATTATGCTTTATAACAATCATAACACATTAAAAAGCATTTTATAATGGCTTATGAGGTCAAGTACTATGAGGTCAAGTACTACAGTACTACAGTATAATTCATAATTGCTGGATGTTTTTATAATAATTGTATAATGTATTATATTCACTATTTTAATGCATTCTAGCGTGATTATAAGTCACTATAAGGTTAATGGGTGCTTTAATGACAATAATGACATTACTTTCACTTGATTTCAAACACTCATGACCACTTAAAGTAACTTACAATCACTCTGCTGTGGTTCCAATGCATGTATTTTACAACTAAAAGAATTGAATACACTATGATCCGGCCAAAAGAAAAAGTCTGTAATCGACCAATAATCAAGAAGTTCTACATCATTATAAAATCTTTATAATGTGTTATAATTGCATTATGAGTACTTATGAGTTCTTATTGCTATTATACAGTGGTATAAGCAGATTATAATGCTTTATAAGTATGTTGTAGACATGGGATGCATAGGAAGTGTTACTGTGACATAAATTGTGATATTACTGTCAGTTCTTGACCCTAGCTTTTGGTTGTTTTTCTTCATGAAAAATGTGTACAGAATTTAAATACAGAGTCAACAGCTCAACTACATGGCTAACAACTGTAAAAAAAAAAGCCTATCATGATATATAAAAAATACATAAGCCATTACCATGAATTTAGATTATTCAATCAAATTGTGTGAACCTGAACAACTACCTCCCAAAGCCCAAGTCCAGAGAGACAACTTATTAAACCGTGATTTTATCCAGCCACTGGGGCTGCTCTTATGGCAATTGGAGACTGACATTTTCAATTTGTATGCCCAAATGATTTTTTGTTGCAGCAATACCAGGTGAAAATGCATACCCATATCCCTGGAAAATCACTATCATGTCATCATATCATGTCAGTCCCCACGAGTCAGTCTGTCATATGCTGCTGATGAGTTAGCCTGGCATGGCCAGACTTATATCACTGCGTACTAGATATTAGTCTGGAACTTCGGTGTGGAAGATTCATTTCCGAGGGGCGGTTACAAACAGATTCAAATGCCACAGCAAAAAAGAATCCCACTTTGAATAGTGGGCTCTGATTGGTCACCCACAACTCGGGGTGAGCGAAATGTAATTTAAACCGAGGAGTGCCAGACAATTGTTTTACTTAAGTAAAAGTATCAAGACTGCAATGTAAAAAGTCCGGAATTCAAAATGTACTTGGGTAAAAGTACAAAGGTATTGGTATCAAAATGTAGTACCAAAAGTAAAGGTACTCATTATGCGGAATGTCCCATTTCACAAGTTTTCAAATGCATAAATTCTATAAAATGCATAGAAGTCTTTTTGAAAATAACAGATCTACAAGCCACAATGCGTCGGATCGCGACGCATTGTGAGCCTGTAGATCGGCTACTTTCATGCTTTATGGCCGAAAAGTATATAGGGCTGAAGTGGTTAATGTATTTTTTGTAATAATGATCTAAATCTACTAAGCAACTAGTATCTGAAGTTTTCAAATAATTGTAGTGGAGTAAAAGTATAATATTTGCCTCTCAGGTGGAGTAGAAGTAAAAGTACTGCAAACTGGAAATACTCCAGTAAAGTAAAAAAAAAATACCTCAAAATTGTGCTTAAGTACAGTACTTGAGTAAATGTATTTAGTTACTTTACACCACTGCTGCCCAGGGCAATTTATTTTTAACTGTTTGAGATTTGTTTGGTTTCCAGGCTACTGATGAGCCGCCTCTATTTGTCGCTATTGGAAGCGTCTCAGCTGTGGCTTTTCCTTCATCAAAAGTTAGCAATCCAAACGAATCTTGGGAAAACGTGACCATGAGATAGGTGTGAAATTACTCTTGTTTTGGGGCATCATGAGACACTGTGCCCTTGGCGTGCGTTGGCCCGGCCGTGTGTCTGTCAGATTTGTGTGACATGGTGGAGAGCGGTGGAATGTAAACGGCAGTCAAGTAGCCCGCTTGACAAAACATGCCAGATCTGAGACAAACATCAATCCTCCAACTTCAGCTTGTTATCTGCAGAGGAGACGCAAGCCAGCAAGGAATATAATCAGTAACATTAACATAAAGCAATTCAAGCTCCTTTAATTGCATTATATTAAACAAATTAGATCACTCATCCAAGTGCGAAGTGCTTTCTTGTGTGGTATTAATTACAAAAAAAAGGAGCTATGACAAAAGTTAAGGATGATAAATAATATCAGAGCTGAGATTTTGGTGGCTGGCTGTCTGTTATTTATCCTCATTAACACTTCCATCTAGACGTCGAGGCTTTAATGTGTAACATTAATATTCATGTATGCTAAGTGTTTACAGTCACTCTGAGAGGAGGCATGACTCACTGTCAGGCCTTGTTCATCATTGGATAGATAAAACCATCCACTCCAAGTCAGATGTTGGGTGTTCTTAATGTGATTAGAAGTTGTGTTTGAATGTGGTGATGAACTCTCAGAATCTCTGCTTTCGGGGCAGCCATAGCTTAGTGGTCATAACAAGCCGTCTGGCGATCAGAAGGTCACCGGGTTTGCCTCCCAGCCAGCCCTGTCCATGTCTACGTGTCCAAAATTTCCCTGAGCAAGACAATTAACCCCTAACGGCTCCTCCCTCCTCATGACCATCTGAGCAGCCATCAGCTTGGTGAAGCTGAAACTGAATTTCCATCGCGGGATTAATAACAAAGTTCTCCCCATCCCTTTTAGGATACAGTCGTGGAATGCAGAAAGTGACTGTAGTTGTTCCGGATAGTATAGGAGGAACATTCATTGAAATTAGAGTCACTTTAATCATCAAGTATTAAATGAATGTGATCTGATCTGGGTGACACCGGTACCGAGGCATTATTCACATCTTACGAATTTCATCCGTATACACTAGCTAGCACACATTCGAACAATAGAATCTGACATATATGTATTTTAATGAATGTAGACATTCCTCTTGCAATAGCAGCAGTGGTCTGGTCTGAAGCTCAAATGGAGCACACATGAAATATGACCGACATGACTTGTGTCATTTATAAGTGCTTTGAGACTTTTCTGGTTGTCTCTCTTCTAGCCTCAGCACCTTTTGTCAGCGAGTAGCTGACTGACTGAAACGTGATTGTGATGGTGGCTGTGGCCTTTGTCATGTGTCACACTCTGCCCTTTCCTGTCCCCCCTCTGCTTTCATAGACTTCCCTTACCCTGTTCGTGTGTGTGTGTGTGTGTGTGTGTGTGTGTGTGTGTGTGTGTGTGTGTGTGTGTGTGTGTGTGTGTGTGTGTAAGCACACTGTTCTTGTGGGCACTATTACCATTTTTTCTTATCCTCTAGACTAGTTTTATCAAATATTCTGGAGTGACAAGTGACACGTTTATCTGTTTAGGACATCTTCATATTTACTTACGAGTTGCAAGTCTTCATACCGATTCTTTCCATCAGACATCATCAGTGTACTGTCGAAAGCACATTCCACCAGTCTTCCTAGTGTCCCTTTTCGCTCATGTTATTAATGAACGAACCGTTAAGCGAGGTCAAAACACAGCCGACATCTTCGATTTGGTTTTTATTCATGTCACAGATTAGCTTTTTTTGTTATCTCTCCAAATAACAAAATGACAATGACAAATAATATATGCAATATGGACAAAATAATTCCCAGTTCATGAACAGTAAAAAATATGTTTTTTTTAAATCTTTTTGGAAAGCCAGCATTGTCTTTCTCCCCTTTTTCTCAAAGACTTGCTCTGCCCTCTATCCACAGTTCAAGTCTTTACTGGTCTGTTTTTATTTCTTTTTTTTCACACTAGTGTGCCTTCACTTTCTTTAATGCCTCAGAATGAGATGAAAGCCCAGCGCAATTAGGCTTCTTATCGTTTTAATTAAGAAAGCCATTCGTCCATATCTGCCTCCAACGCCATAACATATAATGGCAGAGAGGCTCTGATGCCTGAAGTGGTGTGTGTGTGTGCGTGCGTGTGTGTGTGTGCGCGCGCGCGTGTGTGCTTGTGTGTGTGTGTGTGTGCGTGCATCCTAGTAACACAATTCCCAACAATCTCCCTCCCTCACTACTTTCCTCTCTTTTATCAGTCTGTGTTCTCCAATCACAATTCCCACTCGTGGGAACAAGCTCTTCCATCCCTGCTTATTTTCCCTCTCTTCAAAGACACAAGGTCAAACAGTTTGGCTGAAGCACTTCAAACTTATTGGATGTAATGCTGTCTGAATGCTCTTTTAAAGCGCTCTGATAAAACACACTGTACATCGAAGCTGCAGATAACAATCCGTAACTTTTATATTCGAACCTAGGTGTCCCGCGCATGCGCTGACATTACTGACAGAAAGCCCTTTAGGGAATAGGATATTTTGCACTTTGAGCTTCATACAATACTTAGTGGTCCTACCTGAGGCTAGCCTGGTAAACCCTCCCTCCGGAAATCTCATTTCCATTTGATTCCAGGAGTGAGTCTGGCATGATCGCCCATTCTGCAATATTGGCTGTGGGCTGGAGTTGGGCGGGAGTAATACCGTTGACTGACAACCCCTTCAGCCAATGATCGTTGTTCCCCTTCAGCCAATTGCAGTGCATTTTTACCACCTCCAGAAATAATGTGACGCAACGGGACTTTTGAGATGGCCATGCCCAAAATAGGTTGCCTTATTCGGATACATGTGTGTCACTTCCCGCCCCTGCTGGTTCTCTGAATTTTTATTTTTAAATAGGCTCGTCATGATTAATTGACCACATATATGAAGTTAAACAACTAAATTCTATCCAAAGATATCTTATAAGTAAATTCCGTGCCTCAAAAAAGAAGTTTGAGAGCGTTTTATAACCGAAAGTAAGAAGTAAAGACATCGCACAACAACAATGGCTGCCGTTCGTGTTTTGTCGGCCGCACTCAGGCTGCACTCGGGTCCTTTCGGGCTCACTCGAACTCGCCACCTGATTGGCCAACTTTTGCTGTCAATCACAGAACGATGAGCGACGACGCTGATAGGCTCGTTTTTTTGGTAATGCGCTAGAAACGCCCATACAAGCCTTCATGCCAGACTCACTCCTGGAATCAAATGGAAATGAGATTTCCGGAGGGAGGGTTTACCAGGCTAACCTGAGGCGACCACAGGATCTAAATGTCTCAATAGAAGAGCAGGGAGACGACCACCGCTTGTTGTGTCAATTATACAGTTTATTCTACGTATTGGTCAAAATAATTAGTTTTATTCACTAAAACAAGTTATGGATTGCAGCTTTAATGCTGTTTGGCTATTTTATACTTCCGCATGAAGGTGTCGTTGACAAAGTTTCAAAACACACACACACACACACACACACACACACACACACACACACACACACACACAGTATATAATATACATACAGGACAACGCGAGCAGCTTATCAATGTATGTATGTATTTGTAAAACAAACATTATCACCCCAAACCATTTACTGTACATGTCCGTGACTGTGAAATCATTCCTTCCTTTTCCTCCCTGATCTCCTCTGTGCCTAAAAGAGGAGAAGAGGGGGGGGAACTGTAAATACATTGTTACTGGTTGTTAACACCCAGCCAGTTCCTTTACTCCCCCTCTGTACTCCCACTCAACCCCCCCCCCTCCCCACTCCCCCCCACCCCAGTCGCCCTAGCCTATCAGTGCGGAGCAGTGGTCTGTGAAGAAATTCCCAATATCTAAATTTACACACTGTATCAATCTTGTTTAATAGACTGGAAAGCTTATAGCCGCCGCGGCGAGCCGGCAGAGAGGCCAGCGGTGATAAATTGTCGGCGTGCATGCGACAGCCGCCCGTGATGTATAATGAAATATTTATGATTTATCCCGGCTAATAAACTGAAATGAAGTGCGTGATGTATGGGAACAGATGGGCCCCTCTATTGATGCCGAGGCACAGAGGCAAAGAGAGGAGGCAGAGGAGATAGGTGGAGGAGAGAGAGGGAGGAGGAGGAGGAGGAGGAGGAGGCAGCGAAGAGGAGGAGACGGCATGAGAGATGCAACCGGAGAGGAGGAGGGTGAGAGGGGAGGCAAGAGGAGATGGAATGAGGTGGTGTGAAAATATGGAGGGCAGGAAGGAAGAAAACAACCACACTGTAAAATCCCCGGTGTTAATTTAACTCTTGAGTGCGTACGAATGTAACCAAACGGACCCGTAATTACATTCGTACGCACTCGGATGGATAAATCAACACTGAGGTTTTTTCGGTCTAACAGCTGGAAGTGTAGCCAAAGAGGGATACAAGGGTCTTCAAAAATGATGCAATAGAGTAGTGAAGACGGAGAGGGGACAGGATGATATTAGGTTTCTGCAATGGTTCTGTAGAAGGGATACCGCCAGTGTTTTTAGAACATTTTGATTCCATTGACGTACTGCCTCGTTGTCAAAGTATACTTAAGTAAAAAAAAAAAAAAACACTCAGTGAGGCGCAGATCTCTGCCAAGGCAACGCAAATGTCTTCCAAAATCGGTCAATATTTTTCTCATATTCCAGAGACAAACATACAATTTTTTTTAATTTGCATATCAAGACGGCACACACAAACATGCACACTGTGTAAATGTACATACACACACATATACTCATGTACAAGTTATAATTATTCAGTACACAAATATTGCACAGTGCACACATACACAGATGGATAATATTCAGAAGTCAGAACCATGCACACAGCACCTTCTAGCACAAAGTGTGCTATGACTAATTGGCTGTTTTTTTTTTATTGTTGCTAAAAAATGTACTTGTGTACTCGCATATCAGATGTAACCATATAAATCTTGAATCTTCTTGAATCTAAATGCTCAGGTGGCGCAGGGCTAAAGTACCTGTCCACCACCGTGGAGTCTAGGGGTTTGAATCCACCGCTGTGCAGCCGGCTTGGCCAAGCGTCTATAGGAACACAATTGGCCCGTGCTCAGTGAGGGAAGCCGGGCGGGGAGGGTGTTATTTGTCACTGCACGTACTCCTACAGGCTGGGGCGGAGCCTGTAAGCGGGGAATGTAGAAAGCTCTACGTCCTCCGATGGGGGCTCCTCACTGCCAGGTGAGCCAGTAGGGTACAACAGCAGTGGCAATACGTTGGAGGAAATAATTGGCATGATGACTAAATTGGGTAAAAAAAAAAGTTTGTTCACAAACTATAGTTACCTTGGCAGAGGTAACTACAGTATACTTACAGTTAAAGACATCAAATATTAAAGGTTTAATGACATTCACTTTTACACCACATTCAAAGTCTTTGTCCTGGTCCTTCAAAAGTGTACAAAAAGTTTTAAGTGAAAATTCCATTCCATTGCTCCATGGCAGGTGTTTTTCTCTCACATTTCTAAAGCCTTTTCAACTGCAATGAAAAAAGAAATCTTTGCCTGCGGGTGTCGCTGCTGAGGGATTTTGCCTGTCAATCATCGCCTCTGCTCCGCCCCCCTCAAAGGAAAGGATAGGGGAGGGGAGGGGCGAGGAGGAGAGTGGGCGGGATTAATCGACTGTGACCTCACTGTCGAAGGGCCAAGCTCAGATTGCTTTTCAGCCTAATTATTCAGAAAACCCCAGACCACAGAAAATCCACTGAATGTTCTAAGTTCAGGTTTTTTGGGTGTAATTGAGGTCATAAAACCCCAAATAAAACTTTGAAAATAAAAAAAGTGAAAATGAATGTCATGATACCTTTAAAGTCGTCATGCTTCCATGTTGTCAGACTAGTATCACTCTCCGTATTCACTACTGTGCAATGTGCCACAGTGTGAACATGCAGATGTGCAATATCTATCTACCTTTGTGCAGTGTGATTCCTTTCTTTTTAGCTGTTAGCCAGAACATTTAAAAAACACTTGCCGTATCCTTTGAGGTAGATCGCAATGTGCCATATTATGTCCTTCTACTGCTGTAGAGATCTCTCACACAGCGTAGCAACCTTGTGGTGGATGCTGGCCGCTTGTCCTCTACTCGTTCTCATCCAGTTTCCAATTTAGGCAGATGCTCTTATCCAGAATCACTTACAAAGTACGCGGTCAGAGTAAGTGGCATGAACCTTAAGCCTAAAACTTAAGCCTAAATGAGAACTTTTTCTTTAAGGCAGTTCTTTTTGGCAACCATGTCTGTCACGTGATGAAGCATAAATAATTTATGCTTACTTTAGTCAAAAACAACAGGGTCAGTGGTTGAGCAATTAGAGCAAACAAGTATGTACTGTAGGAGTAACTAGGATAGCAAGTAGACATCAACCCTGGCATCTAGTATCTAAATAAAACCCGTGGCATCTGTCTACAAGTAAACAACATACTGTAACTGACATCTATAGTCAGCAAGCAGGAAGTGCAGATGCAAAGATCCCGCAGCCAGCCTGCGCATCAGCTCCTGCTTGACCCCATCAACCACCTTGCACGCATGCACGCACACACCCACGTACATTCATTCACTCACCCCTCTCCTACTCCTCCTTGGGCCCCAGCTGTGGACTCTCACCCTGTAATAAGCCGTGAGGATACCTTCCTACCTTCTTTTGTCTCCTCTTGGAGCCCAACCCTCCCGTTCTTCTCCCCTTCTGTCTCTCGCCACTCATCCATACGGAACCATTTCCTCTGCACATCATCCTCCGGCCCAGCTGAGCCCCTCACACCACCTACTGCACTGTACTCGGCCTCCTTCCTCCACACCTGCCCCCCTCCCTCCCTAGACGCCCACTAGTGTGTGCATGTGTGCGCGCACACGTGCGGCCGGATATATATACGCCCATGCACTATACAGTATGTGTGTTCTTCAGCACCCATCCATCCAAAGCTCTCTCACTGACCTTTCTCTTTCTCTCATACACCCACCCGCATGCACACACACACACACGCACGCACGCACGCACGCACGCACGCACGCACGCACGCACGCACGTGTGCGCGCATGTGCACACATGTGCACACAAATACACACACCTTCATTGGTCTAGTTGTGAGATGAAATAACAGCTTCTGTGTGTGGGGTTGGTGGGTGTTGTGGAGGGAGGTGTCAGACAGAACTATGTGCCACTTGTGTACAGTGTTAAGTTGCACGTCAAAAACTGAAGGGTCAGACGAGGCTCTTTATGTGGCATGGTGTTCACATGCATGGGTGGATGCATACATTGTACAGTATGTCTTGTTATGGGTCATGTATAAAACTTTTTCCTGAGGATCTGTGTGTGTTCTTGTTTGTGCTGTATAATGTGTTAAAGTTGAAACAAAGAGAATCTGTAATGTGTCAGTGTCACCATATTTAATGTTGTAGCGTGTAATAGTATATTACGCCATTAAAATTTGTCATCAAACTGCGCTGTCAAACTTAAATCGATGAGTTAAATAATAATAATAGTATGAATCACTTAAACGAACATGAAATCAACGTTGGGACAGGAGACCACGTCACAAAGAAGTACCAGCTCAGAACCCCATTAAACACAAACAAAATGTTGATGTCATCCGTGGTCAGCTGGCTCTCAGTTCGTTTCTACTGTTGGTGTAATTTGCACAAGCAGATTTAGAGTCAGACCCTCATTACTAACTATTGTTGTTATAGTTAGCTTTGACTCTTTCTTTACTGTACATAACTGCTGCTATGTGGACCTGCTTTGCCACTTTTTTTTTGCTCGTCATGTGCATATCTGCTGCTTTTTTGTGTGTATATTATGTAGATATCTTGTATCTTTTCTGTTTTTCTCCTTGCTCTCACTCTCTCTATCCACCCCCCTCTGCCCCCAAAACACAAAAACGAATTTCACCCACTTCTTTACACCTGTAAACAAACCTGTGATGTGATAATGAAATTTATTCAGATTCTCTCTGTTTCATTCTATTTCTGTCTGTCTCTCTTTTGTTTTTCGACCCTGACACTTCCTCAAATTTTTCCCCCTTAGGCGACACAGCGGTTTATAAGGACGGCGTGTACTCAATCAGGGGCCGCACCAGTGTCGACATCATCAAAAGTGGCGGATTCAAGATCAGCGCCCTTGAAGTGGAGCGCCACCTCCTGGCCCACCCAGACATCACAGGTCAGAAGCAGTCGCATTGCAAGGCTAAGTAGCCAGCCAGGAGAAGGTTACACATTTGAAGTGTTTGATCTAAATGTCTGCCTTTTGCCTTTCACCTTTTCAGACGTGGCTGTGATTGGCACCCGGGACGCCACCTGGGGTCAGAAGGTCACCGCTGTGGTGCAGCTAAAGAAGGGACGGAGTTTGACCCTACCTGAGCTGAAGACCTGGGCAAGGTACTGTCATCCTCTACAGAACATTCTCTCTTGCCTTCGCCAGCTTGGTCGGTCTCACAAACACTGCTCATCAGTGTAGGGACCACATTCGTTGAAATGCGTTTTGAAATGCTAGCATTAACCCTGGTGTCCCCCTATTTTGGTCAAACTTTCAAACATTTTCATGTTTAAAAAAAGTATAATCAAAGATCGTGGAAAATTGCAGATCAAGCTTGTAGATCAGCTATTTTAGCTATTTGTTGTACAACAAAGTTTATAGAGGTTAAGTGGTTAATATGCTTTATAAACATACTTATTATGCATTATAATCTACTCATAACACTCACAATAACATTTTATAATGATCTAATGATGAAAGTAGGTTTATAATGCATTATAGACATGGGATGCATAGCGCAAGCCTTACCAAACAAACGGCACAAAATCCCATCATGGCGGTGCAATAGCGAGAAGCCTTTTTTTGTTTGAGGTTTGTTTGCTGCTTGCCATCCAGTGGTAAATAAAGGAAAGGCTTTATCTGACGCTGCGCTCTCCAATCAGTCCAACACACTTATCCGCACTGCCTGTCTGCCCCCCCTGAAGCACTGGGATCAATAGGAAAGGCAAGTGAGAGAAAGAGAGGCCAGAGGTGCACTAATGAGACAAGCTGAAAGGAGAGGCAGGAAATGAAAGAAAACCCCGACTAGAAAGCGTGCGAAGAAGAAGAGGAAATGAGCGGATGTCACTGTGATGAAAGGTTTTTTGTCTAATGTTTCTCCCTGCCTCTAAATGTCGCTGCGGTTCCGTAGCGTCCGTCGTGGACATTTACAGGAGACGCCTCTCTTATTTGGAGACACATACTGTACATGCATGCATGCACGCACACACACAAACACACACACACGCACGCGCGCACACACACGTTTACATTACTATACTTGTGTGACGAGGACGTCACAATTTTAGGATGGCATTGAAAATAGCTTTTAGATGGGCTATTTTCCGGTGTGTGTGTGACATCGCCACACGATTGAGTATAAGATAGGGAAAACTGTAACCCTAATTCCTAAACCTAACCTCTAAATGTCTAATCCTAACAATAACCCCAACCTGAATCTTTTCCTAATTGTAAGCCTAACCCAAAAATATTTTTTAACCACTTTTTGTTCCTTACAATGTCTGTGTCTCATACTACTCGTACTATTTGTGAGGACGTTTGTTTGGTCCTCAAAAGTATAGTAATACAAGTACACACACACACACACACACACCACATCCTTCTCTTGTGCTTTCCATGGGTTTCTTTAACGTCGACCCTCTCTGCCCTCTCGCTTCACTCTCCCTCCATCTGTTTCTGTCCTCTACGCCATCCCTCGTTCCCACCCACCACTATCTCTGCACCACGTCTCTCCATGCTCTGTGTATTCCTTCTGTGCTTTTCTTTTTTCACATTTCATATTCATAGTGTGTGTGTGTGTGTGTGTGTGTGTGTGTGTGCGTGTGTGGACTCCATATGGTGTGGGGGTGTTACGTCCTACTGCTATGACCTGCTGGTCTGCATGGTGGATCATCACTGCTACCAGTGATCCAGGCTAACACACACACATGCTCTCACACACACACACACACACACACACACACACACACACACACACACACACACACACATACACATACTCACACACACACACACGCTTCTTAGCTATCGGTGGCGCCTGAGGACTGGTCATGCCAGCACACAACCAACTGCTAGGAGCAGGGTGAAGGAGAGAGAGAAATAAAATGAGACATAAACAAGTGCATGGATGCTCACTCCTCAGTGCCCTGGCTTCAGCTGTCAGTCTGAATCTCTGTCATGCCTTTTCCTTTCCTCCCCGCATGGAACACACACACACGGAACACACACACACACACACACACACACACACACACACACACACACACACACACACACGCACACACACACATGCACACACACACATACGGCCTCAGAGAACCGGGTGACATGAGCAAGCTCCATTAAAAAGAGAGAGACGTGTGTATGCACTCACTTATAAGTCACAGAGAGAGAGAGAGAGAGAGAGATGCTCAAAGAAAACATCTGCTGAAAGGGGCATTTGATGACAGCTGTATGAATCATTATGTTCACTCTCACACCACAAGCATGCATACACACACTCTTACAGACACACACACACAAACACGCACGCGCGCGCAAACAAAAACTGGGTTACAAGATAATAAAAGAGCTCCAGGCTTCAAGACGCAATATAACAACCATGCACTCAAAATGGAAGGAATAAAAAAATAAAAAATAAAATAAAAGGCATTTAATTATCCCGGCCTTCTGTTTTTGCCTTCATTATTTGTTTTTATTTCACAGTGATTATATTGTTTTGTATGAAGGGAATAGTGAGTGTCTGGGAGGCAAATGGGGACAGGGAGGAGGAGATGCAGAGTGAAGGACATTCCGTTCCTTATCTATGGTGCTCTGCCACAGGGCTTGCCTTTGTTCTGCAAGTGTTTTTTTGTCTTTTCGAGTGTGTGTGTGTGTGTGTGTGTATGCACGTTGTGTGTGCGTGTGCATGCCAGCATGTGAGTGTGAATATGAGCGAGAGCATGTGGGTATCTCCTTGTACCAGTACACATCTCCAATCTGTGTGTGTGTGTGTGTGTGTGTGTGTGTGTGTGTGTGTGTGTGTGTGGGTGGCTTCTGCAGGGAGCACATGGCATCCTACACCATCCCTACCGGCCTGGTGCTAGTGGAGGAGATGCCCAGGAACCAAATGGGCAAGGTCAACAAGAAAGACCTGCTGCTACACTTGTTCCCATGATTGGACCCCAGCCTGGATCACCTCTGTGTTGATGCTCACACCGTGCCGTCTCCTTGGATGAGCTTCTTATGGCTCTGTAGAAAGCAGAGGATTGGTTGTTCTGTCTGGTTGAGGGCAGTGTATCCTTGTCCAGACAGGCAACTGCAAGCTGTTCCACAGGCATTATTTGCCGTGAGTCAAATTCACCATAATTCTTGACCGCTATATTATTCCCAGATGGATCTATTCCAATTTACCTGGACAGTCCTGACTAATGGATGGAGGAATTAATTGAATTAATCTAATTTGGCAAATGGCAAATGTTTGCTTTAATATGACATGCAGGCGAATTTATTTTACAGACGCTGAATAGGAGGGGTGTTTATTGTGCACTGAGTGCAGTGGTTGCTACAGTAGCTATTTCATCGTCTTCACACGGCCGACAGGCGAACAAGAATGGGAGGAGAGAAAAAAAAAAGAAATGTCATATATCATGATATCACAACATCCAATCAACCCCAAATTGGAATCACATGTTTAGGGTCCAAAAGGGGGTGCCACAAATGCGACAAATTCAACCCCATGTTGTAGAAACTCCTTTTCCCTCCACAGCTTCCTCGCATCCTACCGGCTGCAACTCACGACTGACACAGCCCTGGATTGGACGCCCAGCCTGGCGAAGACTTGCGCTCAGAGGGACTAGATGGCTGTGCAGTATGAGCCTTGGAAATAAAAGTGTAGAACGGACATCCATAGCAGCATTGTGCTTCTGTATCAAACATGCCAACGGTAATCAAGAAATCAGTCCCTCATTGACATGTTCGTTCAATATGAAGATGTGTTGGTCATGGTATCCATAGCAATAAGTGCAATCAGGTCTCCCAGAGTATTTGGTGGTTATGAACACAGAAGTAGGGCGCTTACTACCCACTGTATCTATACTTTTATGGTATAGAGGAACAGTGAGTATACACTGTTTTGACAAGTTTTTATTCATTGTATTCCTACCAATGCGCTCAAAATGGTTGATGTAGAAGAATAAAAAAAATATATTTTATATAATCTTTGTTGATTGATACTTTTTTATTAAGTTTTATATCCCGTCAAAACCTTTCTTGTGTGGCTGTATCAATGCGAGTGAATGCTCATGCATGTGCATGCAGCTGCGGGTACACAGGTGTGCCGAGAGCCTGAAGGCAGATTCTGCTAGATGGAAGCAACACCACAGCTGGACGCTTCACTCTCCATCTGACGGTGCTTCTCACCTCCCCTCCATGTTCGGCCTCATTTCTCGCCCATCCCTGTTCCAATAACCCATGTCAGTCTTCCCCACAAGGTCTGGGCAGATTGAAGTGGGACCGCCGGGACCTGCCATACCGAATTATCCTCGGGGAACGAGACCTGGCACGCTGCCACTAAGCGATTTAGACTTCATTTGCACCATGCCTTGACCACTGTCAACCTGGCGTCCCAATTTTGGGCATGTCATTATAGATGAAATGAAACGTTCAAAAGTGTAAAAAGAAAATCGAAACATTGCAGATCCAAGTGGTTAAAATGCACACTGTAGCTGGATTTCTTTTTTTATCTGTGATAGGATCTCAAGCGGCGTCAGTCAGGCGTAAACGCAATGTTGGAGACAAAAGCAGGGGAATCCGTTACGGCCGAAACACTGTCGAGATAAACAGTCATGATGAGCAGCTAGAGAGAATGGAACGATGGAGAGAGAGAGAGAGAGAATGAGAGAGAGAGAAACAAACACAAGCGCAATCCCCCAGCCAATACCTCCTACTGTCCACACAGACACACACACGCACACACACACATACTCTCCTCCACCCACAGTCACCAGAGACCTGATTAAGAGAGCAGAGCTATCGATCTGTGGGCTGGCAGGCCAGGATGGATGAGCAGGCTGGGTTGCAGGAGCACCAGAGGACAGGCTCCATCCCCCGCCACCCACACCAGAGCTGGGAATGGGGCCAGTGGTGGACAAAGTACTCAAACCCAGGTACTCGAGTCAAAATATAGATAGTCAAATATTACTCGACTACTAAGTGAAAGTTGTACTGGAGTACTTGCTTTTCAAAATGCAGCTTAAGTTGTCAATTCATAATGTACTTTCAAAAGTACAATATTTGCCTTGGTTAAGTACAGATACTCAAAAAGATTTATGTACAGTACTCAGTAAATGTATTTCATTACTGTCCACCACTGAACAGGGTACACTGCAAAAATCCCAAGTTGCTGAACTCTGAAAAGCGTAAAAAAATGGACCCATTTTGCAGTGCAAGGGCACGGCAGGGGGGCCGGGAGGCAAGGTGGGGGGCGCCGCAAATGGAAGCCGTAGCCGTGGCAGCAAAGAGGTTCGAAAATGGAAGCTGAAGCCAGTGGAGCAGGGGGCACGGCCGAGGATAGGTGGTCATGAGTCGAGAGAGGCTGCTAGTTAGGAGGCTTGGCAGGATGACATGATAACAGGGTCAGGGCTGCACTCAGATGGGGCGGTGTTGGGGGGGGGGGGGGGGAGGCGGCTGAGGTGGAGTGTAAAGGGGTTTGAGTGCTTGTGCACATGGGGGGGCGGCGGGGGTACGTAGGGAGGGAGGATGGGTATTCCCAGGACTCTAGCTTGATGGAGTACTCGTGCCCTTGAACTACTTCCACCTCTCCCTCTCTCTCTCTCTCTCTCCCTCTCTCTCACTCTCTCTCCTGCACAGACACATGCACTCCCGCTCTGCCTGGTGTTTGTTGGAGCGTGGTGGAAGAGGGTTGTCTGCAGATGGCTGCTTATTGGGCCCCAGGGTCCTGGAGGGTGGGTTATGGGGGACACCAGGGGAGACTGCGTATACGTGTGAGAGAGATGGCGCTCGGGGAGAAGGGCGAGAGGGTTTGAACAAACTGGTAATGTTTCACCCATGATAACAAAGGGATATTTCACCTACAGTAATGTTCTTGAGCACTTTGAAGGTAAAGGTGACGTCGTCCGTTTCAGCCTGCCGTGACTTTACATTCCGTCAGCAAAGTCATGGGTGATTTCCACTTTTCAGGTTCTGCTTCATGTAAGAAAAGTCAGTTGTTTTTTCTTCACCCGTTTGGACACCTTACAAACATAAACTTGAATTAGTGTGATATTTCAAAGACAAACTGTCGACTATTTTGGGCATGTCATAGGTGAAAAAAGTCGTGAAAATAGTTGATCTACAATGTGAGCTTGTGGATCGGCTATTTTCACTGTTCGTATGGCATAACCACCAAAGTGGTTAACCGTGGATCAGGTTAAATGTGTGACTAACTTTTCTCTGCACTTATATTCTGTGCTTCTCGTCTTTTTCTTTCTCACTCTTCTCACTCAGTTGTGCACATGAAAGGTCTCCCTGAATGATTCTAGCAGAGACTCTCCATAATGAGCAGGTCCGAGTCGTCCGACTGATTGAGGTACACCGAGACAGAGATCGGTTACCAGTCCATTCATTTGATGGAGTTGTTTCAATGGAAGTCACGAGTCGCACGTCTATTCTTTATTCTACACAATCATAAAAGCATTTATGTTAATTATAATAATAAAAAAACATCTATTTTCATTGCAGTGCATAGACCGATTGAAATTAGCCTGTGGCTAGCTGGTGGAGCTGAGAGGAGACTGGAATGATGGGTGGATGACAGGCCAGGCTCCTCAGCCCCAGGGACACCCTGAGTACAGGCACCCATACACATCAATGAGCCCATACCCCCACTAGGTCAGTGTGTGTGTGTGTGTGTGTGCGCGCGCGTGTGCGCGCGTGCGCCTGCATATATGTGTGTTACTGGTGCCAGTATATCCAAGATGTTTACATGGAGCTCATGTTTATTCTGCAGCTAGCTGTACCGTGCTGGCTCAGCCTTAGGCTTGGTTCCCATTAAACTCTTGCTGACTGTTACTGTAGCTCTCTTTCTCTCTCTGTCTCTCTTAATGCACACTTCATCGCACGTAGCTTGTAGATCAGTTCTTTTAGGCAAGCGACACTGACTGCCGTGCGACAGAGTATTAATTAGGCTTTACAGTGCTACGTTCGTGCTGTCTGTGTCTTTCCAGAGGTCTCTCCATCACTGTCAACTATCTTTTACTCTCTGCTTAGAGTAGGTGTCTCTTTTTGATGTGACTGCAGGAGCTAGCCTGGTTTCTGCCCATGCATGGTGGTGTGAGCATCTACTCTGTACACCACTGTGTGTGTATGTGTGTCTGCATTTGGGCTCCACTTGAAACTTTTTGGAACACGAGAGCACGAGTTCAAATAAATAATGGGATCAATACTGAATTATCATGATCTAGCTCTCATAACTTGGCCCGCGCGACGATGAGGAGAGACAAGGTCATGGGAGAATAAATAGCAGGCAGACTAGCTAATGATCTATCATTCTGGACAAGCGGCTGCACCCAGGAGCGGGCCGGCTGACAAGATCATTAATAAAAGCTGCAGGGAGAGTGATCGATCGGCTTGATGGATGATCAGAGCCACAAATACTATAAAACACCTGGATGTCAGGCCCCGTCCCTCTGAAGAGGAGAGGAGCGTGAGGAAGGGGCGGGGCAGCCCGGCGGGACAGCCCGTCTTCAAATCAGGACCCCAATGGAGATCAGTCGGAGAGGGAGAGAGAGACACTGCACTGTCACCGAAATGTATTCGAAAATGTATTCCGTGCGTGTGCCTGTGTGCGTGCGTGTGTGCGTGCGTGCTTGCATGTGTGTGGTGTACAGTGTAGGAGCCCAGTGTGAGAGCATCAGTGTAATTTAAGGAAGATGAGGCAGTCAGCAGGTGTCCCACTGTACACTACAGGCTGCAGTAGCAGCGCTGCACTGGGGTGTAAATGGGAGGTATTTATTATTGACCTGCTCACTTCATAGCCTTAACTGAGATCAGTGGAGTTATCCCCACTCCTGTGAATGCTGTCTCTCTCTCTTTAGCTCCCCTGTTTCTCTTTCTTTGTCTGTCTCTCTCATACACGCGCCGTCCACACTGTTGTTCCAGCCCTATGTGCACAGTACAGTATCTCTCTCATCTACACACACTCGAAACACTTCACTTTAGCGCGAACACACACACACCCACACACATGCCTTACTCAGCAGTTAATCTAGATTCCTAATCTTCTCCAAGAAAGAGAGAGAGGGAGAGAAAGAGAATGAGTTCAGAGAGAGTGTAGTCGCCTCGCATGGCTGCGTGTATCAATATCTGTACATTGATCTCGCCTTGCCTCCTCCTCCGCCATCCGTCCAGATATAGATTGGTTTTCCCAGCAGATATCTGAGCCCAGCATCTGACTGATGGGCGGTATGTATGTGTGGTGGTAGGCTATTGAACCGGGGGGGGGGGGTGTCCTGCATGCCACACCACTGTGTAATGCCTGTTTTATGCTCCGTCGTACAACGGTAAAATAGCAGATGTACAAGCTCACAACGCATCGCACATACGGGCCGTTGTGAGCTTGTAGATTCACCTGATGGCTATTTTAGCTGTGCGACACCGGTCATTAGGGCGAAGTACAGGTTGCAGGCATCAGCAGCCAGGTAGCACATACAGGACAAGTCTTCAGGCACGGTTATTGGTTATGCAAGTGACGCGGTCATGGGTGGGGGGGCTACTACTCCAGCGTTTCTCTATCACTGTCTCAATTAGTATGCATGTGTGTTTGTGTGCGTGCGTGCGCGCGCACGCATGCGTGTGTATACGCGTGCGTGTCTGTCTGTGCTGTTGTCATCAGTGGCTGACCATAAATCAGACACCCCGGGCCTGGGGATCGCCTGGCTCGTGCCTCCATGTGTAATTACAAAGCTGACATTTAAACAGCAGCAACCATATTTCACTCCCTGCCAGCACTGGACCCAGAGTGGTCTACAGATGGAGTAAAAGTTTTCAGGAAAAAAAAAAGAGAGAGAGAGAGAGAGTAGGAGAAAAATCAATAAGAGGTAAAATGCATTCTAATGCCTTGTTAATGGACCCGCATATTAATTATTCAGCGGTGGCCATTTTATCTGCTCATTAAAGTGGCAGCTCAGAGGAGAAATATGCAGCATTGTTCTGCTCTGCTGCTTGCAGGGTTATTACCAGCGTGTCCTCTCCCCTCTCTAACACTGCTTACACAGCGCTGGACACAATGTTCACAGCATTTGTGTTCTTGTTGCAGAGCTGATTCGCCATTGTTGTCTTTGTCTTACATAAAGATCGATATCCACGTGTCACTGTCTCTTAGTGTCCATCTATCGAGAGTGCAATCGAGAAAACAATTCTAAGGACTAGTATAAAGTTAATTAAATGCATTGGAGACTGTAATAGGCTTGTACAGTGTAAAGTTCAGGCTATTTTCCATTAATTTCACTACCTTTAATCTCTAGTATATATATTTGAAAGAAAATGTTTACAAATTTGCTGGATATAACTCTGATATATGCTACCATGATCTGTATCCATAATTAACTGTAATTGGAAAATATGTGATTGGAATCTTAAAAGGAAACATCAGTACATCATGTACTTATAATTTAGGTTGCATGAAGGTCAGAACATCATTGACACTCAGCCAATATCCCCTTTATTAAACTTGAGGAAAATGTAAAAACAAACAAAAGTAAATTGATTTAATGCCATAAATAAAATAAGAGTCAGGCAGAACAAGACCTAAAAACCTTGAACACTTTAGGCTGGCAGCTGGGGGTAGTACAAAGCATGCCATTTGAGCTAGTCCAAAGAAGGGCAATGAGGCTAGTTAAATTATTATAGATACTTCCATTTGTGTACAGTATCGCAAAAGTATTTGCTGCATATATTCATATCTATATACATAATTCCTAATGTATAAAGTACATGGACAAGTACATTTCATGCTTGTTTTTCCCCATTGCACAATGCACATATCTTATCTGTCCAGATTGGTCGCATATTATTTGTACATGACACTGCATATACGTACACTGTATATGACTCTGTATACTCTATCTCCTCGAATTGCTCTTCTGTTTTTTGGATTGTATTCTTTTCTGTTTTGGGGGGATTGTATTATCTCTATTTTGCTTTCCTTATTTATAGCTTAGTTGGAGTACATTTATTCTGCAAGTTGTACAAATATAGCTAGTCCTGCGCCAGACCTTCCACAGCTCCGCCACATCACAGTTATGCCTTCTCTAGATCTCCATTTTAGTGGTTTCTTACTGTTATCGTTGGTCTACAGTCCATCCCACTGTTTGGATATAAAGATTTGACAAGTGATGTACAGTGAAATATTTCAAGCTGTCCATCTTGTACGTTGTGTCATTTACCTCCAGGACAATACGCATGTCAGATGTCTATCTAGATAACCAAAGAAACATTCCTTACATTATTTAACGTTCTGTCTCCAATAAAATAATAGTCAACCTGACTGGAATAAAACTGAATGCTGGGACTCAGTAGACACTGTGGATGAGGCTGGAGGGTGGAGGGAGGCTACTATTAGCAGTGCGTGCTTGGAGTTGGGGAGAAGTAGGTGAGGTGGGATTTGTTAGAGGGGGGAAAAATTAAAATTCCTCTTTGGCCTGCTGTCAACCTGCGTATGCTGGCTGCTCAGAGGAGCTGCGTGACAGGATTCCTAATGACACTGCAGCAGCCATTGCCACAAATTGCTTTGACTTGATTTATTTCTCCTTCTTTTACCACCACCGTTCCTCCCTCCCTCCCTCCCTCCGACACTGCCATTCAAGCATTCAGTCTCTGGCGCGCGCACACACACACACACACACACACACACACACACACACACACACACACACACACACACACACACACACACCCACAGCAATGTCTCCTCTTCAGCACCATGCCAGTGGCAGAGAACATCTGTCTCTGGGTCCCCCTGCCACACAGTGTTATAGTCAGTGTAGGTCGCTCAGTCGAGTGACCGGTCTGGAACGGCCTCTGGGCAGAGCAAACCACAGCTGACTGGGGGATGGGGGCGTCTAAGCGTAAACTTGTCCCCAGGTCCATCCTGCTTGTCTGACCCACACCATGCCCTTTCTGATAAAGACTGGGTCTAAAATAAAAGTATTTAATAATAATCTCCAATCAATGTTTAAAACCAATGATGATAACTAATGAAAATAATTATTTTACTCGTTTATGTTTATTTTTATGATTACTATAGTATGGTCAATCATCTAATTGCCCATGCACTGTGATTGGTGGTAGAGCGTGACAGCTGGTAGCCTTGCTCAGTGGTTGTCAAGGACCCCAAAATTTATTTTGTGCCAGGGAACTCCATACAAGATTTTTGTTGTTAAAATGTTTCAATGTTTCATTTTGATGCTATATGAGCTTATTTTGCTGGTGGTACTGTAGAGCATTGGTTCTCAAAGTGGGGTCCGGGGACCCCCAGGGGTACTTGAGGGTGTTCCAGGGGGTACCCAGAAAAATTTGTAAATATAGCATCAGAATAATTATGACCTTTTATACTTTGGCTATTCAAAAATAGCAGATATACAAGCTCATAGCGCGGCACCGAGTGCCGCGTGCCGCGCTATAAGCTTGTAGATCTGCTATTTTTGAAAAATCTTGAAAATTTGTGCAAATCTTTGAATATATATTTCTTAAAGCGAATAACTCAAATCTTTGCTTCTGGAGGGTCCCTGGACCAAAATATTTTTAGATGGGGGTCCGCGGCCAAATACATATCATTTTGGGGGTCCTTGGCATGAAAAAGTTTGAGAACCACTGCTGTAGAGGGTTTAAGTAGTTAAAATCTGCAGAAAATAAAGTAGACGTTCCCCCACTTCCATTTTGTCTCATAAATAAGTGCTACTCCAAATCAAATTAGCAGAAATCGAAGTTCTGAAATATATTCTAGGTGCTCGGGTGGCGCAGTGGGTAAAGTGCCTGCCCACCACCGCGGAGGTTGTGGGTTCAAATCCACCGTGGTGCATCCGGCTTTGCCGAGCATCGATGTACGAACACAATTGGCCCGTGTTCGGGGGAGTGGAGCCGGGCGGGGAGGGTGAGAATTTTCACTGCATGGAAATCCTACGGGCTGGTGAGGCACCTGTCAGCAGGGAGTGCTGGGCAGGAGGAGTAGGACCTCCTAGTGGGGACTCCTCACTGGTAGGTGAGTCAGTATGATACAACAGCAGTGACAGCACAGAAATGTGCTTGGGGAGGATTTACGACTAAATTGGGAAGAAAAAGGGGCAAAAAGCACACAAAGACATTTTTAAATACAAATTTGTGAATGGAAATGAGCAGATGACAAACAGATGACAGCTTCCTGTGATGGACTTGTAGCGGGCAGGAGTACGGACTATTTCAACTCATTTCAACTCAGACCATTCTGGCTTAGAGAGTTCCGTGCTGTGATCTTTATTGGTCTCTACTTCCATCCAAGAGCCAGTATAGACACAGCACTGAACGACACAAGGTCATCAGTGAAAACTGCTCAGCCATAATGTGTCTTTGTGGTGGCCGGAGACTTTAATAAGGCACATCTTAAGAAAGTTCTCCCCAAGTTCCACCAGCACATCACCTGCAACAGGCAGAGGCTGAAACGAGAGCCCATCTGCAAAAAGGAAGTACGGTCAAGCCGCCGGCCTGGGTTGGCATCCTAGGCCGCGTGCTCAAGGCATGCGTAGCCCAGCTGACGGGAGTGTTCATAGACATTTTCAACCTCTCCCAAGCCGTGGTCCCAGCTGGCTTTAGATCATCCATCGTGGTCCCGATTCCCAAGTATTCCAAGGTGGCCGTGCCTCAATGACTGGAGACCGGTCGCTCTTACACCGATCGTTAGTAAGTGCGTTGAGAGATTGGTGAGAGACTACACCTGCTCCGTGCTGCCTGCCACGCTGGACCCATGGCAATTTGCCTATCGTCAAAACAGATCAACTGACTTGCCTTGGCTTGGCTGTACATTCTCTGCTCACCCACTTATACAAGGGGAAGATTGTGGACTACAGCTCTGCTTGTAACACCATCATCCCAACCAGACTGAACGCAAAGCTCAAAGACCTGGGCCTGCACTCGACCATGTGCAGCTGGATACTGGACTTTCTGTCGGGCCGCCATCAGGTGCTGAGAATAGGTAACATCACGTCGGACCCCCTGACCCTCAACACAGGAGCCCCTCAGGGTTGCGTACTAAGCCCTCTCCTCTATTCCCTCTACACATATGACTTTACGCACAGCTCCAAACGTCATGATAAATGCGAATGACACGACGGGCGATGGGCCTGATCGAAAACAATGACGAAGCGGCCTACAGAGTTGGAACTCTGTGGTGCCAGGAGAATAGCCTGGCTCTCAACGTCAGTAAAACCATGGAACTGATCGTGGATTTTTAGGAGGCCAGAGAGGGAGCACGCACCTATTTACATCAACGGTGTTGCAATGGAGCAGGTCTGTGACTTCAAGTTCCTTGGAATACACATCTCAAGGGGCCACACACACCACACAAGTGGTGATAAATAAATAAAGGCAGAAATATTTTTAAAAGGCCCAACAATGACTCTACTGCCTCCGGCGCCTGAAGAAGTACAGAGTGAGCCCCCGCATCCTCAGAGCGTTCTACAGCAGCACCATTCTGACGAGTTGCACCACTGCCTGCTCTGGGAACTGCGGCGCCATGGAACGCAAAGCACTGCAGAGAGTGGTGCGAACAGCGAACAGCGCATCGTAAGAGGGGAGCTTCACCCCTCCAGGAAATACATGAGAGACGTTGTGTGGCTAAGGCTGAAAGCATCATCAGGGACAGTCACCACCCCAGCCATAGTCTGTTGAGACCGCTGCCGCATCCACGGCCAGGCAAACGATGCAGGGGCATCATGAGCAATAAGACACCAGACTCATGAACAGTTTTTATCTAGCAGTAATTAGACTGCTGAACAAGAGCTGGTGACACTGCACAGACTGAACTGAAATGTGTTTTAAAGGGACTCCTTTTATGTACATACATTCATGACTCCTATTTATTATGCACTTTAGTCACATTAATTTATTATGCAGATTAGTCATATATTATGCACTGTATGCCTCTCCTCTCTCTTTTATGATATGACTCTCTATCTATCTTTTAACTTCAGTGATGAGCCTACACACAACTAAGAATTTCACCCACCTTACTTGTAATGTGATGTGACAATAAAGATTGATTCTAATTCTTCTGATTCTGTAGCATTCGGAGATTGTGGTTGCCCTCCTTGAAACGGTGGGGATTGTATAGATCTTCTGTGCTGCATGGTTGAAGATGTGTGTGAAATGTTTTATAATTTGTAATTCTGAGCAGCAACATCCATATTTGAAGCATTGTCTACTGTCATGGCTACAACTTTGTGTTCAACTGTATGCGAAGCAGATTTACTGGAAAGCACGCTAAGTTAGCACATTTGATTCTGTTTTTGTTTCTTTCAATGAACTTAAAGGGTTATTTCACTTTCAAAACAATTTTGGGTCATTTTATCGTCTACTCAGGCTTATGTGAACCCCCCAGACAGTTTTTAAGTTGCTTGATTCAGTATTTAGATATTTGATATTCATTTTATCAGACACGCCCCCTTCCTATACAAACCCATTGTAACTTCAAACTCCAGTTGTTGTAACACGTTAGATTCATCAAAAACACCCGTCCTTGGTTCTGGTAACTCATCCTGCCCTCCTAATACGTGAGGGGGTCGTGTTTTCTTAATTACTTTTTTCATTTATTTTATTTACATTTTTTATTGTATTTGATTTGTTTCATTTAAAAAAAGAAAATAATTTTTTTTTTTGAAAGAACACGGTCTCCTCACGTATTAGAAGGACAATATCAGTTACCAGAACCAAGGACGGTGTTTCTTATTTTTTACCTTACATTTTTTATCCCGCGATTTTTGTAACCCATTTTTTTCACCCGGTGCCAATTTCCTAAGTGATCCTGGGCGCTACACCAGCCCTACACCAGCACTACACCAGTCCCCCACAGTAGGGAGGCCAGGGCCGAGCTCATGCTTCCTTCAGGCATGAGAGCCAACTGACCTTCTTGTCACCTGACAGGGGGGAGTTTCCCTGGTTGGACGTAGCGCGTGGAAGGAACACGTTATTCCAACCAGTTCCCTTCCCCTCCATCAGGCGCCCCGGCTGTCATGGGGGAGGCGGTATAGCGACCAGGATTACTACATGTTTTTGTGAGGGTATTAACTACCCTAGGAGACACGGGGAGAACATGCAAACTCCAAAGGACGGTGTTTCTGATGAATCTAACATGTTTAAAATTGAGTTTGAAGTTACAATGGGTTTGTATTGGAAGGGGTGTGTCTGATAAAATGAATATCAAATATATAAATACTGAATCAAGCAACTTAAAACGGTCCGGGGCGCTCCTAAAAGCCTGAGTAGACGATAAAATGTTTTTTTGTTTTTTTTAAAGTGAAATATCCCTTTAAACTCTAATAGTCATACAGCAGCACAAGAACAACAATGCTTAAAATCAAGGAGGGCAGCCACACACATCCAAAGTGTGGTCCAAAGTGTGGTTTAATTAAATCAGAAAAATCTATCTCTGATCAATAAATGTCCATGTAAAGTATTCTTCGCACAAAAACATCCATAAAGGAGTTTTATAGTACCTAAAACTTGGCTCTATCTTTGCCCTCATTTAGCATTCCAAGACCTATTAATTATGCCAATATGCCATGCCTTTAGAATCAAGTCCTCATTAATATGCCAATATGACACACCCCTAGAATCATCATGCTGAAATGTCCACGCCGCTGCTCAAATGAGAATGTATCCAGAGGACCCTCTAGTCTGCATTGATTCCAATCACATCTTCAACTGTGCTTTTTATTTGTTCACTTTGATAGCCCATTTGTTTAATATATTTTCCAAGTTATAACTTAATTGCAATGTAAATAATAGTAACCTACTTGTGGCAATACATATATATATATGTATATGTATATATATATATATATATATATATATATATATATATATATATATATATATATATATATATATATATATATATATATATATATATATATATATATATACATACATACATACATATATGTTACAGGGAAATTGGAAAACCAGTGAAATTGAAAAAGGAGCGCTCGTTTTCACCCCCCCTCGCTTCCCCCTTTGTTATCGATTCACTTTGATTGCGACTGGCGACGTTAATCTGTCTATGTAATCAACACACCTGTTACTAGGCAATTCTGTAGAGCCCCCCCCCACACACACACACACGCACGCATGCATGCACACTAATCAGAGAGTATCGTGGATAGTAACCCATGAAAAGATCTATTCTCCCCCTATTGGTTTACAACTCGGACGGCGCTGAGTCGACTAGCAGACCATCGGCCAGTCGGCGCGGGCACTCGCCTCCTCGGCCTCAAGGTCTGCTGAGTCGGCGCGCCTCCGTCATGGACAATAACTATTATCACCGTCTCACGAGTAAAAAATACAGCGTTACTCTGCTCAGTTTGGCTAACCGCTTCATTATCCAACCTGTCATAGAATATTTCTCTCATATTATCCATTTTATTTTCAGCGCTCCTCCGCCTCGCATCAAAGCCCCGCCTCGCATCAAAGCCCCGCCTCGCGCCGAAACCCCGCCTCGTGCCGAAGCCCCGCGCCTAAAAACGAGCATACCTTTCCAATTTCCCAACGAATGCCAATTTCCCTGTAACATACTGTATGTATATATATATATATATATATATATATATATATATATATACACACACACACACACACACACACACACACACACACACACACACACACACAAATCGAGCAAGTATAGACAGCCTGCCGTGCACTGATGTCCTCTGCAATTTTCCCTGTTTCTCTCTCGCCTTGTCGTTCTGATGTGCTCTGTGGATTGGATTTGACGCTTTGCTCGTGTTGTTCTGTTTTAATTTGTGATCCATATTTCCACACTGTGCACGACCGGGCGTGCATGGATATTTCTCTTTCATTCCTGCGGTGCTGTCTGCATAATCAACAGCGATGCATCCCTATATATGCTCAAACCCCGTTGTTTGGCCAGTTTTTTTAATCTCCTCACATTTAGACTGTTTAAATTGTTTCAGTTGAGTTAAGCTTCTATTTACCTTAACCAATGTGGAATGCTATCAGAGGCAGCAGGCGGTACTCTGCCAGTCAGCCAGCAGATAGCTTGTTCATGCAGGGAAAGCCCCGATAAGGAGGTTGAGGAGGGAATACTGTTTAATCAAACAGTGAAGCACAGGGGAGATGAGTGCAGGGAGCCAGGTGTGTTTAAAGGACATTTTTGCTTCCACTTTTCTGTGTCTCTCTTTTACTCGCTCTCGCTCTCTGTCGTTCTCTCTTACTCTGAATCTCTTTTCATTTTTCCATTTTCATTTTCATCTCTCTCAATCACTACATTTCTATATCTCCCTGCCGTCTCTCTCTATCTATATCACCCCCTCATTCCTCCTCCCCCCTCCTCCTCCCCTTTCTCTCTATGCCCTTTGCGGCAGGAGTGGTTGAGGTATTTATCATCTTTATACCTGGAGGTTTGAGGGCCATGCGTTGGGCCTGATAGATGGGCCAGCCACTGATGTGCAGCCACCTCAGGAGACACAAACCAGACAGCTATTTAGTGGCTGAACAAGACACATTGCTTTTCTTTTATTGTTTTCAAACTGCCAGGATGGGTGGGTGGGTTTGTGTGTGTGTGTGGGGGGGGGAAACAACAACAACAAAGAAGAAAACAACACAGATGTGCCCTCCTCCTTGTCCAGAAAAGCCCACAAGGAGCGGGAGCACAAGGGGAGGGCCGTTATCCATCCACTGTGGCGGAGGGCCCGGGGTCTCACCATGCTGTTGACAAATCTCTAGCCCTCTTGACAATGATGACTCTGTGTTATAGCATACATAAAGCACTCAGACACATTCCCTCCCTGCTATAGAGACTGCAGCATGGGAGCACCCTGGGCAAGGGCACACATAGCCAGGAGAGAGAGTGTGTGTGTGTGTGTGTGTGTGTGTGTGTGTGTTGTGTGTGTGTGTGTGTGTGTGTGTGTGTGTGTGTGTGTGTGTGTGTGTGTGTGTGTGTGTGTGTGTGTGTGTGTGTGTGTGTAGAGAGTTTGTACAGTATATTTTCTGTGCATGTGTAAAGGCTTTGCTTATGTGAGTGCTTTGTCTGTGCAAAAGTGTATGCGTGCAGAGTAGTTTCTCGCTGAAACCTGCATGCCACTGATTAGCAATTTATGAATCTGACTATTATAGCTAATGGCAATGTCATTTAGAAAACCCACTCAATTGTTCACCGTGTGCGAGAAGAAAAAATAGAAGCTATGCATTTCCCAGCGCTGTGTGCCAATGTGTGCTGCAGAGAGAACCACACACCACAACACTGTAGTAGCGCTGTAACACAAAGGAGCCACCAGCATGGCATCTCAAGTTCACCCAGCAGAAAGCCTTCCATGTGTGACTTGTAACCTGGCTCTTGTTAAAGTTTCCCTGCTGTCATCTGGCCATAGAAACAAACACGTGTGATTATTTATTGTCAACATGCAAAGCACAATTCACTAAAATACTCACTGGTAATAGAATAGTCTTTTTTTTTACACTCTCATAGTTAAGCACTTAAGCACTCACAAGGCATCACGATGTGATACGTTGTGAGCTTATACAATTGTTATTTTCAACATTTTTGACAGTTTTCACCTATAATAACCATAGACTGTAAAAATATGGACAAAGGGAGCCCCAATGGTTTCTACAGACCGTTTTGAAGCCACTTTTTCGGCGGATTCAAATCCGCCATCTTTGAACTTCCGGTCCTGAAAATAAAACCAGAAACGACTACCATTAATAAAAAAGAATTTATGGGACCATAATTTACTAAACGCATATCATGGTAATTGAAAGAAGACTTTAAACTGGCAACTGAAAGCATAAAGTATTTATGACGATGTTTATTAAGGTAATAAAATCAAGTGTAAAGTCCGGCCAAAAAAACATTTCGCTTGAATAGAGAGTTATTGCTTCTGCAGGCAGCAGGGGGGGAAATAGCGAAACTAGTGGCCATTCGTATGAACTGTCACTTCCTAAATGCTTGCCGCCTCAAACTTAGCCTAGTTATAGCTTAACCACATTCAATCCGGGAAAGTATCTCTGTCATTTTATATTTCTTTGGCTATTAAAAAATAGCAGATATACAAGCTCATAGCGCGGCACCGAGTGCCGCGCTATGAGCTTGTAGATCTGCTATTTTTTGAAAAATCGTGAAAATGTGTGAAAATCGTTAAATATATATATTTTTAAAAATATATATATATTTAAAGATTTGCCAAAAAAAATCACATTTAAAAAAAAATAGCAGATCTACAAGCTCATAGCGCAGCACTCGGTGCCGCGCTATGAGCTTGTATATCTGCTATTTTTGAATTGCCAAAGAAATCTAAAAATGACACTTTCCCGGCTAAATGGGTTAAATGGCTTAAGCTATAACTAGGCTAAGTTTGAACTTAGTGTGAGGTGGTGCAACTGGCCCCTGGTGTACATCGCTGTTGTCAGGCAGAAACCTCTTATCTCCATATATATAAAGCTTTTTATATATTTGTTTGCAACATACATTCGTCATACTACAGGGTCGTGCAGAAATATCTGATCTACAAGCTCACAACGTGTTTTGACACGTTGTGAGCTTGTAGATCGACTATTTTTGCTATCTCTGATGTTTTTTTATGTGAAAGTGAAAGTGGTTAAGTGGTCTGTGGGTTTCATAAATACTGAACCAAGGAAATGTATTAACGAGAGCTTTTGACTAAATAATCACTCCATTGGAATCCATTAGAACAGAGGTCTTCATCAGGGGGTCCGGGACCCCTAGGGGGTCCTCAGAGTTACTACAGGGGGTCCCCCAAATCTTTGTGTGATATGATTATTTTGTTTTACATTAACCACTTCAACCCTAGTATCCCTTTTCTGAGGAGAACTTTAGCCAAAAATAGCAGATCTACAAGCTCACAATGCCTCGCGCTGCGAGGCGTTGTGAGCTTGTAGATCTGCTATTTTTGGCAAAGAGTTATATATGTAGAGGGGAAAAAGAGCAGCAAAAGTTGATCTGAAACACAATTTTATACAATATAGAGGGGGTCCCTGCTTCATCTCTCTCTCAGCTAGGGGGTCCTTGGCCTGAAAACGTTGAAGACCCCTGCATTAGAACACAGGTTCTTTTTACCATTTCCTGAAAAGTATCAGTTTTGGACACTGTTCCACCTGACAGCGGTGATATCCATGTGGACTTACAGAGTGATAGGGCAGTGAGTGGTGAGATGTGGGTGGCAGAGAGAGGGAGGGGGGCCACATGTAATGAGTCAACCGGGGTCTTCTCAGTTTGACTGACAGTTAGTCCTTCACCCCCCTGTGGAAGGTGCCAGGGCCAGGTCACTAGAGAAAGAGTGAGTCTGCTGTCACTGGCATAATGGGTCTCCTTCTATCAAACTTTTTCAGTTACGTTTTGTGTGAAAAATAATTTGAAAAATAGAGGTTAATCGAACTAATCAAATTAATTGAATTAAAAAAAGAATTGATGGCCCGGATTGCTGGCTTTTAGCGGTCCGGGCACTTAGGCTCATAAGTAGCCTGACAGCGCACCGCGGGTTCGAGTCCCGTTCTCGACGGTTTGCTGCATGTCTCTCCCCATCTCTTTCCCCCTGTTTCCTTTCCGTCTCTACTATATAAACTACAAATAAAGGCAGAAAAAAGCCCAACAAAAAAAAGTATGTATAATAAAAATAATAAAAATGATCTTTGATTATTCAATCAAATAATCGATCACTATTTTGGGATTGTTATTTTCTTTTAAAATCTTTTAAAGAAATTCAAAAACTTAAAAATAGAGAAAATAGCTGATCTACAAGATCATAACGTGTGGTGATGTGACGCGTTGTGAGCTTGTAGATCGGCTATTTTGTGCGACAAGGAAGGTATAAAATAGGGATGTAGTGGTTAATCGATTCGTTGAAATAGAAACCATTTTAAAAACTAGAGGTTCGGGGTTAGCTAAGCTGCAATGCATCTACTGTACGTAGGCGGTGCGCTTCTTGCCTTTCCTGGCTTGCCACTAGTTCCAGGTGCCTGACGCAGTGCCCTGCCAGCCTCATCCTCTCTCTGACACTGTCTGTGACCCGTAGTAGGCCTCGGTAGAGGACCACAGTTCTGATGTGGTCCGTCCATGTGACACCTAGTGCCATTCGTAGCATTCATGTGTAGACTCCATCCAAGACCCTTTCCTGTTGTGCTGTGAGGGTCCATGTCTCAGCCTCGTTCAGCAGTACTGACTCCACTGTACCTACGAACAGCTGCCTCTCTCCTCATCCCATGCAGGGCATTCCAGGCAAGTTCCCTCCGGATCTTCAGGTCCTGTTCCGTTGAAGCAGTCCAGGCCCCGAGATATGCCATGACGGGCCCCCCTGATGCCATGACGACACAATTGAGGTTAGACAACACACTCCATATTTGGGCGTAGCTGCATTGGGAACTCCTTATATGGTTATGGCTGAGTCATAGTGACATGACGTGACAACGTCCAATTTGAATAATCTTTTATAATTTGTATTGGCCGGCCAATTTTAATAAAAGAAGATAGAAGAATAATCAAATAATGTTGCTTCACGAGGATCTCGAACTTCATGTGGTCAGACTGTGTAGGGATGCACGATATGGACAATTTGGCCGATATCTGTTTAATTGCAGGGTCAAATCAATTGATACTGATAACGATATTTCAATACAAGTTTCCAGTAGCGTTTACCTTACCTGTTGTACAATAACTGTGATTCTGTGTGCTGATGCAGACTTCTAAAGAACTTTTTATGTATGTATTGTATGTATGTATGTATGTATGTATGTATGTATGTATGTATGTATGTATGTATGTATGTATGTATGTATGTATGTATGTATGTATGTATGTATGTATGTATGTATGTATGTATGTATGTATGTATGTATGTATGTATGTATGTATGTATGTATGTATGTATGTATGTATGTATGTTGAATCTGCAGCCGTCAATCTTTCTAAGCTTCATAAAACATAAATATTCTAAATCTAAAATGTAATAAAGTCAAAACAATTGGGATTATTTAGCTGATACTGATTTTACCGATATAAATTTTTTAAGTAAATATAGTTTATAGATGAACGATTAATCGTGCATCCTTAAGACTGTGCCCACATATGGAGTCATATATCATAGATTCTATGACATATGACTCCATATTTGGGCAAGGTTTCAGCTGCATTATAAAAGTTTATTATTTAAAAGAAAATATTAAATATATGTGTAGGGGGAGGGGGGAAATGTGTAGATGTATTTCCTTGGTCACCTTTGGCACTGATCGGTCAAGCGGTTTGCGGGATTAGCCCCCGAAACACAGACCGACACCATTTCTAGGTGACTCCCCCTGCAGAGCGACACCATAGATACAGGAAGATAAGGTGACTCAGGGGTTCTGGATCATCTCCACACGATGATGGTACTGTACTGTTGGATGCGGTCTGCTCAGAGATGCAACGGGAGGCTGTTTTGTTGAACCACTTGAACCCCAGCATCCATAGTCTGAGGGGGGGGGGGGGACATTAGCCAAATGTTTCTGACGAAGAGATTTAGTGTAGACGGGGGAAAAAGCAGGTCCACGTACAGAGCCAACTCAGGTCCACTTTACTAAGTCTAGAGGGTTTAATTAAGAGGACAAAAAATATGCCAAACACAAAGCCTGAAGAGCGCAGCTACTGTTGGAGCACCACCTCAGCTGCTGCTAACGGACCAGAGGAGGAGGAGGAGAGAGGGGGAGGAGGGGTGCGAAGGAGTTAACCCATTCAAATCGGGAACGGATCTGTGTCACTTTAGATTTCTTTGGCTATTTAAAAATAGCAGATCTACAAGCTCATAGCACGGCACCGAGTGCCGCGCTATGAGCTTGTGGATCTGCTATTTTTGAAAAAAAAATGAACATTTGTGCAAATCTTTGAATATTTATATACATATTTAACTCAATCTTTTTTGCTTCTGGGGGTCCCTGGAACAACACATTTCGAGATGGGGGGCTCGCGGCCAAATACGTATCATTTGTTTGACATGAAATAGTTTGAGAACCACTGATTATAGCAACATACGTTTTTTCAAAAAACTAACATTTGTAGAATCCCCAGAAGCAGAGATTTTAGTTACAAATGTTCGCTTTAGAAAAATATATGCAAAGATTTGCAAAAATGTGCAAAAAAAGATGCTATTTTTTAATAGCCAAATAAATATAAAAATGACACAGACGCGTTCCCGGTCTTAACGGGTTAAGAGGAGGACGGCATCAGCGGCACATCCGAGCGGAAAGAAGACACGTGGCGGCAACGACAGGAAAAAGACGAAGGCTGCCCATGTCCCCATGTCTCCTATGTGCCCCCCCCACCCCCACCCCCTACTGCAGACAAGCATATGTGGGCTGACAACATGACATTGCCATTGGAGAGAGAGAGAGAGAGAGAGAGAGAGAGAGGACCGGGAGCTTCTGTGGCCCTGACGTCCCTGGCTCTGACAGCTGATGGGGGGGAGATTAGACTCACGCTTGCTGGCAACTGTCAGCCCCCCCACCACCCCCACCGCACCCCAAAAGCCACGCGCTGCCCTTTACTCACCTCCACCCACCCTTCACCTCCGGCCTCCTGCCCCCACAGCCATGCAGGCAGAGACGGGCAGGGACCAGGGTATACAGTAGTGTACATTGTCTGTCCTCTGCCTACTCCTGTATGCATGCATGCACGCACACACACACACACACACGCACATACACACACGCGCACGCACATATGTACACATTGCTCACACATATACATATACACACACACACACACGTAGTTTCCCAGACCATGGTCAGAAGTGTTGCATCGATACGTTTGCATCTCTCAATGAATTCGCCTTGATTTTCTTTGTGTGCATTCTGTGCAATATGCTTAGCCTTTGGTTTAGCCAGCTAAACAGTAAAGTCCTACAAAGTGGATGCTTTGATCCATTTGAACACTCTCTGAGTTAAATTAACACAGAGGATTGTAGACTGCAGGAGGCCTTTTAGCCACAGTCTCACGACGACCGTCTTAAGATGATGGGTCAGGAATGGAAATGTTCAGGAGGCCTGAGAGAGAGTTTATACAAGCCGTCTGCCAATTACCGTGCACATTAGATACCTATTACTTTTAAGACTGTAATCACCATGACTCATCGCTGACAGTCATCTTTTACTCCTATAGAGCTATACTATATGTATGAATGCAGTTTGCTGTACCTAACACATAACATCTATTCTGGAAACCATTGTTCGTGTGTGTGCGCGTGCGTGGGTGCGTGTGTGCATTCGTGAATGTGTGTGTGTGTGTGTGTGTGTGTGTGTGTGTGTGTGTGTGTGTGTGTGTGTGTGTGTGTGTGTGTGTGTGTGTGTGTGTGTGTGTGTGTGTGTGTGTGTGTGTGTGTGTGTGTGTGTGTGTGTGTGTGTGTGTGTGTGTGTGTGAGACAGAGAGAGAGGGAGTTGCTTCTATATTTAGTGTGGTTGCCCGAATGGGCAACCAGACTATTGTTTTACAGAAACTTTATTCTCTCTAGATAAACAATATTTCGGGCTGCATCTCCTCCCACAGTTTATTTTTCCCAATTTAGTGCCATATGTCAAAATGACCGGCTTCACCGGGAATCGTGCACTTGTATTTTGCTAAGAGATTGGTTGCATAGTTTTATTGATATTGATTTATTAGTGCATTAAATTTCCCCATCCACTTTAATGAAAAAGTGAAAAAACTCAAATTCAAGTATTTTTTTCTCTGAAACCGTAAGAGCTAGAGTTACCAGATTTGGTGGGGAGGTTCATGATTTAGTCCGAAATTATTTTTTAGAAAAACATTACACCAGTCGGCCTCATGGTGGCGCTATAACAGCCCACTTTACGTTTTGGCCTATAACTCTTGAACCGTAGGTCCTAGAATAAAAATCTTTTTCCCCCTAGATTCCTTGGGTCATGACGCAGCTCCCCATATAGACCACGCCCATTTGCGTCAGGATAGATTTTCCGCCATTTTGAATTTTCTTCAAAACACACTTTTTGCACCTTTTCCTACAGATTTTGTCCAAATCTCACAAAAATCTGTACACATGATCTCTGGACCCATGCGATAATCTGGATGAAACAGAATTTTGATAGTCCATACCGTTCGTCCGTAAATGGCTTCCAAAGTTAGCGGGAGGGGCCCGTTTTACAAAAAAGCCCACAAATCACGAACAAAACGTCCAGTCAATCCCAAATTTGAATCACATGTCAAGTGAGCTTTACTCAACAAATCCCCAAAAGCATTTCCACTTTGACCCATAGGGGGCGCCACAAATGCGCAAAATGTAACCGTTTGACACAAAAACATGATTTTTGGGGGGATCAGTTCTCTCAAAAAGAAAAGCAAGTGATCTCAGGAGTGACATGAAGATGTCATTGGCCCGCTACATTTGTGGGAGGGGCCTGTTTCTTTAGTGGGAGGGGCCTATTTCCTCAAATCAAAACGGCACGCGTCACGAACGCGGGATCCGATCGGCACCGAATTCGAATCGCACGTCGCGCGTCCTCCGACGGTAATCCTCCCGGCGTAATCCTCGCATCCCGGTGGCCGCCCGCGACCGTCGTCGGCGCAACCACACTCTGCAATTGCCCTGAATTGCGACGCGTCTAGTTGTATATATTTTCTGTAAGAAATTAGGAAGCTGACATTTTCCTCACTGACAGATGGAGAGGATGTGTAGTCTGACTCTGCAGTACTGTACATGTGCTTGTGTGTGCATGCACACAGTGTCTGTGTGTGTTCTGTGCACGCGCGTGTGCGTGTGTGTGTGTGCGCGTGCGTGCGCGCACACGTGCGTGCATGCATGTGCTGAGGCAGACATCCACCTAGGGAGGGACAGTATATGTCATCGATTGAGCTGCAGGAAGAGGCCTATTATCTCTCGCCATGGTTCAAGCGGGGGAGTCAAGTGTGTCATATGTGTTAGCTCTAATTGGCAGCCTACCCTGGTGGAAGCTGACTGAAGCTAAAGCTGGAATAACCCCCACCTACTCCTCTCACCCTCAAGCCTGATTTATAGCTCGTAGTAGGAAGGCGTCACGCGCCGGAAATAGACGATCTACAAGCTCACAACGCGTGGCATGGCGGTGCATTGTGAGCTTGCAGATTGGTTCTTTTTGGCCATCGTACAATGGAGTATATAAACTTAGCATCACGCTACCATTGCTTGAGAATTCTTCCCATATCTATTAGCCTACTGTTACATTCTGCTCTGCCTCTTACTTTTGTTTATGTTGTTGTTGTTGTTGTTCTTGTCAGAACAGGAGGAGTGAAAAGTGAAAATATAATTTGGACGTCGTCCAAATGGAGGCAAGTGTCAAATCTCCACTCCTGAAAATGGTGGTGAGCAAGATAACTATAGCAACTACTGCTTTAATCCAAATATTGTTTGGATTATACTTGGTCGTTGTGAGTGTTATTTTCTGACACCTTATTTGGTGTTTTCTTTGTGCAAGGCTTTTCCACCCTGATGTTCTGACTGGCAAAAAGAGTAAACCTGTCTACTGTCTGTTGTTCATCTATTCTGTACTTTACCTTGTCTTCATGGTTGAGATTTGTTCCTCCCTTCTGCAAGGTCTCTCTAATTAGAGAGCCTTCCTGTCTTAACAATCTCCACCTCTCCTCTCCCCTCCCCTCCTCCCCTCCCCTCTCCTCTCCTCTCCTCTCCTCTCCTCTCCTCTCCTCTCCTCTCCTCTCCTCTCCTCTCCTCTCCTCTCCTCACAGTATTGTTAGATGGTCCTACACTGCCCTCTGCAGGAACCTAACAATTGTTCAAGCATTTGTTGCAGCCTCAAACACTGGCAGATAACGTTTTGATCCACCCACAATGAATAACAATGCATGCATTTCTTTTATTGCAAACATATCCATTCACACGGTGCCCTGTTGTTGGAGGCGAAAGAAAGAAGACATAGACATATAAATAAACAAGCAGATAGAAATAACTATAGACAGGGGAAGACTGACAGACACAATGACAAAACAATAGACAGCAGGTGTGAGTGTCATAATTGCGCCCCCAATCTATCTCCCATTCCATTTCTCACCATCTCCCATATCAATCTGATATTTTATGCCTTTATCTGAATCAAATCAAAGGCTGTGCATAATTCCTCCAAGGCTCTGTGAAAGCCTGATTATCCATTAAAAAAGATATCCGTGTTGAAAGAGATTATTCTTCCAAATGGATTAATCAGTGTTTAATTTATTCTTTCTGCACAAAAAGCTCAAAAATGAAACCCTTTTGTTCCTATTATTTGTCTAAGCGCACCATCCTTGATTAGAAATGACATGACGATCAATCATAATTCTGATTTATTTAATTTTATTTAATCAAACAATAAACAACTTCAGGTTGACACTTATACTGTAGCTACTACTTCCACAAATATGACTGGCATCCGTCATTTTCTTATACTTCCAAAAAATTATCTATACCTCTCACTCCAATACTGTGTCAGATCATTCAGGATTTGACTGTAGGAGCTATGATCAGATCCCCAGTTCCTGAAAGGACCTGAAACCATGTCTATGCTTAAATTATATTCCATTATACTACTGTGTTGCTTTAGTTAGAGTACCCGTTGTACCCTGTCTGTCTGTGACCCTTTTGTGCCCATATATGGAGAGATCTTTGTATCTGTTTGTCTACCTGTGTCCCTTTTATGCCCATATATGGAGATCCCTGATGTCATTAGTATATGCCCATACCATGTATTTTAGCATGTGGTTCTGGACAACAGGATCTCCCTATATGCCTATATATGGGCATTTCAGGTTTGTTTATGGTTATGTCTGAGTCAGAGTGACGTGGCCGTGGTCCACCTGCCAGCCGGCTCTCCATTAGACAATTTTAATATAGGATATTGTGGGGGGTTATGGCAGTATGGGAGTGGGGGTTGTGGAGCATGGTGGTATGAGGGGGGGGCTTTCAAGTAGGATGGGGCCAAACAACCAGAGGATGCTTTTTTTTCTAGTAGAGAATTATCAGTGTTTTCTTTTTTTGAGCTAAGAACTTTTATAACGGTAACATTGCAGTTGGAATATATTTTTGTTAAATGGTATAAAATGTCCAATTTAATCACACAATTAAAAACGTACTCAATACAATACATTTTAATATGGACAAAGACCACCATAATTTGGTTTGGGCCTTTCAATGCAGGTTGAGGCCTAGGGTCAAAACCTAAGGTATCACTTTACAATACTTTTCTGTAGTTAACTAAGCAGGCACAAATTAATAGCACTAATTTAACACTTATGTCTGCATCACAATGAGCTACTTACTGTAGGAGTAATGCTTAGTTGTACCCAGTTGGTAATAGCAGACTGAGGCTAGGGATATTTCACTATTAACTAATCAATAATTAAGGCATATATTAATGTCAAAGACCATACTTCCTGGAGAAGAAATAACTTTAACAACTAATAATGAATTACTGATTTTTTCCCCCATAATCAACCAAATCGATTAGTCTGATTAACCACTTAACCCTGTATTATACGGTACTTTGTTGTACAATTGTGGCGCACAAAAATTGCAAAAATAGCTGATCTACATGCTCGCATAGATCTGCTAATTTTTTTAAATAATCGTTCATTAACTGCAATCAAGGCACAAGTTTGTAAGATAGTATCATTCACCACTTTACTTTATACTTAATGTGCAAAATATAAAACCGAAATCTGCTGAGAATGACTGGACCTGCTCATAATGGTTATTAGTTATTTGTTCTCCAAGAGGAATGTCTGTGTCATTAAGATTCATTAATTATTGATTAGTTGAATATTTTGCAGTGACTGATCACTCAAGATAGATATTAGCCAATAATAGCCTAAATGACAACATAGTGACTGAGGAGTTAATAATAGTGCTATTAATTGGCCCCTGCATAGTTACCAGTGATGGAAGAAGTACTCACATGTTTTACTTAAGTAAAAGTATCAATACTGCAATGTAGTACTTACAGTACAAGTAGAAGTCCCGTATTCAAAATGTACTTGAGTAAGGTACAAAAATATTGGTATCAAAATATACTTAAAGTACCAAAAGTAAAAGTACTCATTGTGCAGAATGTCCCATTTCACAACTTCTAAATGTATGAACACTCTTTTGAAAATAGCAGATCTACAAGCTCACAAATCTTTGTTTTTTCCTCTGAGATGTAGTGGGGTAGAAGTAAAAGTATTGAAAATTGTAAATATGGAAGAAAGTAAAAATACATTATTTTTTAACTTAAGTACAGTACTTGAGTACAAGTACTTAGTTACTTTAAACCACTGATAGTTACATAGTAATTACAGAACGGTATTGTAAATTATTACCACTTATAAAAGTTGTATTATTTCCATTTATGAAACACCGTCATGTCTGTTTTATGTTGGTCTCATGTGGCCAGGCCTCCAACTCGCTTCACTCCAAAGCAAGCCTGGGATCTTCAAAGTAACTAAAGCTGTATAAGAAGTGTAAAGTATAAAATAATGGAAATGCCCCGGTAAAATAAAAACACCTCAAAATTGTACTCAAGTAGTACTTATTTATTTACAGGAAATATACTATAGTTACTTTCCACGACTGATCACTACCAGCAGTGGGCAGCAGAGAGCTTCTACCCAGTCTATGGCAAAGGTCCAGAACTTCAAGAATCATTTGTGTCACTTTATACTAGCATCCAGACTTTTTAAAAATAATTATGCTGCTGTCATGATGATCCATCAGATAACACTCCCCTAACACTCCCCAGGCCCATTTGAGCTTCCAATGCCCTCCAGAGTTAAGAAAATAAGGGTCCAAGTTATGGGTATGTGATATTCTAGCTTTACCCCCCACAACCATGTTACGCATGTACATGTAGCGTGGTATGAGAGACTGTTGTGAGGGAGGAAGGGTGTGTATGGACCGAAGAGTTAGGAGAATGGGGCGGCTGCTGCCAGCTGCCGCGGCCTGACATGACAGAGACAGGTGCTGTACAATCATCCCTTAGGGATGAACACACACACACACACACACACACACAGACAGATTCAGGAAACCACGCAAACGCCCACTCATCAAGAAATGTTAGCCAGAAAAGCATTTGTTTTGCTGATCTACTCTCCAGCACAGTGGTTCTCAAAGTGGGGTCCAGGGACCCTCAGGGTTCCTTGGGGGGGTTCCAAATTAATGGACCCTTACAGGTCTGTAACTCTGAGAGTGTAATTTCATTTGTACACTCTCAGAGTTGGAGGTCCTTAAAATTAAAACGTTTGACCGCTGCTCTAGCTTGAGCTAGCAAACCTAGCAGACCACATCTCTTGTGTGATCCCTATCTTTTGCTCTATGCTAAAACTTTCACTTGTTGAATGTATTCCTTGTCCCTTCTCTCTCACCGTGGCGGTCTGGATCCAGTGTAGCCACACGTTACTGAGGTCAATTCCCCGTTCAGCTGTAACCAGCCATCTCTTCTGAGATCCCTGTGTCAAAGCAACGTTAAGACAACACAGGCTGAAGATGTTTAGCAGTCAAACGTCCATATCCACCTTTGACCTGTAAACAGACCTGCTGAGAGGGTGGTGATGGCTGTTGGGACTGGTGTGTGGAGAACACTTAGGGGTCTGGACTCTATACCCTCATCCCCTCAAACCCCTCCAAAGCTTCTTTCATATGTGTTCTCCCTGCCCTACACACACACCTAGCTACTGTAGCTATCACTGCCACAGGAGTCTCTGCCTTGACATCACTCAGAGATGGCTGTAGATCTTCATCTTCTCTTTTGACAGGGAGTCCAAAATAGCTAGGGATCAAAGGGTGCTGTCAGAATGTTGTGCATTTTCAAGGGCAATAACACGGACAGCTCTGCCTGAACAGTGGAACGTCCATTATGCAGCCTTAGAGGCTCCTGTGAAGAGAGGGCCGGTGAAATGTATTGTCTGTACAATGCTTAAAGCATTTAAATTATTATATCCAGGTGCGCAATGATGCGGTGCTACTGCAGAGCTTTAGAGTCCCGGCTTGAACGTGTATAGGGCGACTTTACTTGCTCCAAGATCTAAGAGTGATTACCTCATGAGGTGCAAAACACTTTTCTATAGTTGCCTCCGGCTCAACCGTCAAAAAATATACCTTCCTTCATGCACTGTGACTCTTTCTTCACCGGCACCAGCTGCCTGGCTTCTCTCCTCAACTCCATTATTCCCTCTCTCTTGCTCTCTGCTGTCTCTCTCTCTCTCTCTCTCTCTCTCTCCCTCACTCTGCCTCTCATTGGACTGTGAGTGACAGCACATGTGCTGGGGTACATGGGAGGGCCACTGTTGAAATTCTAACCCCTTCCCCCAAGTCTCCGAGACATGCCCCAGCTATGGCCAGGGAGGGGCTGTGAGAGACATGCACTGGGGGGACAGGGACACACACTGAAAGTGGAGGCTTGGAAAGGCGAAAGGAGGGGGTTCATGATTTTGAGAATTTTGTCCCCATTGCCCAATACTGCCCAGAGCGTGGAGGACTGTGGAGTCTGTGGGTGTCAGAGGCCTTAACACCAGAGGTTTTGAGGCAGGCACAGAGGATGGCAGCCCGGGTGTTGGCAGTGTTGTGCGTTCTAGGATCTCTGCATTGGCAGGTAAGAAAAAATTATTCTTCTTCGTTGCCATCGGTGACACAACAGAGCAAATTAAATGAATTACATTTGAACCCTACATTATGTGGTCCATTAGAAACAGGGTCTGGCGACCTCTGTGAAATGATGTGACCAAAGTTGTACTCGTATAAACTTGTATTATTTAAATATTGAATTCTGCAATGGGCCTTTTCCTGTAAAGCCTATATGTGGGACAGGTGGTCGTGACTTCCACTAGATTCCCCCTCCTGGGGGGTCCGGGGTTACAACACAATCAAATCACTTCTATTTGCCACTTACAGTCCAATGGTGTGAGGAAATATTATATACGGTGATGCCGCACTATAATGCAACCTATACTGTTCTTGGCTTTTCAAAAGGACATTTACTAGGAGGCTAATAGCAGTGTTTGGTGTTAACTTTATGGATGAGTTGAATGCTTTTGCTTCTGGGCACTTATGTTAATTAAGGCATTTGAGAGAAAATGAAAATGTTTCTTAGAGTAGGATCTCGGTTGAGGAATGAACTTAAGCTGTGCCACTCTTCAAATCTACAATTCATTCATGTTTATATGTGCGATCTGTTGAACTAAACATGAACCCACTTTCATCAATAGAGGCAATAAACTTTGTCTGGATTCAAGGGATGTGAGTGAAATAAACATTTCAGCCTAGATGGAGATAATATGATGGATAGCGTTTGAAAGCACAGGAGACTACAGATGTGTTTAGAGGTATCGGGGCATCATTAGTACCCTCTGTCATCAGACACCATTATGAGAACTAGAATGGATGGCCATGTAAACAGATATTTTACCAACTGCACTTTGTTTGGAGCAGTAATGGAAGCCAGGTTAGGGGGTGAGAGAGAAATGACCTCCGCTGAATCTGGGGTGAAGACAAATGGCCTTAATTTGCTCTATAATTAATTATAACTGTTGCAGGTGCTATATAGCAGAGAAAATTTATATCTAATGATGTGTGTTCCAATCACTGAAATGTAAGTAAACTCATGAATACATTAAGTGTACATTAATGAATACATTAAGTGTATAAAAATGTTTCTTCATGGTAGAAACTGAAAGCCTTTTTTATGCTGGCTTTAGGCTATGTTGTGCGAATCAGTTACAGTACATTAGTTGATTTTTGAACATGGGAGTGACAAATCATTTATAGAAATAGGTAGATAACTAGTTCGTCATAGCCATATGTTTGACACAACATAAGACAGAGAAGTAGTGAGTTATGGCTAGCGTCACTGATATCTAGTTAAAAAGGTAATGTTTTGCACATCCATGTAATCCGTGGCTGGTGTAGGACAAAGTAAATGTATCAAAAGAAATAAAAAGTCTGCAGCTTAATGCTCTGAACAAGTTTTACTGTGCAAAATCAGCAAATAACGACCACGTTTAGTCCTCCTCAAGTGAAGATCATTACAGTGACCCAAGACTCTTATCTAGGATTGTGGTGTCACGTGAGCAGAATGATGCAGTAGGGGAAACATATGCAGGTTCAATGTACACAACAAGTGCAGAGACAGTTATACATTTTGTAAGGAGTCCCACCACTAAGATGTGCTAAGAAGATTGCCTAATACAAAAGTAAATACGAAGATAGATTAAAAATACTCCGACAAAAATGACATGGTAAAGCATACAACAGTAACTGTACAAGCGACCTCACTGTTGCATTAAGGCAGGCAAGTGTCCAGTCTTAAAGGTACAGTACATGGTACAATGAAGGCAACACTTGATGTGATAAACAGAGTTAACTATTTGTCAATTCCACCAGGTCAAAATGCAAAGCAATAGGCGCGCACACAATCTACACACATCAAGATGGCAGTTTAACAAACGAACGGCTGCTGAATCTGTAGAAAGAGAAGACAGATCAAAGGTTTTTCTGTTTCTTTCCTTTGACAGCCTCACTGATTATGTCATCAAACCATGATGACATTAAACTGAAAAGGCATTTTAAGACGTATCAACCGTATAGCTAATAATTCCAGTTATGCACAGATCATAATCATCATTAGATTATATAAGCCCTGGAACGATTTCAAAGTCCATACTTGTAGGCTACAAGCCTTCATGATCTAGGCTGCGGGATCCATTAAAGGGGTATTTCACTTTAAAACACTTCTGTGGTCATTTTAACGTCTTCTCTGGCTTTTGTAGGCAGTCCCTTACAGTTTTTAAGTTGCTTGATTCAATATCTAGATATTTGATATTCACCATATTAGATTAATTGAAAACACACGTCCCTGCTTCTGGTGACTGATATGTCCTTCTAATGCGTGAGGGGGCAGTGTATTTTTTTATAATTTTTTAAGTAATTAAAACAACCCCGTCACGCATTAGAAGGACAATATCTGTCACCAGAACCAGGTAGTTGTGTTTTCAGTCTCACATGGTTAAAATAGAATTTGAAGTTACATGTCTGATAATAATAATAATAATATCTCAAATTTATATAGTGCTTTTCTAACTACCCAAAGACGCTTTACATGGGGGGGATACCCCTTTAATATACTTTTTACAGTATTCTACATACAGTATATTGGAGAACCCGCACAGCTCTGTGTGGTGGAACCCACATTGGTATGAATTCCACACTGCAAATGCCAGAGGTGTCATAAGTCAGAGTGGGCTGCTGGTGACAACAACTGAGCTAGGTTACATTACAGACTGTGAGGACAGAAACTCGGTTTGTTTGTTTTCACGTGTTCCAGGTGGACTCGAGGCAATCTGCAATTAATTAGTGAGCGAAATCACCAACATTTATCTCACCTACAATAGCTGGTTTTTCCCAGAGCCAGGCCTTTCATCAGTTTTGCCTGATGACTTTTATTCTCATAATATGCTTTCTTTTTTTAGTTTTTAGTTTTTTTCCCCCCCCCAACAATACATTTGTATTGTTTATGAAATGACCTATTTTAACGTCTACACAGTAAAAATCCTCAGTGTTCTTTTAACTCAGAGAGCGTACCAATATATGGGTCCATTATGGTTTCATTGGTACACTGTCTGAGTTAAATGAACACTGAGGATTTTAACGTCTACTGAGGGTGGGATATACAGTAAGGAGTGGGCAGAAGCCACAGCTGTTTCCAGATGCATACATGATGCCATTTGTCCCGCTCTGTAATCCCCCAGGCGGAAAGAGGAGAGCGGGCCGCTCCTCAACCATGAAATCAGGGACAAATCGAGAGTCCGTAGCACCAGCCGGCTGGTGCTGAGTTCTTCTTACTCATTGGAAACAATCAGTCAGTACACTAGGACAGCGGCTAAATCACAGGATACCTGCTGGCGGTTTTACACTGTCTTCTTGGTTTCAGAGAGAGAGAGAGAGAGAGATAGAGAGAGAGAGATTTGTTCTAAACAGACTAAATCAGCTAAAAAGCAATCTGGCTTTTTTCCCGGCTTTTTGACGGATGTTATAACACATCAACAGTATCAGTAACAGTATTATAAAAGGTTGATGTGGTCTCACTTGAATTGACTCAAATGGATGACTCTGAAGTAATTTAATGGTAAACCTGTGATAGTGCTTCAATAGTCACAATGTATAGTGTATGTGTATGTGTGTGGGTATGAAAATGTGCTTGTGTACCGTATTCATTTATATAGGAGTCTTTACTACATTCTATTCTTATTTGTTAAAAGATTTCTTTAATTTCTGAAAACAAATTCAGTCATTTTGGAGTCTAGGTTATATCCACATTATGTATTTATTGCTGTTATCTGTGTAGTGCTAATTTTAGTTAACAAGCTCACTCAGCAATCATAAAATTCAGACATCTGCATCAGGGGGAAGACACACTTGGAGTGGCCCCGAAAATAGAGTGTTCGGGCCTGGGCCAAGTAGACACAATTTGGCAGGCAGTGGAAGTGAGACGGCATCGGACAGACAGACAGACACGCACACGCACACGCGCACACACACACACACACACACACACACACACACACACACACACACACGCACACACACACACGCACACACACACGCACACGCACACGTACACGTCTTACTGATACAGTGATATTGAATGAATGGGTGACTGGGCCTGGGGGCCAGTAATAGAAATGACCAGAGTCAACATAACCAAGGGACACCTGTGTGACCTCCAACCTTTTGGCAGAAAGGATTGTCAGGCATGCTATATGCTATGCTTCCTGTGTGGCCTCTCCTAGAGCTTTCTGACTGAACAAGGAATAGATATTATGATAATCAGATTTTAATCACATTCCTAACAGACGATTAATGCCAGCTCATAGACTCAAGCCTGATTTATACTACGTCACATGACGGTGTTGCACAGTGTAAATAGCAGAGCTAGGAGTTCACAATGCGTCGCAGTGCGTTGTCATCTTGTTGACAGAGTATATATTAAGCTTAAGCCACCATATCTAAATATGTATTTAAATGTATAACAAAATGAACCTGAAAATGTAAACTTGCAACCTTAAAGGAGGAGTTCACCCAAAAAAATACTTATTTTCTATCAATTGCACACCCTATGAAGCCTTGAATCCATGGATTATTTTTTGGTTTTGTCGCATTCCTAAGCTAATAATTTGATTCCCGTCTCCTACCGGCTAATGTATCCGGTAGGAGACACAAAGTAGATTATTTGTGTGTCCTACCGGAAATACACACGGTCATCAAATTATTGTCTTAGGAATGCCACAAAAACTAAAATAAATCCATGAAATCAAGGCTTCATGGGGTGTGTAATTGATAGAAAATAAGATTTTTTTTGGGTGAACTCCTCCTTTAAGCATGAACCTTATTGTGATTGGTTAGTGCCATTAGATTCATAATAACAAATACCATCATTTGTCTTAGTAACTGTGGCTCTCTACTTTTAGTGGTAAGCTTACCTGTTAAAGGCTAACTGAAACTACGTTGGAAAACAGAAACAGAAATATGCTCTGCAAATATTGATGTGAGCTCATCATAACCACATCCAAATGTCATACAGTCAAATAATGGCACTCGTTTTTTCACATGAATGGTTTGAACCAGCTGACACAGCCAGGCATGTGTGGCCTGATCTGTGGAGGAAGGGAAGATAGACAGCAACAGTAGTTCATTATTTGTTTTCTCTGGGAAATTCCAGGCCTCATAAGACTCCGATAAGTGTAGGATAAAAAATGAGAATGCATGTCAGCGATGTAAATCATACTATATACTGATTTCATGGTAAGATTATAGCTGAACTTATTTGCTCCAAAACTCACGTTCTGTGTGTGTGTGTGTGTGTGTGTGTGTGTGTGTGTGTGTGTGTGTGTGCGTGTGCGTGTGCGTGTGCGTGTGCGTGTGCGTGTGTGTGTGTGTGTGTGTGTGTGTGACCCAGCGTCTGACCAACCACTAAGTTGGCCCCCACCACACTTACCAATGACATTAAAAAAAATGTCATGGGTGTTAAATTTGTAGTTGATGTAGGCCTAAGCCCTTTCTCTCCAAGGCCCAGATTTCATTCATTTCAGCCATGCATGTGTACTAGTGCCACAGCATTGGTATTGCAATCATTTCTGTCTGTGTGTGATTGTAATAGCCATTGTTCCTACAGTTCTGCTTGGATTTGGGTAGTGTTGACAGTTGTCCAAGGATCTGAAAGCATTTCATCTCATCGTCTTCTTCTTATATTAAAATTGGCTTAAGGGAGGACCGGCCGACGGGCGGGCCGGCGGACCACGTCATCATGCTCATGTCACTATGACTCAGCCATAACCATATAAGGAAGTCGCAATGCAACTACACCCAAATACGGAGTGTGTTGTCTAATCTCAATGTGTCGTCATGGCACCAGGCGCACAAATTGGGGTGTAGTAGGTGTGAGGGAAGCGTAGCGGCCCGAACCTCGTGTGTAATAATTTCGATCAATGTCTAATGGAGATTAGATTTTAAAGGGGTTAGAATTGAGTTTGAAGTTACTATGGGGGTTTCTATAGGAAGGGGTCGTGTCTAACACAACATGCACTGATGTCAGACGTAATATAAACCGTTGCCTAACAACACCGACTTGTGAATGTGTCCCCTGGGGGCCCTGATATGGCCATATATGGGCATACCGGTCGAATCGGCGGTGCAACGTAGGTGTGAGGGCCTGAACCTCTAGTCAACATAAATGAGCACAACATGAGTTTTGAGTGCAGTTCATCCATTACATGACATCTCCCTCTATTTGTAGCTACCTATTTCTGAGTTTTGAGTGGATTTTTAACATCGTACCAAAGAAAGAATTCTCCATCTCATCCATTAGCTTTTACAGAGTCGTGTGTTTCATCCAATCACACAATAGTGTCCCGGGCTGAATGTCATGATGCTCTAACTCTCAACTAATGGTTCATGAGCTTGTGCTCTCTCTCTCTCTCTCTCTCTCTCTCTCTCTCTCTCTCTCTCTCTCTCTCTCTCTCTCTCTCTCTCTCTCTCTCTCTGAACTGTCCACAGCCCTCCTCTCAGACACAAGTAGACAGAAATGGTGCTTATAATGAGCATTAGTGAGGAGGACCAATTATATGAAGATGGGTGAAGTGGTCCTTTTAGAGTGTCCCGGCTGAATGTTGCTCTGACCCAACAGATTGCTCATGAGAGCCTGTGCCCGCATCAGCCAGGTACTCAAATATATATTAATATATATAAAAACAAAAACCTTTCATTCATACAAACATGGAAACCCGTTCACCAAGCCATGCTGGCTGCACTAGTACTACTCTTCTCATAAAGATGCTTCTGTGGCAGGGACCGGTGCACAGGGCACATTATTATTGAAATACCTACTTCCTATCTCAAATTCAAAATCAAAGCCTGTGCACTAAAAAGGTCTGGCACAGAAAGTATCCTCTCAAACATAAAAATGTGTAAATGCATTATGAAACATTATGAAGTCACCATAATGGACATATTATGTCCATTATGGTGACTTCCAACAGCAGGCAACATGTCCTGATGTAAGTTTTTGGTTAATGGGTATGAAAAACATCATCAGTGACGATTCAAAGCTAATGGAAACTACAGAAAGCTAGCACACTGAGGTATAGAAGCCTTTGTTCTTGCATCAAAAAAAGAAAAGAAACAGTACAGGTAGTACAGTCAAAGGTTACGCTAAAAGAATAACATGTGCGTGTGCGTGTGAGTGAGTGAGTGAGTGAGTGAGTGAGTGAGTGAGTGAGTGAGTGAGTGAGTGTGTGTGTGTGTGTGTGTGTGTGTGTGTGCGTATGTACGCATCAGTGTGTGTATTTTCAGCTAAAGCACAAGTTTTTGTTGGTATCTTTTTATTATTAGAAAGTTGTTATGGTACACAGCTCTGTTACCACGTTTCTTTATTCTAGAAGGCCTTTATCTTTTATTTTTGTTTGTTTTTATTTCACACTTGGAATTGGAATGGAATTTGAGAATTTGAATTGAATTGAATTTGATTTAATTGAATTGACAAAACTGTCCTCAGGAGGACTAGTCCAAAGGAAGCAGACTGGAATCTGTAAATGTAATTATTAGTATTATTATTATTATTATTATTATTATTATTATTATTATTATTATTATTATTATTATTATTATTATTATTATTTCAATTGTCTCAGTAATAACCAATCAGCATCTCAATAGAGCTACTGTCAAAGGCTGAAAACCAAACATTCTTTCCTCCATTAGTGGCCCTTGGTAACAATGTGCTCCAAAAAGCCTTCCATGCTACACCAAGGGGCTAAGGTGAAAGGCCAGGGTGTTAAAGTATCAGTAAAAAGCCCCTAAAAACAGATAATCTGTGTGTAGTGTTATTGCCCTGCCTGTCAGACAGGGCAGACATTGGTGTAATTGGTAAGATGACACCTTGTTGTTGCCCCATGCTAGCCTGGTAAAGACATTAAGACGGTGGCAGAGATTCACTGGGGCTGCCACCCAGAGACGAGTGTCATCTAGAGTTCAGCCTGCTGGAGCATGACAAGACGGTGACTAAGGGTCTTAAATGGACTGTGAAAAATTTGTTATAGAGCTTGTTAGGAGGTTGTTAGGAGCCTTTCTCGCCACCTCTGAAATGTCTTCTAAAACAGTTGGTAGTTATTGCCTTCAATGTTGGAAAGTGTTGCCAAAGCCTTGAAAATGGACAGTCATCCACATAGATACGAAGTTCAAAATGAGACAACATATAACTGGACCAGAGGAAGCGGTAAGATTAGGGGCCATAATACCCTGTGGTCGCTCAGCAGGGCAGCTTGTGCAGCGCTGTGTCTACGTACAGTATATATAGTTAGATTATAACTATGACTTTGATTTTGAAGTATTACGCCATGTAAGGTTTTACAATTGCCATATAGTGAAGTAATAGCCATGAAAATAGCTGGCTTCCTCATTGATGATACTGGATGACAAGTACTCGTGGAATGTGATTGTAAACATCTCAGTGAGTGTGTACTGTAGATGATGCCTGTAAGTAGGTGGGAGTGGAGAATATAGATCAGTCTAAGATTAGCATGCCCTCTAACTCAGCCCACACATGCCAGCCATGGCTGGCATTCCCTTCCTCACTATTCAGCTGCATGCCACAGTATCAGTGTATCATTTTACCTAAGCAAGAGACCGGGCAGGGCTGCCAGGCCATTCACGAAATAACAATGTAATTGACTGAAATCCACCAAACGACTTAGTCATTTAGGCCTATGGCTCCATTTATTGAAAATTAAGAGGTGACCCATAATATTCTCTTTGACAGGATCAATAATCTTCACATATAGAGTGACATTAAAGTAAATACTTAGCTTTTAATGGAAAAACATCAAGTGCCTGACTTAGAGTAAGCTGGTGTAAGTGATATACTTTAGCTGTTGGTGACACAGAATGGAATAAATGCTGAATTTGCAGCACTCCACAGTCCACTGTGTGTGTGTGTGTGTGTGTGTGTGTGTGTGTGTGTGTGTGTGTGTGTGTGTGTGTGTGTGTGTGTGTGTGTGTGTGTGTGTGTGTGTGTGTGTGTGTGTGTGTGTGTGTGTGTGTGTGTGTGTGTGTGTGTGTGTGTGTGTGTGTGTGTGTGTGTGTGTGTGTGTGTGTGTGTGTGTTTATGCATGTGTTTGGGTGAGGAATTTTGACAGCAGGACAGATCCGTAAGGTGACCCCCAACCTCTAGTCAGGTGCAGAGCTGAGCATAAAGGGGAATTTGTGTGGTGACTGTGTATGAGGGTGGGAAAGCACAGACTCTAAATCCATAGTCGACAGCTGTCATGTGAGTGTGAGTCTTGCATGTGTATGTGTGTGGGTGTGGGTGTGTTCGAATACTGTGGCAAGGCAGCGATGAGGCAAATGAATGTGTGTATGAGTATGTGAAAGTGAACATGAGGCGTTTGTGTTTCCTGGTCTTAAAATTAATTTGCACCCAGATCAAAGGAGGCCGACAAAGACAGAGTGAAACCTGAAGCCATTCCTCCGTATCCCCTCTGCCCTGGCCAGTGCTGTGGATTCCGCATTAGAGACGGAGGGGTTAAGGCTGGAGTTAGGATAGAGCCATTCAATCAGACCCAAAGAAATGCTGTAGCATAGACATAGGGGAAATGTTGACATGGTCCGAAACAGCTGCAAAGTTTGGAACACAGTTTGTATTTGACTAAGAAAGAGTACATCAAACTGTGGATAGACAATACTCTTTCTGTAGTGATCATGTTGCTGGTGGTGGTGGGCGGAAATTGAGTAACCCTGGCGACATAATGATACCGTCCAATATGTGTTGAAGAATAATGGACTAGTGTGTAGGACATTATTCTTCAGCATATCTTCGCTGTCGACCGAAACCTTGTAGTAAATCGTTACTTTTCAGGAAATGGAACAAATATCAATGGATCTAATGTAGTTATTATTTAGTTAAAAGCTCTTGTTAATACTTTTCAGTAGTTAAATATGTATAAAATCTTCAACCCGGCATCCCAATTTTGGTCATGTCATTATAGGTGAAAATGTAATTATTATTATTATTTTAAAAAAATCCAAAAATAACAGAGCTACAAGCTCACAAAGTGTCATGATGTGACGCGTTGTAAAATAGGCATCAAGGCTATCAAGGACAGGGTGTATGTATACATGATCCCACAAAAGTAGACCTATCACAGTGAACTACACAGCTCAGCTGACGCTGCTACACCAGTCGTTAGTCCCCACAAAAGTAGACCAATCCCCACAAACCACACAGCTCAGCTGACGCTGCTAGTACGCCAATCACAGCTCACCTAAGCTCAAGAGTAGCACATAATCATTCATTAGCACATCATTGCTGCCTCATTCACAAACTGTACACTTAAGTAACTTTCTGTTACAGATTGCACAGGGAAGCCCCACCATTATTAAACACTGACTGTTTGTTCTACACCAGTGGTTCTCAAATTGGGTTCTCAGGGGTCCTTAAAGGCGTTCCAGGGGGTCCCCAGCAAAATGAGTAGATATAGCATAAAAGGCAGTTTAACCACTATAAACCTACACCGACAAGCTCAATACACGTCACATAAAAAATGTGAGCAATGTGGAATATTTTTCTTGTGTGGGGTTCCCTGGCACAAAGTATTTTCAGATTGGGGTCCCCAGCCAAATGCATTCATTTGGGGGTCCTTGACATGACAAGTTTGAGAACCATTGTTCTACACGCCTGCCCAAAACAGATCTTTCAGGTCTTATTTGTTTGTGCTGACATTTTTTCTTGACTCATGCTGGAATTGTTGATTCTTTCAGGTGCAAAGCTCCTCAGAAACACAATACAAGATGGAAGAGCTCCGGCCTGAGATCTTTAATCCATGGAGACATAACAGCAGGGGATTGGTCAGGGTGAAGAGGGACTGGATCATCCCTCCAATCAGAGTGTTGGAGAACAGCAAGCAAGTTCCTGAAAACTTGGTCCAGGTTAGATTATATTTTTCTAAAGTAGAGTGATTACTTTGTCAGTCAATGCTTGGGCAACTTTCAAATGAAACGGAATGCCAGTGTTTTCATTATTCATTATTATTATTGTTATCAATATTATTAAAATTATTATTATTATTTTGTTTTTTATTGATGTGATGTGATGGTTGGAAAGGTTGAAACCTTTCCTATGCATGTGTTGACATTCCTGGTCATAGATAATAGGTGTTAGTATATGCGTGTTTATAAAGACATGGTTAAATGTAAATGTTAGTTTTAGAGTGCTAAGTAACCCACAGGTGCATACATCTTACCTTATAAGGAGATGCACATAGAACATACATTTAGAGAAAATATCAACATTGGGTGCGTACAAGTTTTATGCAGTAGCCTCGAATTGCTCTATTTATAGTCTTGAATATTTCCTCCTGTTATAGGTCAAAGGCCACTGTGAGCTCATACCCTCCCAACTTAACCTCCCTTTAAGCGTCAACACACTCACATGTGGTGTGACCACATGTGTTTTGCACTTTCCCGTCCCTCATCCACCTTCCCATAAGGTTCTGATCACCAGCCTTTGTCTCCTGTCTGTGTCTGTCCAGATCAAATCAGACAAAGTCTTCACAGGAGAGGTGATCTATAAATTAGAGGGACAAGGTGTGGACCAGGACCCCAAGAACTTGTTCGAGATTGATGATAAAACTGGTATGATACGAAGCAAGGCGCCTCTTGACAGAGAGAAATTCCAAACCTTCACGGTGAGACCACATACTGCACAGCACATGAGAACGAAGGTGTTGAATGTTCTGATGCCGCTATACAAATACACTTGTAATGGCTCTAAAAGGACGCATACATACAGTACATGAAAGTTGCACAATCAGACGCACATATAGAAAAGTCACAGTGTACTAGGGCTGGGCAATTAACCAAAAATATAATTAGATGCTATCATTAGAACCAATAACTGACTTATAATCGCATAATCGAGAAGAAAGACCGATGTGCAAGCTCACAACGCGTCGCATTGCGACGCGTTGTGAGCTTGTAGATCGGCTATTTTCACTTTTTCATTTATCGTATTCGAGGCAAAGATTTGAAATAATCGTGATATTGATTTGAAGTCATATCGCCCAGCCCCAGCATGCATGCTACAAAACATTGCACAACCTCCTTCAATCCAAGGTTCTGTGATGTTGTTTCACGTCATATATCACACTCGTGTCACAGACATAAGTTACAAAAAGTCAGAGGTCAGTTTGTATGGCCCTTAATGGGCAACCAGGGACAGACTTCAGAATGTTTTGGAACAGAGGACTTGACATGTAACCCATGGCGCTGAAGAAAATATCCTGCACATGTAACATTCCAAAAAGAACAAAAGATATTGTTGCTTTCGGGTAGAAACCTTGTATCTCATATTTCACCTTTTTCTTTTATTCATTTTTGCCTAAAATAGGGACATCAGCTTGAAAGTGCTTTATAAATATTTTGCCAATAAACAATAACAAGAGCTTGTGACTGAATAATAATGACATTGGATCCATTGGAACACAGGCTCATTTTTCTATGTTCTGAATAGTAACGGTTTCGGAGATACAAGGTTTCCGCCTGACAGGGATGATGTGTTTTAGATGGTGTCCCAGAGAGACTTACCAGGCATTTGATTTATATACAGTATGTTGTAAAACCACATGTGTTCACATAGCAGAAAAAACAACATTCACATGAAAACATTTACCTGTTCACAGAACAGGTTAATGTGTTCATAGAACAAGTGTAATGTACTGTGTGTAATGTCTAGTGTGTGTGTGTGTGTGTGTGTGTGTGTGTGTGTGTGTGTGTGTGTGTGTGTGTGTGTGTGTGTGTGTGTGTGTGTGTGTGTGTGTGTGTGTGTGTGTGTGTGTGTGTGTGTGTGTGTGTGTGTGTGTGTGTGTGTGTGTGTGTGTGTGTGTGTGTGTGTGTGTGTGTGTAGCTCAAAGCCTTCGCCCTGTCCACAAGTGGAGAGAGACTGGAGAACCCTACTACAATAGAGATAGTGGTGCTGGACCAGAATGATAACAGACCCACCTTCACCCAGAGCCAGTTTGATGGTGACGTCCCAGAGTTCTCAATTCCAGGTAAATCCATATATTTGACACAAACCCCTCCTCTGACACATCTTGTTGAAGCACATGCACATCTACGACACATTCCCGCTCTGCATTTCATGATTTCAACCTTATGTAAATCGCAAAGTCGTCTTTCGAGTATTAGTCAAACTAGCAATAGAACACAATATTCTATTGATTATTGTAATTCATTTTCCAAAAACCCATAAAGGCCTCGGATATATCATAAAAACAAATAGGTTAAATCCTCAATCTGCAATTTCTTCAACTTGTTGGCTGTATCTATGTAGAACAGTAGGAACATACAGTAGGTTTAGAATGATAATACCCAAACATCATAATTCTACATATTTTGCAGCTATTCAGCTGTTTAGCCTGATACTCCCTGAAAATATTATTATGACTTATCTTCAACTGACAATGTGTTTTGTTCTGTTGTGTTGTTGGTCTTTGTCTGTTATGTTATGTCATGTTTATTTGTTGAAAAATTTATAAATACCTTAATTACAAAAAAAACTGACAATGTGTTACTTTTGGTGAGTGACACAGTCATACGACAGAGTGTAAAATAGGCTTTACATACAGTGTCTTAACTTTGCAGTTGACCTAGTATTTATTTTGATTGTTTTGACAGGCACTTCAGTTATGTCAGTCTCTGCCACTGATGCTGACGACCCGAACACGGATAACGCTCATCTGAGCTACGCCATCCTTCGCCAGGAGAGCGACCCTCCCAACGCTGTGACCAAGACCATGTTTGGCATCAACAACCAGACTGGGGCCATTTACACCAGAGACGTTGGCCTAGACCGAGAGGTAGGGGGCGCTGATGAGACATCTCTGTAGATGTCAACCTCATACATGCTTCAGCTTCTTTTTCTAAATATTCTCGAGATACAATATTCATATATGGTCCTGGTCATATGTCCAAAACCGTAGCTTTACAGGAAATTGAAAAATGTTCTAAATGGATACAATGTTGTTATTTTTTAGTCACAAGCTGTTGTTACTACTTTTCCTTGGTTCAATATTTATAAAACCCACAGACAAACGTAACCACTTTCACGTTCACTTGACGAGTGACGAGTTGTAAGCTTGTTTTTCCTATGATAATACATAATAATACATGAAATATGGAGATACAAGGTTTCTGCCTGACAGCAATGATATATTTGCAAGGATACAAGCAGACCCAAGGACACACGCTCAGAACTTTAGCAGTTGATTTCAGTAAAATGTTCTAAGCTTATATTACATGCCCTCCCTAGGTGGTGAAAAGTTTCAAACTGACCCTGCAGGTGGCTGACATGTCAGGCATGGGCCTGACGAGTGAGGGCGTGGCCATCATACGTATAAAGGATATCAATAACCACGCCCCACAATTCAACCCTGACCTGGTGAGTTTCATACGACCAGTCGTGCTGTCTTTTGCTTCTGACAAAACATCAAACAATCAATAATTTCTGGATAATTTGAGGTGGGAAAAAACTGTGTGTGTGTGTGTGTGTGCGCGTGTGTGTGCGTGTGTGTGTGTGTGTGTGTGTGTGTGTGTGTGTGTGTGTACATACAGTATACATACAGTACATATACTGTATTTAGGTTCTATTCATAGGATGCTATATTTTGTGTGTTTTAATCCCTGCTCTGTGCTTGTAATGTCTGGTTACTGCAGTATGCCATGTCAGCGGTGGAGAACAGGAAGGACTTTGACATTGGCAGGGTCAACGTGACAGACAGAGACGACCGTGGAACAGAAAACTGGGAGGCCAAGTACTCCATTGCCGAGGGCGACCCCAATGGCAACTTTGCCATCAGCACAGACCCTGACACCAACGAGGGCATTTTGACAGTGCTGCAGGTACAGTAAGCTACTGTCAGATATATCTCTAAAACACTGAAATATATATCTCTAAAACACTGAAATGTTTGCAACATTCACCACGTGTCCCGGTTTGACATTTTGATTCTGAAAATATGGTCACCCTAAGGTGGGAGCAGGGGTTTATTGTTGTTATGTATCTCACATGCTACGTATAGCTCCATCATGTTAGAATGACAACCATTGCACGGTGCACTTTTACACAGCTCCATTTGATGCGAACAAATAACTGGTGGCAGCATGGTTCTTTACCATGGTTCTCTATTTAGATTTTTATAAATCAATTCTAAAAAATGGAGGGGAGTTTAGATACAACAGAAGCTCCTGTCTAATTTAAACCTGAAACTACACTGAAGCCCCCCGCCCTTCACACACGCACGCACGCACGCACGCACGCACGCACGCACGCACGCACGCACGCACGCACGCACGCACACACACACACACACACACACACACACACACACACACACACACACACACACACACACACATCCACACTCATTCACTCACTCATACCGCAATTCAATAGCATCATCTAGTGGTTAACTCCTAAACCACAGGACTGTGGCACTCATCTCATGTATCTCAACAGATGCAGTAGGAAATCAAGTTGAATACCAGGCATACACAGTCAAATACGGAATGTTAATTTATCTCTGAAAGCGTAAAAATGCACCTGTAAATGTCCAAACTGTCTGGTTTTCAAGACTGTTGTCATTCTTTACGTGTTTAGGTAGCTCATTCGGCAGAGCACTTGCCTTTGAACCACATGGTCCTGGGTTTGATTCTGTGTATTCAGTGTATGAGTTGGGTAACCAGAGCGCTCGCCCCAAAACACAGTCGTCCCCTTCTTTTTTCCCGCGGACCGCTCGCCCCCCAGCGATTCTTGAATTTGTTTTACTGAGGTTAAGGTTAGGAATAAGTTTAGGGTTAGGTTAGGCATAGTTTTACTGAGGTTACGTTTAGGAATAAGGTTACGTGTAGGCATAGTTGCTCTGAGGTTACGTTTAGGAACAAGGTTAGGTTTTAGCCATAGTTTTACTGCGGTTACATTCAGGAATACCATGGCGACCGTTCCGAGGTCGCCGGATTTGACCCGGGCGAGTGTGTTTTGGGTCGAGTGATCTTGTATTCATGAGTTGCACGGCTTTGGTAACTGAGTTGTGCGTAAAGTAGCCTACTGAGACCTGATGCGCTATACCTCAGCAATCCATCTCCCAGGGGTCTAGCGCATTGAAAAGGGGATAGACCACCTCATCTATCCCCTTTTTTCAGCTTTCAGCTTCAGCTTCTGTGTTGTATCTTCAGCTTTCAGCTTCTGTGTTGTATTTTCAGCTTCTGTGTTGTATCTTGTTTGCCTTACAGCCATTGGATTATGAGATGCAACCCGAGTACAGTCTGATCCTGACAGTGGGAAATGTCAGACCTCTGAGCAAGGCTCTCAGCGCCCCAGTGAGCAGTGCTACAGTGGTGGTCACTGTACTAAATGAGAATGAAGCCCCTCGCTTCAGGGAGGACCCCATAAGGATCGTGGTCCCGGAGTCAGTGGTCCCTGGCACGATACTGTTAAGCAACATTGCCTTTGACCCAGACAATACCAAACTGAGGTACAATTCAGCTATACCCATGTGTCGATTTAAAAGAATGAAAAAAGTAATAATATTAAGTGAACCGGATCGTTCCATTTTACAAGTGTGTCCTCTTCTGTGTCTATGCCAGGTATGAGATGAGCAGAGATCCTGACGGGTGGTTGGACATTGACAAAGAGACAGGAGACATCATCGCCAAGAGAACCTTCAACATTCGATCCCCGCATGTTCAAAACAACGTCTACAGGGCTGTTATCAAAGTTGTAGGTCAGTGGTGGACAATGTTTTGTCCTTGATAGTTACTGTATTAGCCCTAACCAGGCTTTTATACTGATTGCTGCATTTTGTTAACTTATGTTACGTATTTCTCTGTGTGAATAGATGCTGGTGGCGTATCAAGCACTGCCACGCTGGCCATCACCCTCAAGGAGACCAATGACTTCCCCCCTAAGCTGTTACCGCTGAGTGGAACTGTGTGTAGCCATGCATACGGGATGAAGGCCGGCCTGGTTCTGACGGCTGTGGACGAGGACTTGCCTCCACATGCAGAGCCCTTCACCTTTGAACTGCCAGAAGACCTGTCCATCAACTGGACCATTATACAAATCAACGGTAAGGAGGAGTGAGTGGAAGAAGCGCAGAGAAATACTAGCACGACGCTTACAGTTGCACTGGATGAAGTCTCGTCTAATGCCACTGTCGTCCTCCCCCCTTTCTCACATTGTCTCCAGAGACGCATGCTGTGCTTCAGTCGCTAGTGGAAATGGAGACTGGAGAATATGCAGTGACCGTGCTGGTGTCAGACTCTGGCAGCCCCGCCCTGAGCGCATACGCTGAGGTCAACGTTACCGTGTGTCCCTGTGACTCCTTTGGAGACTGTAAGTCGGAGGCGGCGGCCATCTTGGGCTCTAGTGTGGGAATCAGCTTCATCGCCCTGATAATCGTCATGGCCAGCATTGTTCTCTTACTGCGTAAGTGATGACATTCTTATAGACACTCCCCATAGAGTCAAATACAATTGTTAATGCTATTTTGTGGCCGTATACTATAGTCTAACATTATTATGGCATAGTTAAACCCAAATCACAATAACTATATCTAGATTGATCAGGGTCATGGCCCTTAACGAGGTGATGATACACAAGTTTTAAGTTGTTTGACGGTTTCCTCTGCTGTGTGATGTTATTGCAGTGCTGCTCCTCCTGGCGGTGGCGGTAAACACCTGCACCAGAAGCCATCACATCAAAAAAGGAACAGGTCTGCTGGTTGGTGAATCAGATGACGACATACGAGACAACGTGTTCAACTATGACGAGCAGGGAGGAGGAGAGGAAGATGAGGTTAGATTACGTGCTCGCACGCATGTGCATGTTGTGGACACATAAACACTCACACGGGAGCATAGCAGATATTTAATCTAAATCCCTATCCCAGCGTGTCGAGTCTGCTAGAAAATGTTCGTCAGTCTATGTAAAACTCTTGGAAGAGTTGTGTCGGGTTTCCATGTCCTCTCCATAGAACAATGTATGTTAAATATCAGCAGAATTGCCCTTTAACTGATTTGATAAAATCTGCCTTTGTTTGATTCTCGTCCAGAATGCCTTTAACGTTGACCTGCTGTGTAACCCCAACGATGCCCCTTCGACCCCTGGGTCCTTCTGCCCGGCGCCCGGCGTCCCCCGAGGGAGGCAGCCTCACCTGAGGATGGATGCCCCACACAACCTACCTTCTCCTACCTACCCACGGAGGCCTCCTGCAGACCCTACTGACATCGAGGACTACATCAATGACGTAAGAAGCTTTCACGGTGGCCCGTACTTTGAAAGAGCCTATATTTACAGTGGTTCTCAACCAGTGGTCCGGGGACCACCAGTGGTCCTTGAGGGGGTTACACCATGGGACTACACCATGAATTTTAACTTTTTCTTATTATTTTTTTGTTTTTGGTCTCCCCTACCTCTCTTCTATCCCCAAAAATACCCCAGTTTGAACACTCAGGCTTTCACAGCAAATCTAGGGTTTTCTGTAAATTGGTCTCAAAACTGGCCAAACTGATTTGGTCCCTGACGTCACGTCACGTCAGGGTACAATCGCTCCCGTTTTTCAGTTCCAACCCAAAAAAACAAAAACAAAAATATATTATTTTGTTTTACTTTTTCCACACAGAACCAGGAGATAACATGCATACAAACTGGCTCAATAGCACCCGTGCCAAACAGGACAATGTGGTATTGCAGGTGAAAGTGCTTTATAAGCCAGAGAGAAGTTAGTTGGAATGAGTATATCTGAGGCTTGATTTAGGGTCAAACCTTTTGAAAAACGTTTGAGGGACATAAACAATATGATATTAAATATAATTATTATTTTTTTAATTCATGGTGTAGTCCCTTTAATTAAAGAATTGTTATTTTGATCAACGTTTTGCCTGTTTATCTCTCCTATGGATAACAAAACGTTCTTGGTCTGAGGTGCTAAATCTCATCAAACGGTGGTCCGTGGCTCAAATGCCGAATAAACGATGGACCTTGAGATGAAAAGGGTTGAAAACCACTGGCCTATAATAACAGCACTCTTTTCCAGGTTGGCATCTGACGCGTGTTGTCATTTTGTCCTTTAGGGCCTGGAGGTTGCGGATAATGATCCTAATGTGCCTCCGTACGACACGGCGTTGATCTATGACTATGAGGGAGAGGGCTCACTGGCGGGCAGCCTCAGCTCCATCGCCTCAGGCAGCTCTGATGGAGACCAGGACTATGACTACCTGAATGACTGGGGACCACGCTTCAAGAAACTGGCCAACTTGTATGACCCACGCTAAAATGGGCAACAAAGTATTGGCAGGATGACCTATGCGGATAATCCAAGTTAGAGATTATGCCTGGTCTTGGACACGATGTGAACTGGACACACTTGAGCACAATTCAGTCCAGGACTAGGGTTAGAATATGTTGAGAAATATATTCACATAATGCCACATTTAAATCTCTGCTATGGCAAGTCCAATGCCCTTAATTTGTTGGGTAACATTTGGAGTCATTTGCAACAGACTAGGGAGACAATTCTTCAATTTGGTCTCTCTGTAATGTACTCTGGATCATAAGGAACAGTACACATGAAAGTAAAAGTGGTTGTTGACATGATTTGCAAAGAGTGGAATGCAACAAGGGAAACAGAATGTGTTTAGAAAATGTACTTTAACCTCATTCTCAGATTATATGATTGTGCATAGTGCGTACAATCAACAGGACTGAGATATTTTTTTATATATATAAAAGTGACAATTTTGTAAAATACATTTCCTTTGATATTGATTTTATTTGTAAACATATTTATCCATTTGTATCATGAATCCTCCATTCCAGCATCCATTACCTAAGCTTTTTGGAGGCATCTCTTACAGTTTAACATTCAACCACTTCACACAGACGATGTCCTATTTGATCAAATTGTTTAGATGCAATGGTTTGATTGGTGTTTTTAAACATTTTCACTTGGTTTTGATTTTATTGTCAAATACAGAATAAATGTAATAATTTCATGTATTGTGTGTATTCATTATGAAGAGATGTTCCTTCCAGGATGCACATTTTAGATAATTCATCCATTTAAAGACAGAATATCCATCCATGCAAAGATGTAATCAGAATGTTTTAAATAAACCTTTATTTTAATATTTGTTCAGCATGATAAAGCATTGGGGGCTTCACATTCAACTGTGTCAAAGGGGGTGTAAGTGATATGTTTTGTTAAAATAAGTGTTAAATCGCTATATATTCCCATAGCAATCATTGCTATGGAGTGTTTGTTCAGTAACAGGGGTCTACCCGTCACTCCAGCTCTTTAGTAAACAGAAAATACATTTTCAGGTCAGAATACCAATTTCATCCAATCAGGAGAGAGAACTCATACAGATACAGGACCAACAAGTGAAATTGGAAGTGATGAAACAAAAACATTACCAGACAAAATTGGAAATGCAACCTTTACATTTTTTATTTGATCAAATTGGTGACCCACCTGAAAATGTATTTTCTGTTACTAAAGAGCTGGAGAGATTGGGAGAATCCTGTTCAATCAATCATAGCAGTGATTATCACAATTTAGAAAAAAGATTAAGGGGATAAAAGAACGTTAACCAAAAATATCACTTTACAGCACCTTTAAACAAACCAATACTTGGTAGCCTGGTAAACCCTCCCTCCGGAAATCTCATTTGTAATTTATTTCAAATGGAAATGAGATTTTCCGGAGGGAGGGTTTACCAGGCTAAATACTTGGACCCTTTTACAAAAATAATATATATTATATTAGTTTTCTAATGAAAACAAATTACTCCCCCCGCCCCAACTACTTCAACTACTACTGCATGCTGTGCACGTGTCTTGAGCGGCAATGACCAAAAGGCTCAGCATGTTAAGTGCTCACTTTTTCATTATCAATACATAGACTGTATCCATGGTACTTTCTACAATATGGTTAATGTAGTGCTGAATGCTGATCAATAACTGGATGCTAGTCTGAAAGATACATCTGTTGACTCCAAGAGTCAAGCTAGACCAGTGAATCCAGTGAAAGTTTTGAAAATCAACCGAACGAAAAATACAGTCCAGTGGTGGTTCCCAACCTTTTCTGGATCAGGGCCAACTTGAGAATCCTGAGACCAATGTTAAGTGGTCAGATGGGTGGGCCGCGTGCATTTTCAGAGCATGTTTATTTTAATGATCAATCAATCGACTGTGTTCCAGCTTGGATAAATGGAACTAAAGTAGTATACTTTGTTTCTCTTTATCGGTATCACGATGAATTTTTTTCTCTCCAATGTTTTAAATTAGATTATATAACTTTTCATATTAAGTTATATTATCATTAAAATCTTAAGTGTTTTGCCAATTATTTGGTGGACCACTTGCAATATCCTCCAGCCCACAGGTTGAAACACTGAGCTACACCATGGTGAGTATCCTGTAGGTCTGCTGATGTTATCTATTTTCACTGCCCAGTCAAAAGTCTTGAGCTGTTGGACTCTCCATTTTTAATAATGTGAATAACATTTTTTTTCTCAAACCCAGTGTTTGAAATAAACCCACTGCACACCAATAGACCTAAATTCCATTCTACTCCAAGCAATAGGTTTTTTTTTATTCCAGTATTTTCTACGCTCTACTGGTATATGCATCTCAACTGACTACCAAACATGACATTCTCTAGTCATTGTGTATTGATCTAAAATCTCTCAGAAAGCATATGATTTGTCACAAAAAATGCAAAGAACTGTTTGACACAGGGACGCTTATATGGGAAGCTTTTTTTCTCAATGGGATAATGTATGCGAGTACAAATGTAAGTGCAATTCCTGGGGTCACATCTGAAAAGATATGTTACGTTCAAAACTGATGTATTTGTACACACATTTTGAATTTGTGTAGGATTTGTTTAGGGCATGCTTTTTTCCACATAAACTATACCTTACTTGGTGATGTTTCACTTGCTTGTTGAGGACTGCTTTACTTTACTTCCCTTTCTCCTTCTTGTCAATTTATTAAACCTAAGCATTTTTTATTTATGCACAATTTCACAGAGATTGTGACTTAAGTCACGCAAAATATACAGTTTTTGAGGTTTTCTTTTAGGCTTCCAGAGGGTTGTTTGTGTGGAACCTGAGCCACATTTTCTGGAACCAAGAGGCCTCCTCAAAACACAAGAGAAAACCAACATTTTACATACATGCTCCTTCCGACGTCCAAACTTTTCTTCGGAAAGGGAGATGATATAACTACAAATGGACGTCATTCAGAACTGAGGGGCGGTCTCAGAACTCCTGCACCACCAGAAGTCTCCCAACTAGTTCAGAAAGCCCGTCCGAAACGGCAGTTTGTTTCTGACGTCGGTCGGAGCATGTATTGGCCTTAAGAATCATTCTGAGAATTCAGATTTTTCAAATCAGATCATCTGTGGATTCATGTCGTCCTCCACGTCTTTACGGGGCGGTGGCTGCGGTTCATCGTGTCCAGTGTCCTGTTTGTCTTTCTCAGCCTCAACCCAGCTCTGTGGGGGGATCATCTTCTTGGGCCCGTGGGGCGATGGACCGAGCAGAGCCTCTATGTCATCATAGTTCACCACCTCACGCTCCAACAGTGCATTGGCCAACTGGAAATACACATGCACACACACATACGGTTTACAAGTATGTAAAGAGTCAAGACATCAACATTTTAGAACGGCAATGAATGCCAATTTTCAAAACATTTAGCCATTGTTAACCATAACTGTAAAGCCGAAGATAGCAGATCTACAAGCTCACTTGTAGAATGCTGCGAGCATTGTAGATCGGCTATTTTTCGGTGCATGACACTGGCGTGCAACAAAATATAAATCAGGCATGCATCTCCAGCCCCCAACCCCCTAAATATCTGTTTTAACCATAAAACATTCTCTTGTGAGTACCAGGAAAATTGTCCTCACAATGTCTATTTTTCAAATTCTACTATACTTGTATGGGATGTTTGGTCACCACAAGTATAGTAACACTAGCCCCCCCCCCCACACACACGGCTGCAACCGAGTCTTACCAATGTCAGCTTGTCTCTGTTTTCCAGAAGCAGTTTCTCTGTGCGCCTGTAGGCACGCGCGATCAACATCTTAGCCTCCTAGAACGACAACAAAATACATTCAAATCAATGCGTTTACTCAGCTGCCAAACATGTCATTGTATGGAAACAATTACACTTTTTTTGTGTTATCCTTTTAGCCTTAATGTCTGACTGTACCATGTGCTGTTTACAGTTCTGACTAATAAAATCAAAAAGTCAGTTGTCGTCACCATGCACTGCTTTAGGCCTGTCACAATTAATACACAATCGCCTGATCGGAATGATTTGATATAGTCGCAATTATTTTTGCATAATCGTCATAATCATTTCCATGTTGAAAGATGTTCATACAAATTCAAACAATTGTTCATGTACATGTTCAATGCCAAAAACACACTTAAATCAATAATCGCAATTTTTTTGTATGACAATTAATCGTCAAGTACAATTTCATGATCGTGACAACCCTACACTGTGTGCCAAGGTGGCCCATCTGGAAGTGCAGAAGTGGTGCTATTTTGGAACCTACATGGTCCATCTGCTGCTGCAGGCCTTGGCTGAAAGGTCGCCGTCCAACACCTTGCTCCTGGGTGTCTGGGAACGAAACCTGGCCCACACTGTCACACATGCCATACTGCTTCACCATGGAGTATGCCACACGGGTGACCTTACGCAAGTCATCCTGAGCCCCTAGCACAACATAGGGAAACAGGGTGTTTTTTTTCCTTACCAACAACATTGAAATGACACATTTTGACAGTGATGTAGTACATTAGTGTGTGCTACGGGTAAAGGTCAATCAACGTGGCCGTGAATGCATGTTAGCGGCTGTCTTTCATTGCCTTTCTTTTGAAATGTCACTGTACTGAACATGTGGGGGGTGTGGGTCTTAAAGGTCCATAGCTGAGTGGTTAGTGAGCCCGCCCAGGGAGCCAAAGACCCTGGTTGTCTCAGGTACTATTCCAGGGAGGCCAGGCCAGCAATGTGTCGATGTGTGTCCCTGAGCAAGACTTTTAACCCCTAATTGCTCCCAGAGTGCCGTAGAATGGCTACTCACTGCTCCTAGTAGTTATAGGATGGGTAAATGCAGAGGACAGATTTACAGTGACAAAAAACACCCCAAGATTATTATTATTATATGGTCAAATGCTTCTTTTTTTTTTGCACTCAGAGGGGTTGAACACTGTGAAAATGTATTCCCTCTTACAAGAGCAATAATTAGACTGCGTTGCTATGAGACAATAAACAACTTGAACTTGAGTTCGCATAAAATGACCAGTAAATGAGTCCATGGGAAATGTTATTATCCTGGCTGCCAAGTAGTCACTACACAGACCCTTGAAACAGAACACTATGCTAAAATGGGACCTCTTCTTGGTCATTTTGCAGCAAGCATGGAATAAAGTAATTATTTGAATAACATTAGGGTAAATGTGTTTGCAGCCAATTGTTCCTGGCCTGCTTGTCACTCAAGAGGGGCTTGTGTACGTTACCTTAAAGCTCAGAAGTAGGTGATGCGTACCTGTTGTAACCTTATTGAAGACAATAGCCTCGGCGGCCCGTCCCCCCAGGGCCATGCACATCCTCTCAAACAGCTGCTCCTTGGTGAACAGGTACTGGTCACGGGGCAGCATCTGGGCAAATCCCAGGGCAGCGTTTGTCCGCGGGGCAATTGAGACCTGCGATGCACGACAGAAAATTAAGAAGGAAAGATCCTTGAACTCAACTGGATTAACTTCAAGCCTCTATATAAAAAGGTTAATTAAGAATAAAACAAATCAGCGGGTGGATGAGGATGCCTGCAAGGCCTTGTCAAAACAAATCAGGCTTTCTCTGTCTGCATGTAGATACGTACTCCAAACTTTTTTCCATATTCTTTCTTTGGCTTTAACTCATATACCGCCAATCGCGCATTAACCCATTAACTGCCAGAGGTATTTTCATATTTTTTTAGCCAGTGCCAGAGATTTTTCATTGAAAAAACAAAAAGTACTCAGGAGCCGAGATACAGAATTTTTAAGTTTTAAGGAAGTGGATAGGAGTCTCGATCTTCGGAAAATCATATCTCCTTGGTCTTTGGGTCAAATTGGATTTTTTTTGTTCACGTAGATCTACGTGATTGGCAGTGAATCAGTTAATGCGATCTAATAAATAGCGCGCTTGTCCGCCAAGATCGCATTAACACATCCACCGCCAAGGGCTAATCTCATAATGTACTCACCAGTGCCAAGGTTTTATTGTTGTTTTTTGTTTTTTTCAGGTCGCCATAGGCCCCGTTAAAATCCTTTAGATTGCGTGATCCACTGTTTGTAAACAACGTGCACATGTTCTGGTGTCTACTCGTCGAGACCGCGTGTCAAACGGAGCCGCCATGTTTGAGTTCTGACCGTTTATGTTAACATGGGAAATGCGAGGATGAAAAACTACATGGTTTTACAGGGCTTTTTGTGTACGACTTAGAATGGAGGCCGACGGGAAACAAAAAACGGGATCGCACTTCCGGTCGACTTCCAGTGGTGTTACACTGAAAATCGTCCCCCTAGAAAATTGAAAAATGTTTTTTTTTTCGAAAAAAAAGGAAAAAGCACCACAGCCCGTAGGCTACGGGATCGGCGCTTAACCGTTGGATTTAACGGCCCGTAGAACTACGGGCCCGGCGGTCTATGTGTTAATGCGATCTAGTGATTAATTGGGGTTTATATCTCTGATCGCGCTATTCTGCTTATTTTTCATTCTAGGTTTCGAGTTCCACTTACTTCACCCACACTGGGATCCGGTTTCATGACTCGGGTTCCGTTTCCGGTTTTCATTTCCCCCCCCCCCAGTCATTTTCGGCCAGAATAGGGAAAACCACGGTTTTTCACACGGTATAAAAAACTAACGGAGAGGTCCACTTCTATAATCTATGGTCTGGGTGACGAACAGTCATCGCCGTCGTGTATCACATCGTATTTTTCGGCGATCGGAGAATCTGAGAACACGTCACATCCGGTTTGATGTATTTGACTGTTTGACTCTGTGTGGGGGAGGGCGAGCGAGTCAGCGAGCTGATCAATGTGTCTATTTGCTGCTCTCTAGTGGCAGATTTGTCGTATGTGTTTAAAAAAGCACTCAGACAATTTATTTTAATGAAAAATTACAAAATAAAAAAATAAAAAAACACGCAAATCGCTGGCACAGGGGTGAGTACATTAGGAATAAACTCTGGCAGTCAATGAGCTAATTACACTGTGAAAGGTGTTCTTTATGATCTGACCAACGTTTTGTCCGTAGCCCTCGTCTGGGTCTTCTGAAGGCTATGGCAGAAAGGTTAGTCGGATGATAAAGTTCACTTGCATCTATAGATAGATTGTGTGGTTAATCCGTTTTTGGCATGTTTTATGCTACCAGCACCTAAAGGGGAGATGCTTGGTGTGCGTTCTTTTTTTTCTGCCTACCAACTGTAATTCCACTGTACTCACTGTACTAGTACTAACACACAGTGGACTGAAATCAATCCATGCTCTATGGCAGTGGTTTTCAACCAGTGGTCCTTGAGGGAGTACCAGGGGGTCCCCAGCAAATTTAGTTAATAGCGTCACAATCATTTTTAACCACTTAGCTTTGGCTATTCAAAAATAGCAGATATACAAGCTCATAGCGCGGCACCGAGCTTGTAGATCTGCTATTTTCGAAAAAGTGTGCATATCTTTGAATATTTATATTTTTTAAAGCGAAAATTAACTGATATCTTTGCTTCTGGGGGTCCCTGGCACAAAACATTTTCAAATGGTGGTCCGCGGCCAAATGTTTATCAATTTAGGGGTCCTTGGCATGAAAAAGGTTGAAAACCACTGCTCTATGGCCATTACCTTCATGACTGCCTCTGTGTGTTCAAGTAGCCATCCCACTAAAGCGTGGCCAGACTCGTGGAAAGCGACCACCCTCTGCTCTTCTTTAGACAGGATCTTATTCTTCTTTATGCTACCTGAACACACAAACACACACACACACACACACACACACACACACACACACACACACACACACACACACACACACACACACACACACACACACACATGAGTGACATTCTGTCCTAATGTAGACTCATAGAAAATCAACCCTTCCTCTCTGAATACAAGTAGTGCTGCCTGTTGTAATAGATGTACCTGCTATCACTCTCTCCACTGCGTATTCAAAGTTGAAAGTATGAATGGACTTGTAGCCTTCTCTGGCAGCATGCAGGGCAGCCTCGTTGCAGATATTAGCAATGTCTGCGCCTGGAAACAAGATGGGTTTACAAAACACATTGAGCAATCAACATATATGGCTGCAATGTCAACAGCCAGAGATGTACACGAGACAAAAACGTACCACTGAAGCCTGGGGTGAGTTCGGCCAGACGTAGGGAGTAGAAATTAGCGGGTTGAGTTAGCTTCAAGATCTTCAAATGTTGCTCAAAGATCTCCTTCCTCTCCTACAAAACAAATCAGGAAAACACCAAAATATATTTCAATTTACTTTTCAATTCACACCCAAGAAATGTGGGTGAAGTATCCTGTGGATACCTAGTTTGCAAGCGGAATATATTTCTTGCTTTTCCATCCATTCGGCAAACTATGATGCACGCTTTCACTGCTTGGTAATGTACCACTTAACCACTTACTCAGCAGCTACAAAGCTTATAATGTAATGTTCTGACAATTCATTATGTTCATCTATGATCTCTAGATTCTAATGACATAAGAGCAAAAGAAAACATGATGCTCATGAACACACAGAACAGCCTTACGATCAGATAGATTGCAGTATATGTGTGATTGTCACAATGTCACATTCTTGTACAGTATCCTTATTCATTACCCTTATAATGGAATGTAACTTTGCACACAAGGGCCATTTTAAATGCCAAACTATTTATGCAGTTTAACCCATTAAGACCGGGGACGCATCTGTGTAATTTTGGCTGTTTTAAAAAATAGCAGATATACGAGCTCATATCTTGTAGATCTGCTATTTATTTTTAAATCGTGAAAAATATGTACAATTCTTTGTCACTCAATTCTGTCACTGGGGATTCTACAAATGTCTTCTAAATCCTAACAGGTTCTTTTTTTCTTTGTTTTTTGTGTTTGCTATAATATCAGTGGTTCTCAAAAAATCTATGTATTTGGCCGTGGACCCCCATCTCAAAATATTTTGTTCCAGGGACCACCCAGAAGTTGTTAAAAAAGAGTTACAAAATTTTGCTTTGGAAAAATACACAATATTCAAAGATTTGCACACACTTTCACGATAAAAAAAAAATAGCAGATCTACAAGCTCATAGTGCGGCAATCGGTGCCGAGCTATGAGCTTGTATATCTGCTATTTTTGAATAGCCAAAGAAATCTTCAAATTACACAGATGCGTTCCCGGAGAAAATATTTAAATTATGAATATTTTTAAAATATGCATTAATATCTTAATCAAATATCCCATGGTTGGTTTTGAGTGCTTTAAAGCCACCTGTAAAGTGGGCAGGTCTATGAAGATGTGTCTGTCCAGTCTGCCTGGTCTCATCAGTGCAGCGTCCAGGATGTCTGCTCTGTTGGTGGAGGCCAGAACAATCACATGGTCCGTCGTGCCCATTCCTGGAAGAGAGAAACGTCATTCAAGCTTCTTGGAATATTTTCCAGTGTGACTGGGTCAACAGTCCTAAACTCAAAACTCACCGTCCATTTCTACCAGTAGCTGGTTCAGGGTCTGTTCTTCCTCAGTGTTGGAGAAGCCTGCACTGTTGTTTGAGCGTTTCTTCCCCACAGCATCAATCTCATCTATGTAGACGATGCAGGGAGCTCGGGCGCGAGCCTCCTTGAACAGGCTCCTCACCCTGGCAGCACCCAAGCCTAAGCACACAAAAAAAAATCAGATTTCAAAATACAAACTATAAACACAGTAAAATCCTGTACAGTAAAAGAGTGTTCATTTAATTGTGTTCAAATTGATTCCATTTGTAAATCCGAGAGTGTAAGAGACAATTTGCATACACTAAAGAGTTAAATTCACATTGAGGACTTTACTGTGTAAGTTTATAACATCGACATCCACTGATAAGACTAACTCGTAAAATGGGGGGATTATCCTTACCCCCGATCACCTCCACAAACTCAGAACCAGCCATGGCCAGGAATGGTACCTGTGCCTCTGTGGCCACAGCCTTGGCCAGTAGGGTCTTCCCACAGCCTGGGGGCCCCAGTAGCAATGAGCCCTTGGGAACCTTGGCCCCCAGTATAATGTATCGGTCTGGATTCTGAGAAAAGATATCATTAGAGATATTTAAAAGGATAAACCCTTGTTTTATTTGCCTTATTATCATCTAAGGCCCTTTTCTGAAGCTAGAATATAAAATATCCAATATTTAGTTCTAACTGGTGTCAGTAAATTGTAGCTACCACTGGGTTCCTAACGCCAAATCAAATGGGTTCAGATCTGAGCCATGTCTCCTGCAGGAGCGCGTACACACACACACACACACACACACACACACACACACACACACACACACACACACACACACACACACACACACACACACACACACACACACACACACACACACACACACACACACACACACACACACACACACACACACACACACACACACACACGATGTGCCACCATCTTTAATGTAGTTCGGACATCAATACAATGATGCTGAGAGGGAGACAACAGACATAAAACTGATGCATTATAGCTTTAACGGGCTAAAACATGCAAAAACACTGGTAAGGTACTTTAATGTGACAAATTAAGAATTATGAAAAAACAGGTAGCAATTACCATGTACGTAAGTAAGTAATAAGTTTATTGTCAGTATCAGCCGATAATGTCGTGTCTATCCCTGTTTCAATGCAGTAGACACCTGGGAGATGGAATGCTGAGATGGAGTACAACACCTACCATCACAGCACCCAGTACCTACCACTCAACTTAAGCCATGCTACTCATGCACTGAGTTGGCTGTGCCAAGGATCTAACCTAGGACCTTGTGGTTCAAGGTCGAGTGCTCTACCGACTGAGCTACCCGGCTAATTTCATAAATGTAAGATTTGCAACGAAATACAGTATTTTTTGGTTTGTTTCTTACCTTCAAGTAGTCAACAAATTCCTTCACTTCCATCTTAGCCTCATGCATGCCTGCCACATCTTTGAAGCTCACACCTTTCCCTGATTTGCCATCTACAATGGTGAACTTTGCCATCTTCAGCTGATTCTGTTAAGTACATCCAGGAATACAATTAGTGCTCTATAAAAACAACATAATATAGGAATTATTTTGGTACTGTCTACTCACAAAAGCACTGAAGCCACCCTCTCCTCTCATACCCATGCCTGCTAGACGGAAGATATACCAGAGAATAGCCACACCAATGGCAGCCAGTCCCAAAGCATAAACCGCACTGCAATGATAAAGAAACATTGGCTGTAGTCATTATGTATAAGATGGCAATTAGACCAATCAGATTGCTGGGTCAGTACTAAAATACAGTACATACATACATTATAAAATTATACAAATTAAATAAATAAATGCCACCCACAAATATACCTGCAGATCATATTATTTCAGAAACTTAGGCAAACCTATGGATTAACCACACAGAGATTTGGTGTATAGGGGAAAAAAGGGTACCGAGTATAGACCGCTAGGGGAATGATTTACAAATCATGTTCTATTAATGTTTTTAATGTTGTTATACCTAATTGTTTTTTTTTGTTTTGTTCTTTTTAATTTGATTTATTGTATTGTATTGTATTGTATTGGTTGTGGTTTTTGTTGCATTTGTTGTCTATTTGTATGTCTGCTTCTTGTGTTTAACATTCTCCTTTTGTTTATCTTCTACTTTTTGTGTATAACTGAAAAATGAATAAACATTGAATCATAAAAAAAAAATAAAAAAAAGTTGTCATACATAGGTAGAGGCCTCGTACTGTATAAGCCCTTTGGGCTTCTTGCCTGCTCCTGGCCTTTTCTATTTATATTTTGTATTGTTTTTTTTTGTATTGTTTTTACATTTTGTGCTAAATAAATCAAATTTTACCTGGTCAACGACATATATATACATATATACATATATATATATATATATATATATATATATACATACACATATAATGAGTTTAAGTGGTTAATGCACATGCAACAAATGCAACATTCAGGAAGATAATTCTACTAAAACAAAAACAAAATCACTTTGAGTTAAGTATCCCTTACTTCCCAAAGAATCCAGTCCGCTTGTAGGACACCGGTATCCTGTCCTTTGTGTCAATGTGTAATTCCTCTTCCGCAGCTCTCAGTTTCTCCTCAAATTTGTCAATGTTAGCAACCTGCATACGATACATTAGGGCCAGTCTCTGCCAAAAAAGGTAACATAGCACATACAGTGAAAAGCAAGCACAATCTGTCTGCTCACAGAAAACATAATTTAAATATTTTGGATCAGACAGTGGGTAGCAGCATATAGTATTTACCACGACAACCTTATCCGTATCATTATGCAAAATCTAAATCAGTGAATTTAAACACAAAACTGAGTGGGAGGAGATAATTGCAACAGGGGAGAATTTTTTGAGCACACTGTACTCCAAACCTTGATTACTATTATGGCATCTTCCCTAATAGTAAGGAGGTATATTAAAATAAATATTAAACATACAGGCCTTCCAAAGATCACTGCGCCAGGGTGAAGGTAGATGTCCACTATGTCACTCTCTGGAACAACTTGCACTCGGGACACCTCTCCCTTGGCCAGCATCTCATGCACAAAGTCATTCCAAGATATGTTTCCACCACTGGTGTTAATAGAATTCAACAGGATCATGATGAGTGCTATGATGAAGAGCGTCCGCAGGCGCTCCCGGTACATCTGGTCCTCCTGCTCCTTGCGCTTCTTCTCCTCTGAAAGGAAGGGTAGATGAGGAGAGCAAAGAGCAGGAACAACAGGAGGAGCAAGTGAAGGCAATGAATCTACAGTGAATGTATGCCATCAAATACTGAACATGATGATCTACCATCCATGACACCTCTTACCTTCATCTTCCGCTGGAGTTTTCCCCTTTGATCCTTCACTTTTATTTTTCTCTTTTTTGGACTGAGATGTACTAAAAAAATGTGTAGCCCCTGTAACAAAAGGCTTGCTCATGTAACTAGTTAGGTAGATAACATTGCCGGTAGAATATTAATATGTACAGGACACACACACACACACACACACACACACACACACACACACACACACACAGTCTTTACCTAATAGATTTACCAAACCAACAGGGTTTTCCATCAAATGGTTCTTGATTAACACTCTGTTCAATCCCAGCATTTCAGGACTCAATGGTCTGTAGAGGAGATTCTAAAACAGGAAGATTAGGTTTAATACATTATATAAACACAATTATTGGGGCATAGGTGTAGAGGGGCAGTTAACCTTGGAGCCAGGGTGCCATAACACTGAAAGAAATACATGTTCAAATCCTCTGTCCAGATGAACATACTACAAACCATAATTTGACCTCAATACAATATACATCAGTGGTTCTCAAAGTGGGGTCTGGGGACCCCCAGGGGTCATTGAATGGGTTGCAGGGGGTCCCCAGCTAAATGTGTTAAATATAGCATCAAAATCAGTTTAACCACTTTAACCACCCTCCAATACAAATCAAGTTGGGGGTCCTTGACATGAAAATGAACCACTGCGTTACATAACGTGTCTTGAGTAACAACAAGCTTACCTTAAGGATGTTAGAGTTAAACTTCACACCACTGTGTGATTGTCGTATTAGCGACCGTTGTTGTGATCCTGAAGGCATCAGCGTTTGATCACTGACGCATTTCGACAGCAGATGTTTACTGCCATAACTGTGTATGTTTGTTGTCATTAACGGCGAGTTGTTTCGCAACAGTGTCCATTGTAAAGTCCTGTACTTTCTGCAGGAGCCAACGACAGGTCGTTGTAAAAGCATGGCTGCCATGATGACGGCTCGGTTAGATTAGATCAGCGCCCACGTGTAGCAACAAAACTAGAATGTTGTGAAAAGGAGCATATTGTCATGCCTTTTAATTAGAACATTTGTTTACTCAATGCCCCCATCATCTCTGTAGCAGCTAGCTTACCCAACCAGACCCAACCCACACAGTCGTGCAAAGATGGCAATACGACAAGAGAAAAGTAACTCCACCAGTGTTGCCATGTTCACTTATTATAAGCTACTTTGGGCTTCTTTTTCTGTGAAGTTGCTTGTAAATACTGGTAGTTGCGGCGGGTTGTGGTTTTTTGGGCTTGCAAGTGTAGTGTCGTGTAGTTGCTTATTTGGGCCAATTCATATTTAAACCAGTGGTTCTCAAATATTTTCATGTCATGGGCCCCCATCTGAAAATGTTTTGTGCCCGATTTGTGATGTTATTCCACATTTTATTTCAAGATTTAGAAAAATATATAGCAGATCAGAGCAGGTAGATCGGCTATTTTCAAATAGCTGATGTACAGTGGTATATAGGTTTAAAGTGTTTATGTGGCTTGTAATCTTGTAGATCGGCTATTTTCAAATAGCCAATGTGTTAAAGGGCTTGCTTCTTTTGGGCTTGTTTTCAGAGACCTGGTTGCTTATTTCTCTCACAACATCTGGCAACGCTGCACTCCACCCACTCAGTAATATTGTTATTAACGGTTTCAGTAACCTCGCGTCTCTCCAGGCTTTCCACTTGTTCAGTGGGAGGAAGGGTGGAAAAAAACAATACATAAACTCGTTAAATAATAATACATGTATCGTTATTATTGTGTATTTATTTTTTGCATGGGATATGGACTGGAGACTATAATACTTATCTTAACTGCATGTACAATATCTTTACTACACAAACTCCGAACTCTGAACTCTGAAGTGAACCCTGTTCTTTATGCAACTCACTGCTGCGGCGACGTTTGCGCAGGACAGATTGATAAAAAGCACTAGAACCATGAAACATAAACCATGGAGGTATAAATAATATATACATCTTTGCTGATGGCATTTGCAGCAAATCTCTTATACACACGCACGCACGCACGCGCGCGCGCACACACACACACACACACACACACACACACACACACACACACTCGCCCCCAGCGGTTCTTGTATTCTTGATTTGGGTTTACTGAGGATAAGTTTAGAAATAACAAGTTTGGGGTTTAGGCATAGTTTTACCGAGGTTTAGTTGAGAAGTAAGGTTAGGTTTTGGCACCGTTTTACTGAGGTTACGTTTAGGAATAAGGTTAGGTTTAATAGGCATAGTTTTACTGAGGTTACGTTTAGGAATACCAGGTGACTGATTGATTGATTGATTGATTGATGTACTTTATTTAGTAAGACATGTGAACAGTACAGTACATGGGAGTACAAATTCACAAAACGACCGTAACGAGCTCGCAGGATTTGCCCCGGTGTGTCTGTTTTGGGGCGAGCGTTTTGGTATTCCTCTCATCTTGGTCATTCTGACCTACCATAATCCTCCAGCAGAGGGTAGTATTTGTCAATTCTAGCAGTGGTGCTCGACAAACGTTCGCGCGCATGAGCAGTGCGGTGATCTAGGAAGTGAAGTGTTAAAGCCCTGCCCTCTATATTTATTATGTGCCACAGAGCTTTCCATAACACTCGGGTGCCCACCTATGGTGGTGCACTACTGGACATAAACCAGTACATATTCATGTCAAGGACCCCCCAAATTAATATGTATTTGGCCGTAGACCCCCCCTTCCATTAGAAAATATGTTGTACCAGCCACCCATATAGAAGATTTGTCAATATTTGTCAAATAGTTGATCTATCGCGACGCGTTGTGACCTTATAGATATGCTATTTTCGAATTAAGTTTTCCCACTGTACCTCATTTAATGGGGAACCCCCCCCAAGAAGTATCTCTGGGGTCTGGGGGTCCCCTGACCCCACTCTGAGAACCATCGACCATAGGTCAATAGGCATAGCTCAAAGCCTACACGTCTTGAGCAAGATGAAGCTCAAGACTCTCAGTGAACCAAGTTTAAATTCTTAAGTTTACGACTTCACGACGGTGCATGTGTGGATGTGGAAAAGCCTGTTGACTCGAGGTTAACCGTTATGGTGCATTTACTTTCAATAGATCTCACACAGGTAATGAAATAGAAGGGGCAATCAATGTCATTGTTGATCATTAACCTCCCCGTGCCTGAATAAATAACAGCCAACCACCGTGTTCATAAATAAACGTAGGCAATGTTATGGTTACTGGCGCAAAAAAAGAAAAGAAAAACAGGATGTGGATTAAGCGCTTAACGTCACGTTGATTGACATTGAAATAAACCAATGAGATTAGAAAACACTGATTTTAGCCAATGGAAGGGTCCGTTTCATGCTCTTGCGTTTCATTTGGACCAGGCTGAGCCCATGTTGTGGTGTGTTGGGTTTATATACAGTTATGCCCCGCAATACGCTGCTTACCCATTATCTAACCCTTCTCAACCCGTGGGCCGGGATCTTTTAAGACCTTTTTAATACCTTAAAAAGAAAAAAGACCATTACTGCATCAAAAGTAACATACTATACTTTGACACCTGGTTGAAACATTGGCCAAATTATCAAATAATATAAGAAAGAGGATTTTTTAAATTTGTTTTAATATCGGCTATTTTCATAATGTTTATCTGTGGAACCGAGTCAAACTAAATGTACTGCCTCAACTCCAAGTGCTTGTCAGGGTGGGGGGGGGGGGGGTCCCCAGTTCAAATATGATTATTTTGGGGGGTCACGGCCTGAAAAGGTTGAGAACCACATCGATCTGTATAATATACTATATATCTGGTGCTAAATAGTCTCTCAATTGTATGCAAATATGAAGATTTCATGCTGTAGAGAGGGTCGTTTTAATATGATGTATTTTCTAAAAAACTATTATACTATGCCATACATATTTTTTTCTTATCACAATAATATACATATTATTGTGATAAGAAAAAAATATGTACATGCTCGTACATGTGCGAGCATTCTTTATCTCTGAAAATGTTCATTTCCATAAACAAACCACCTATTTAATGAATATCTAGGAAGACAAATCAAGTGCACCTAATGTCCGTACTCCATTTCCTTTGCCTGGTCCCCCAACTGTATAATGGAGCTTGGTCTCCTGCAACTGGAAACTGCGGGCCATGGGTAGCCATGTTGGCGCCAAATCACTGTCACTTCAAAGGGAGAACGGTCCCCTGGCCAGATCCAAAATGGCGTCTGTTTCCGTCAGTGTAAAAATAGTATCCGCCCATAATACGAGTGCGAATCGCGTCCTGCGTTTCATTCCGAAGCAGTGTTGCCATGTCCGCTTATTGTATGCGACTTTGGGCTTGTTTTTCTGTAAAGTCGCTTGTAAATATTGGTAGTTTGCGGTTTTGGGGGCTTGTTTCTTTCTTCCAAATTTCATAATTATTATTTTAGCCAGTGGTTCTCAAACATTTTCATGTCATCATGGACTACCCAAATTAATATGTAGCCTATTTGTGTTGTTAAAAATGTTTCAAAACGTTTCCAAATATTCCACATATTATTTCAACATTTTGTTTTGAAAATAGCAGATCTACAAGCTCACAACGGGTCGCACCGATGCATATAGGTTTAAAGTGTTCATGTGGCCTAGTTGCTTCCAGAGCCAGTTGCTTCTCACATGGTTGCTTATTTCTCTCAGAGAACCTGGCAACACGGTTCCTTCCCCAGCCCCATACTTCACACCAACGTCAAAGGCCGCTCGAAAACGTTCGAATGGGTTTGCTAGAGAGGATTAAACCGAAACAAAACATGACATTTCAAGGTTTTTACGTTCACCAACGAAGCCGTCAAGTTTTAACGATGGACCATTAAACGTTCCCGCGTGGTGACGAAGACAACATAACTCCATTGTTTTCACGTTTTCGGGGGGATATTTGAAGCCTCGTCTTCGGTCGTCTTGTTTGTTGGGTCTCTAAGAATTAGCACTAGCCTGGGCTGCTAGTGAGAATTAGCACTAGCCTGGGCTGCTAGTGAGCCCGATTTAAAGCTGCGATGGTGGCTGCAGGTTTATGCGGATGTCTCCGCCGGACGATGTCTTTTTACTGAACACCGGGGGTGACAAATGGGAACATCCAGCATCGGGGGAGAACATCGGGGGATAGACTCGAGTTGGCTGACATTCTGAAAGAGGTAAGAAGACGCATTATTGTTGATTTAACATGTAAACAAACGGGACCATTGCATGTCTCGATGTGGCGTGCGCGTGGGCGTGTTACGACCACCACACACACACACACACACACACACACACACACACACACACACACACACACACACACACACACACGCACTCACACAGCTCGTAGTGTTTTCAACACAACGTTGACGTATTGTCATGTTGATTTGGATTAGCGAGTATCTCTAAAATCACTTAACCGAGTTCCTGGGTTGGAATTGATTGTGATGGTAATCAGGCTTGTTGAATCGTTTCGTTCATTTGCACTAGACAACACACGGAATAGAAAATAGGATGCAGAGTTAAGTTACACACACGCAACGTTATTATTCGTGCCTTATTCAAAGGTTAGTACGTATTTGCAGTGTTACTTTAAAACTCAAAGCCCAACACACACACACACACACACACACACAGGGTAATACATCAAATGTATAGAAATAGTAATCTAGGATCATAAAGGTAAACCAAGAACCTATCATCAGTCTAACAGTAGAATATATAATAATACAAAAATTGGTGTACATTGAAACTATACACACACACACACACACACACACACACACACACACACACAAAAGCCAGGTAGGACTATTTCAAGTTTTTGGAGGACATATCTTGGAGGTAGCCTTGAATAGTTGTCTTCTTTAGGATAGCCAAATGCTGTACGGCTTGTGGTAAAGTATAGAAGAGCTGCTTCAATATCTTTAGCCCAAACAGTGATAATCAAGTCAATTTATAGGAAACGTAAGATAAAAGTAATTTTGTAATGGGTATGACAACAGAATAGTAGTCTGTCTGCTTCATGGTCACATGGTCTGGGAGAGTGCCTCTATTTATGTCCTTAAGCATCGGCTAATAGATTTAACTAATTATTCCTGTAATGAAACATTATTCACCCCATGCATTTGCTGGCCCAGTATTAAAGCAGTGAGAATGTATGCTTGTAGGTTGCAGGTATCCTAAGTGAATGAACACAACATCAATATTTTTACACAGAGAGAGAAATGTTGGCCATATACTGTAGATTACATAATGGTTAGGATGCAGGTTAGTTGTGTTCTAGTAGGAAGTGGTATTATCAATATCATGTAATAATAACATGTTTTCAGTGGGAAATTCAGATTGACAAACATCTGAAGTTTTGCATTCTGCTGAGTTCAGGACAAATCCCAGCACTATGTATGACTTTTAAGTGCAATGGTTTGCAGTGTGGGATAACAAGAAAGAGAAGGGCACAGTATAATGGGACAACATAGCAGTATAGTGGAAACAGAATATGGATGAGAAGAAGCCCTCTACTTTGGTGCAGTATCAGTGCTGAGGAAAACACTGCAGTACCGCTAGTGGTGTTTTCCTCCAAGATACTGTGAGCTCTTAAGCTTGCTGGGGCGTTCACGTCTTCTACACTGCAGAGGTAGTGATGCATATCACACCATCCCTCTTGAGCTTGCACAGGACCTATTTTTATATTATGTAATTTAAGGCCTCAGTTACAATACTAACTCAATTATGCTATACATTTATGGTTGCTGACTTGTGGAATCCAGAGATTTCCTACACACCCGTGTAAAATTGTAACTCACCTGATTTACAGGTCAAGCTTATTTCACAGTACAATGCTGTAAGGGTAAATGTGAACCAAAAATGTACAGCATCAGAATGCATTTAAAATAAACATTTAGTTTATCCATATCTAGTCTAGCGTAAACATCCCATTAGTAGCTCTACTAGCTCTGTCAAAGAATCGTTTCAGACCATGGACTAATTTAGTAGTTTTCAGATTTCAAACCATGTCAAGTCTTGGACTTTTTTGCATTGACAAGGAAATATCCTGAGATGCTATAAACATTCATGGTTGTAGTCACAGTGTATATTATTGATATTTAATGATATCGTTTTTTGCAGATACTACTTTGCCTTATGGGGTCTAAAGGTCCTTACACACCGGCGAATATGCGAATATACGCAAAATTCGGACTCGTTCCGAATAATTAAAAGACGCTTTTTCGCTTCGTGAAACTGATGTGGACGCTTGCATTGACTTTATAAGGTTTTTAAAAAAAAAGTATTTATTCGCATGAAGAATTCGCCCCGGTGTGTAAGGACCTTAAGAAGTAAGAACATGATGATTAGTTTTCTGCTTATAGTCATTGGTATAATGGCTGCATTTTACTTGTCGATTTATCTACTCAATGAAACAAAACAACACAACTTTGTGCTAAATTATTATGGCTTGATGCTATTTGATGCTTCTAGGGCTCCCTTTCAGCTAGCATCAGTGGTGACCAAGGTTCGTCATTCATAGGACTGTGAACAGAGAATCAAGCCATGCCTTGTGCCTGCAGCAGGAAATGGAGTCCTGACTGGGTCGGGAGGTCAGGGGTTATGTCGGTAGCTGGGATTTCTCACGTTTCCTGTTTTAGGAAGACAGCCTGCCATTCTCTGCTTTGTTGATTGGCCTTATGCTGTCTACAATTCTCCCACAACTAACTAACCTCACTCAGTGCCTTTCATAATCTAAACAGTAGCTCTTGTATCTCAAGACGCTCAGTCCAGGTTGTCCACCCTGACCTACTTAGACCGGAGTATCAGTCATGCTTGCTTTCAATAACTGCCACCAACATGTGAAATAGAACATTTAACAAGCTTCATGTATTGCAGGTCAGGCAACGTCAGGGTTGCTCTTAGATTAGCTCTTTGCAGTGCTGTGAAATGTTGCGTAGCAGCATGAGCTTAAAACATGGCTGGCTACTATTCCCGTTTGTATGTGTGGTTTTGTCCTACCACTTCCTCCATATTCTCATAATTTGAGAGTATTATGCAGGGCAGGGGTTTCATTAGCCTGCAGCTTTGATAATAATATGTGCCACAATACAGAGGAGATGAATAGTATGAAATGTAACAATGGCTGAATGGTTAAATGATTATAATGTCAATGTTTTAAATTTAGAGTAGGATTACATTGTCTTTGAGGAGAGATGGATTATTGGCAACACAAAATCCTTTAGACCTGTTTATTGTACACATTGAATATTTTATAGTTCATCAGTGGACTTGAGTAGAAGGCGTTTTGCTGTTGTTCTGCCCTCTGCTATCTTGCAGTGTTTAATATGGTGAGTGAGCGTCTGACAGCAGAGCACCCAGTAGATTGTGCAGTGGTTGTCGAGGTAACCTACTTCTGGAGGTGCTAATGGAAGAGCAGAACGTCTGATGCTCAGGAGGAGGGGAAATCGGCCCTAAGCACCAAGTCAGCCTCACACACTGTGCCTGCCTCCTGTCTGTCCAAGCAACCCCCCCCCCCCTGTGCTGCTGAGAGAGTGGTATTTTAGGTAAACAAGCATGGCTGCTCTTGTTTCTTGTTTCTCTCTCTGTCTCCCTCACACAGCTCTTTCTCGTTTCACCCTTTTTCAGCTGTGTAAATCTTTTATAGCTCCTGACCTAGCAGTACAATCTCAGCGGACAGTCAAATGACATCTGAAGCCCTTTGAAATCCAGCCTACTCCTTTCCCCCTCTACCCTGCAAGCGAAATAGAACAAAATGGCGGGCCCCATTCCTGCTGTCTCCCTGAGGGACAGTGGAGCCTCATTTGGGGGTTTAGGAGGTCTTGATGGCTGATGCGCTGTCTCCCCTGCTTAGGTCGTACTTGCCTGCTACCCTTCCGCTGCACCACTTTTGATAATATTTTCTCTCTCTGGATCTCCTGTACATCAAAGTGGGAAAGGTTCTCTATTCTGGCTTGCTACTGCTTCTACAAAAATGTACTTTTAAAAGATTTTGCTTTTGCTTTTTCTGACAGCAGTGACACTTTAAGAAAGGGAATGAATACATTTAGCTGTTTTTCTTCATGGATGGGAGAAATTTTCATGAACTTTTACATGATAACAGACTCGAAAGGTTTATGCTATTGCTAGACTTTGTCAGATTGTAGGCTGGGTTGTAGGATTAGAATTATACAGGTATTCTGCTTCACTGCCTGTATGTGACATATTTATACTTAACCATTTCATTTCATCATACACTGTTAATTGGGATATTTTTTGGCAGACGTCATTACAGACAGTGAACGTAGTACCGTACGTGTGGCGTTTATTGTGTCAGTTATTACCAATAAATGTATCATGTATCATATTGCAGCATCATAATATAGTTTCCACTATACGTGGGTTGCATACTGTGTTTTATTCACCTGTTCTTGGACATAAACGATAATAAATAATACGCCAGGTTGACCTCTAAATGTATTGTAGGTCAGGTCTCCCAAAAGTAGTATCATCAATAGTTCACCACTAACATTACATTTAACTAACGCATAGAGGTCACACTATCCGTTCACACTGAACGGGTAGTGTGTGTGTCAGTATGGGGAATGTGCTCTGTGAACGTGGGCAGACATGAGTTTGGGGGAGGGGGTGGAGAGAACATTTGGTGATTTGATTGGGTGTGCTGTGGAGCAGGGGGCTGCACAGGGATGATCTATTATCCATTTGTGGCATTGGAAATGTCCTGAGGTTAGTCAGCCAGGTCTGGGAGCTGAGAAGGTAGAGACTTGATGTGCCCCTCTGGGCTCGGCTGCTCTGGTCTAATCAGCAAGTCCTGCTTTCATGAGATCACTTGTCTTTTCTGTACCACCTCCTCGATCTTAAATGTTTCATATGTCTTCCCATCTCCATCTCTGTAGCCTCACCTCTGATCAGAGCTTGCCTGCTTTTGAACCAAACTTTTTATGCCCCTCTCAGATGTATAAGTCATGTTATGTAAAGCGGATGACTGGCATTTTTCAGGAGGGGAAAAAATTTGCTCACTACTGACCACTGCATTGGTCTGAATCACATAATGAGCGCAAGCAGAGAAACTAGCCGCTGTGTCTGTGTGGGCTGCCTTAAGTTGTGCCCAGCACTCTTCTGTGGCACGGGGGATCAGCCGCAAGCTGAGAGGTGGGGTGGTATGACCAAGTGTTGGGGGGGTGAGGGTTGGGCTGGTGTGGCCTGGCTGAATCTCAATCACCAGGGCCCTTTAGTGGTGCTGCCCTTTTGAAGGGCCAGCTGCAGCCTTTCAATCTGCCCATTTACATTGAAATGCACCGACAGGAAGGGGGGAGGGGAGGAGAGAACGAGAGAGAGGAGACAGACCTCTGCGTCTGTCTGTGTGGGTGGGTGGGTAGTGGGGTTTGGGGTGGGTGTGTGTGTGTGCGTGAAAGCAGAGCATACCTAACCACAAAACACCCAGGAGAGGAGGTCCATCAGCGGGGAGGGGGTGTGCCCCGATCGTCCAGTCCCAGCGACACTTTGTTTTCACCAGCCTGCTGCGGGGCCATATAGTGCACACAAAGGCTCTAAGCACCCTCTTTTGACCGGTGCCTACGTTTCCACCACTCAGCTCTTTTCTGTCTTTACAGCTAGGCCGGCAGCACTGATTTGTGGAGGTTGTGGTTTGTCCCCCATCAACCTTTTTTTAACAACACGTTCCTGTTAGACTCATTGTCGGTGCTGCTTTCACACTTTTATCCCTTTCGCAGAGTGTTTGTCTAGTTTAGCTTCAGACGAAGTCGTTATTTGTGAGCTTTTTGTTTATCGGGGCTCGATCAGTCACATAGCCTAGCGTGGAGATGATGTTTTGAGTCCTGGTTGCTGGCTCAGTGTAATGGAGATCATACTGTGCTGTTGGCTGGTAAAAGGAAGCCTGTTCTGTAACTCATTAGGGGCTCCATAGACAGGCTGCGGTTCAGACAAATGAGGCCAGTGTGTCATATTCCTATGTTCATCTAGCTTTCCAGGATAACTTGGAGCTCCTCAGAGGTGTGTGTGTGTGCATGACAGTGATTGAGGGGATAGTCGTGAGTGGGGGGATGGGCTAATCACTAGTTTCGTGTTAGGCTTGGGTGGGAAGGGTGTTTAATTTTTCTCACATGTTCTGAGCTGCTGGTAAGCAGTTTGGACAGGTTTCAGGTTGGCTGCAGAGACTTGCCCTGTGGGTTATTTAGCTTTTCTCTCTCTCTCTCTCGCTGGCTGAGATCACTATAACTGTTCAAGCAACAGCAGCAGAGTTACACGCCTTTGTTTGTTTTGTACCTAAATCCTCCTCTGTTGTAACTGCACTTTGAACCGCACTGAGGTTACCACGGCTGTAGTAGACGGCTGACAACAGCCCAGAGGCTTTGCATATTTATCCATTGATATATGGACAGAGGTTCCTGGCACTTTCAGACTTGCTGCAGAATCTGGAATAGATGTGAAATGGAATGGTTTGGAATGTCAAGCATGTAATTCCACTTCCTTATCCCTCAGCATCATAAAGATGACGTCTTCAACATAAAGATGACGTCTACTGCAGTGCATGCACGACATAAAATGATTGTGTATCTATGTGGAAAACAAACCTTCTGTCTTGGAAGTTAAAAGTTCAGTGATTAATTATTCCAGTGCAGTCTAAATACAGCCTATCATCGCACCTGCTCTGTGGAAGTAGTGGTATACTACTCCACTTGACTGTGTGATCTCTTTGATGTGTAAGATGCACAGGCTGCACCACCATACCATGTGTGTTTTAGGTCCAATTGTGACATTTTATTAAGTTGCAGTCCACTGTTATGAATGCTGACTGTAGCCCATATAGCAACACCGGCCTTTAAAGTTAGTCTATGTCCTCAGTTAGGCCTACTGGTCATTGTTTAATTATCACAGTGTTTACTAAGCAGTTGTGGCTTGTGCCAAGCTAGAACAAGCACAGCATATTTTGGTCATTGAGTCTTAAAACGGTCCCCCACCTTTGTTGATTTTTGTTGTTTTGTAACATGCCAGTTAATTTCTGCCAAAATCGACATTACTCTAATCTAAGTACATTGAAATTGCTGATAAACAAACGCCTCAGTGCACTCAGGTGGCACTGTGCCATATAACTATAATCTCAAACACACCTGAGAATTGGTCACACTGGTTGAAAAAAAATCTTCAATTTATTGGATATTTGTTTAACCTTCAGGTAACAATATTGTGCAAGATAACATTTTATTGTTCCCATGTTGAATAACACTGGCTATTTTCTGATGTTTAGCCTAATTATAATAATACACTTTATTTATAAAGGGCTTTTCGAAAATGGTGTTACAAAGTGCTTTACAGTGCCAAGATAAAGACCATAGGGATAAACAACAGTCAATACAAATTCATAGATGAAATAAAACCAAAGCATATACATAAACGTTCATACACATATACATATATTGAAAGTAACACAATTGAGACAACCAAATGTGGAAGGTAAGGGTACTAAAATCTAAGGAAAGGCCTTGGTATACAAATACGTTTTTTTAAGATGACACTGACTTAGCTAGCCTTAGATCCACAGGCAGGGCATTCCAGAGCCTGGGCGCCCGGGCCGCAAAAGCCAGATCGCCCATGGTGACGAGGCGAGTACACAGAGTTTCGCTATCTACTTCGTTTTAACTTTGCCAAGAAAAGTTTCTAAAGATGCATCTGTTGGTAACAAACATACGTTTATTATCGGGTAAAGGTGGCTCCACCAAACCCACTACTCCAGACTACTACAGAGACTGGCAGTTGGGTCCGATGTCGGATTTTCAGGTGTCCAAAAGCTCTGGTCGCCACAAACTATTGCAAATGGTCGGCCAATGGCACCTTGTTGTGCGCATGCGTCAAGAGGAAATCGGATGAAATAACTCCACACCAAGAGGTGGCTGTAGTCTACAGTCCTCAGAGCACTTGGACCAAAACAAAAAACACAGAGCATTTTTGCGCTAGTCGTAGTACTGCTTTGCTTTGGAGTTGATCGTATAGGAATTGAGAGTTGAGAATATGGTATCAAGTTCAAATGTGCGATGTTCAGATGAGAGGTCTACTTCTCTTTCTCTACGGAGCCTTTACCCTTTGTCCCCCCTCTCCACCACCCTGCTGCTACCGACGGGCAGTAGCTGTCGGTAGCCGAACGAGCAAGTTTGGTCGGCTTTCAACACTTCTTACGACCTGACAAGACAGCATGCCCATTTGACAACAGAGTTTCGGCCACAGACGCTTTCCAACGCTTACCCACGCCGACGTCTGTGCGGTGGTGAGCTACCCTAACATGAAAATACATTTTACACACAAGTTGGCAATCATTAAGCGACCAAACAACCAAACAGTGCCACTTTGCATCATGTGACATTTGCACTAATGTAGTGTACATTGTTTGTTCACTATGTTTACAGTTGTAGGCCAGATCATTTGCAGTGGACTATGAATTCTTTGAGGTTTGGAACACCCAACAAAATGGCTGACACCCTAAAAGTAGTTCACTATATTCTGAATGAGTGATTGATTTGGAACACAGCCTTGGGTGTATGTATGCAAACTGGATGCGAAGCATACATGCGCTCACAGAGCTGAAAGACCTGCGGTGTAAAATACATTGTAGATTGTTGTTTTAGCATCATACTACAAAACGGCAACTCATCTTCTATATAATAGTCATATTTGTGGTTAGAATAACCGTTTCTCTGTGTCATTGATCACGCCTGGTGTTGCATATGAGTTTATTCATTTGATAAACACCAGTCTTGAGGCTCTGTGATGCACTACTATGTTTACAGAAAACAATAATACTTTCATTGACAAAATCATGCCACGGAAGGTGTGGAGAAAATTACACCAGCGTAGACCCTACAGCAAACCAAAGGCTTATTATTATTGTTATTATTATTATTATTCACAAGAAAAGTGGAATAAAAATGGGATACCCTTATCCTGATAAAGGTGCATGACTAGGCCTAGCTACTGTGTGTTTAACCAGACCAGTCTGCAGGGAGTGGAAAAACACATCTTCCTTCATTTGGCCTGCATGGGGACTTTCCCTCCTGGATATGTGGCAGCAGAGAGAGCAGCTCTTAAAGCTACAAGCCTGCCTATGTTTAGCATGTCTATTAGGCTGCTGCGTTCACATCGTAGTCCTGCTCTGATGCCATCAAGAACGTTCAGCCATGTTACTTGGTTTGCCCATTAATGAAAGGAGTCGAAGAAAGTTTCGAAGTTGTTTGGAATAACGGGAGATAGAGTGGACATTTCAAGTTGACCTACAGTGAGCTGTCATTGGCCCTTGTGGTTGAAGCTATTTGTTCACCATTTGTTTGTTTTTAGCCAAGGCCCAAATGTTCACTGATCTAGATCCAGAGACAGTAGTGAACCAGATGTTAATCTAACAAAGTTGTTTTGACTCTGAAACCGTATTACTTCTAAATGCACATCAATTTGTGTGTCTGTGTGTAGCAGTCAAAATTCCCTGCAGTGTATCTTTTTATAGAAACACCAGCAGTCTAATCTCTGGTGTAGATGTAGGACAGTCTTTTACTCTTCCTAATTATGCAAAGCCATTTTACAACAATTACTGCATTGCCTCTTTGAATGTGTCAACGTCACTGATGGCCACATACTTGAACCTTACATTTCCATATGTTGATTGAATGATTGATTTTATGGTCCATCTAGTGCTACGTACTGAAATTCGATACCTTTATAGCACTGATGAAACTGCGTCGATAGCATTGAGTACCGAAAAATACCTTGTCATTCGGTACCAAATATCGATACCTACAGCCCTAATGTATCTAACAACGGATCGCAGCACTAGGTGTTTTTAGCTTGCAGATCTGTTTTTTTCACAAGGCATACAGAAAAAACACTACGTTATGCCCAGAGGCAGATTTCAGGTGTGTGTGTCTGTGTGTTATATTGATAGGCTGGACTACTGTGTGCTGTATGTGTACTAAGAACGGAAAAGTATGGCTTCATATCAAGCTCGATTCCAATAGTGCATGATACAATTTAGAAGATATGCAAAAAGACATTGGTACCAAGAATGCGTTTGACTGCTCAACTGCTGAGGACAGCGATTTACACCAATTTTCATTGCTGTATAAATCCTTCCAGGTTGTGCATAAAATGTACTGTATATCTGCGTTATTCTTTGATCCCTGACCAAACACAAAACACTCATACGCTCCAGTGACATTTGAACCAGTTCATTAAAACTTCGGCACTACCTTAGCCCGTAGCACTTGACCTAGCCTTGACGACCATGCATTGCAATCTTATGCAAAAGTAAAAATTAGATTAGTAGATTAGTTATTTAGACAGATGCCAGGTTCATTTGTTGACCTGGAATCCTATAGTTTGTGTAGTTTCAATGTACAGATTTTTTTTTTTTTTAATGTTATACTGCTTGGATTGATGCTAGGTTCTTGGTTTACCTAGATTCTATCTATCTATCTAGACATAGATTACTGAGGCACTACACTGTCTCTATGCATTTGATATTGTGTTTACCTTGCTTACTGTAAGTCGCTCTGGAGAAAAAGCATCTGCTAAATGCAACTACAATAGGAATCATGGGATGCAACAAAAATGGACATTGCCATTTCTTCTCACAGTACTATATCTGTAAGAAATTATACATAATTTACCAGATGTTAAATATGACCTTTTGTTTAAAAAAAAGTTTAAAACATTCGATTTGTTTTTAACAAAGTCACATCAATGCTTGCCAGTGAGGCAGTAAGTCTGTCAGCAGATACTGTTTGTTTGTTTGTATGTAATCCTGCTCATCCTAATTTGTTTTATTTGTTAAGAAAATTGATAAGCTGTTAATATGTACTGTAATGTGTAATATATGTCAGGGCTTGAATTTGGGCATGGGATTGCGAGAATTGCGAATATGTTTTAGAATATTTAAATTGATTCCTGCAAATATAGAGCTTATAATGCAGGACATTTCCAGCAATGTTAATAATATAATCTGAGCCAATGTGAATGCGGGACTCGGTACCGGCTGGCGCTGTATAGACGGACCTCATGCATGCTCTCTCCAGAGTGTCTGCCTCTCTCTACAGGCCACAAGCCCGCTCCCACTTCCCTCTCTGCTGGCTATGTTTATTTATAAATCATCGTACGTCGGGTGTCGTGCACCAAACCTCGCGATGCGCTGCTCAATGGCGATGCACTGTGAGCTTGTAGTCTATAGATGACTATTTTAGGCATGACACTGTTGCAGACAAAGTGTAAATTAGACTTAAAAACATATAATACATAATCTGAAGGGAATCTTTGTAACAAAATACCAGACCAATAAATGCTGGCACAACCGTCTGTACTTTTTCCTCTCCTCCAAATCTTACTGTTCTGTCTCTGTTTTTCTTCCCCCTTCCACATAGCGTTTGTTGCCTTGTTCTTTAGTTCCAAATCTATCTGTGAAGTGAAATGATCTTTTTCATATTATTACTTGACTATGCATCTTTATCCTTGCATTCTGACTTTTCAAAGAGTAGATACGTGCATAGAACATATAGTAGGAGACATGTACTGTAGGCACAGAAATGCATACAGTAGACCTCATACCTAACCTACATAATTCTATTGATATTTAAAATCAATATTAAAACTGTAGACTACTACAGTTTCTTTCTGTCCATCTCTCATCCCTTACTCTCCCCTCTCATTCTCTCACTCTCACTCTCTCACACACACACACACACACACACACACACACACACACACACTGAAACATACAGTATAGAAACCTAGAGCAGACATACAAGCTCACAACTCGCCGCGATGCAAAGCATTCTGAGCTTGTAGATTTGTTAATTTCAAATAGCCTAAGTACATAGGGCTGAAGTGGTAAATTTACGTTTTGTAATAATTGAACCCTATAAAAGTATAGTGACTAAAAGTACAATATTTGCCTCTGAGAGGTAGTGTAGTAGAAGTAAAATATTTAAAATACTCAGTAAAGTAAAAGTACCTCAAAATTGTACTTAAGTACAGTACTAGAGTAAAAGTACTTATATACTTTCCACCACTGATACAAACCGTCCCACAGACACTGCTGATGTGAGGTTAGTTTTGTTGCAATTAAAGGCTATATACATATAATTCAATGAAGGCACAGTGAAGGCTACTGACTGCACTTTGCTAGAAGTCCGATTGAGAGAGGATACAGAAACGGTTTGTGTGCGTGCATGTAGGTGAAATAACTGAATGTCATACTATCGAGGGAAAGTTCTCACAGACTGCAAATGATTCTGGTTAGCTTAGCATCACCAGCAGTGTTGCTAACACCAGGGCAGGGGTACATTAAAAGACAGAGTAGCTGCAAAAATTAACAGATGATGATTAAATGTCTCCGTACAGTCAACTATTTCCATCATCAAGCATAGACCTCTCAGTTAGTCACCCCTGATATGTCCACAGAGGCTGCCCATGTAATTGCTTCTGTTTATTTACCTCTAAAAATGTCACCCTGTCCTCCCCAAATAAATATAAATAAATAAAATAAGGGTTGTTCGGAAACCCTACCAAATGTCTGATCCCTTATTAATTGCTTCGGGGCCAGTCCTACATTGAGGAACCGGTATTGAAGTCAAGTTAACTGTATTGACCATTTTTGAATGATACCCAGCCCTTGGTCTATCAAACACAGAAACAAAAGATATAAACGATAACATGATTAAGTGACGACACTTATTTCCAACAACTATGGTCATTAGTGTTTTTGTGTTCCGTGTTGCATAGCAGGTGGATTTCTTTAGCGAGAGGAGGCTTTTTGAGTTGCCCAAGAGGCTGAAATTGAGTTCTATTTAAAGCTACAGCTGTTCTATTATGAATGTTTTGCCTAATTAATTATTTAGTTGTGAGGAAGGAGACTATATTTGGAGTTAGTTAAAGCCGGAGAGGGATATAGATGAAGAGAAGGTCCACTGTCACTACAACAGCATTGTGTTTTCGGCCAGCCTCACAAGCTTGTCCTGCAAGTGTGTGTGGGCAGGTGCGGCCACCACGTATGGACACTGCAGTGCACACTCAGCCACGTAACACACACACACACACACACACACACACACACACACACACACACACACACACACACACACACACACACACACACACACACACACACACACACACACACACACACACACACACACACACACACACACACACACATCCTCGTCCTTCTGGTAAGCAACGTTTCTGATTTGTAATTGCATGTCTGCATCGTTGGATGCATGATTAGACTGTCCTGGCCACCAGTTGAACCCAGACAAGCCATGTGCTGTTATGCTGGTCTCTCTCTCCCAGATATCCCCCTCTGCCACCTCCTGTTCCCTCTTTCTACCCCACCCCCCAACACACACACACACACACACACACACACACACACACACACACACGTCTGCCTCTGCACAGCAGTGCTGGTTCCACAGGAAGTGCTGCTTGCAGGAAGCCAAGGGCGTTGGACCTGACTGTTTGCCCCGTTTCCTCCTCTGAGCAAATCACCATAACACATACGCACACGCACATATGTATCTAGTATTCTGTTACCTTTGGTCTGTTGCTTTTATCATTTTCATTTCAACTCCTGTTGGGAGTTCTAAGCCTCCACGTTGTCCCAAAACAAAAAGGCTCAACTTGCCCTCAGTCAGCAGAATAGAACTTCTCTGGAACAACACATGTGCTTTAATCTAAGTGCAGTGTGATGGAGAGAGCTGTGGTGAAAGTAGTTTCTCTTCCCTCTGTGCGGTGGGAGGTTGTGTTTGGGCCTCATCTTCAGTCCTGCTTCCACAGGAGGTGGAGAGAGCTGTCAGTCTGTTTTCATCTGCCAGATCAAAGCTCTCCACTGCGAGCCCTGTGTGATTTACCTCTCCAAGCTAGTACAGAGAAAAGAAAACAACATGCACATAACACAGATGCACACACAATGGCGTGGATGTCTATAAGTTGTGATGTGGATCATTGGTAATGAATGTTGGTGGTAATAGGGCTGCAACATTAATCGAACTAGTCCATTTAATCGATCATAAAAAAATAACCAATCATTTAAGCTTGCTGTGCACCACGACACATTGTGAGCTTGCAGATCTTCACTATTTTTGTATAAAGTATAAAATAATGCTTAAATGGTTAATTGATTTGTTGATATGCGTACATACTGTATGTGTGTGTGTGTGTATCTATCTATATACATACATATGCACACACAAATGCTCTTCTTGATCATACAATTAATTGAAAAAGTAATAGAAAAGAATCGATAGTTGCAGCCCTATTTGGTAGAATGTATATTCTTGGCAGTCTCGCTTATGGGGGTGTTGTGGTCTGTCTTTCAGAGCTAAACGTAAAGTGATGCATCTCTGTCCACCTTCACAGTCTTGACCATAATCAGAGGATGAAGCATTACTTTGTGTGTTGATATGCATTTTTTTGTTTTTACTCCCCAATTTCCCTAAAATGACATTGCAATTTGCCATGTAATGGATTTTCAATTTTCATTACTCTTTTTGTAGGCAATACTGTCTACACACACACACACACACACACACACACCCCCACACACACACACACACACACAGCCTTTTGTGAGCTGTGCAGTAATTTCAGCAGGCATTAATTCATGCACATCCTGCTCTCCTGGGCAGACAGCTTTCCAATGAGGACGGAATGAGAAATCACAGAACGAGGGGCTCGGCAGGTGTGTTTGGCTGCGGCCTATCAGCAGACAGGGGATAGGCAGTGACAAACAAGCCCAGCAGAATGCAACGGTAGTCTGAAATGGCTCCTCGGCAAGGTGACAAGGGCTGCTGTGTATATGCGTGCAATGTGTGTGTGCGCACACACACACACACACACACACACACACGGCAGAGTTAGACGTTTTGGTCAGTTCTTGTTCTTGTTACTATGCTACTGTCAGTGCTATGTCTGCCTGTCAGCTAAACAGGAGAGCAAACTCTACTTTACCATGCTATCAACATCGCCAGCCATCACACCCATCCCTGGGAATCGATAGCATACGTTTACCGTCACAAGCTGGAGAGTTGCATGTGGTAAACAAGGCTATCCGTAATGATAGGAATCAGTTAGACTTCTGGGATGAGGGAGCTGGATTCAGCTGGATTCAGGTATGTGTGTGTGGAGGCTGTGTACATCAGCTGGACCTGACTGAGAATTGTGTGGGTGGATGGAGGCTGCAGGCATTATAATGTAACACAGTTGACTTGGATTGCAGTGTGAGAGAGCATGTGCGGGTGTTTGTGTAGATGATGTACCATGTGCTGCGCCTCCATTTCCAATATTGCTGGAACCTTGTCCTCCTATGCTACCATGGCAACAGAAAGTGACAAACTGAATTGCTGTAGAAACGCTCAGGTTTCTGCAATTCTGAAATTTTGCAAGCACTTTCCCATTAGTCGGAGGAAGAAATGCCTCTTGAAAATGTGCAAATCAGCCTCATGGTGGCGCTATTACAGGCCGATTCGTGTTTTTGTCTACAACTGCACTGATCATTTTTCACATTTGCCTTTTATTGCGCCACCAAAAGGCTGACTTATGTAAAACATATTATTTTATATTACTCCTTCAAATGTTATCAACATTTCCTGCAAATCGGTACATATGATGATGTGATCAAGATGGATCTGTTTGATTTTTCATATTCCATCCTGATTGGCTAAGATTGACATCTAAAGTTTGCAGGAGTGGCCCGTTATGAACAAAATGCCACAAACCATGAACGCAGCGTCCGATTGCTGTGAAACTTGTACGTACGCAGATTCGCACTACGTTGAGGAACAAATGCCACCCTTTTAACATTGCCCTATTATAGAGTTTTGCAAAACACATTTGTTTATATTACTTATATATGTTAAACTATTTGTTTAACATCACGTAAATCGGTACACATTATCTCTACAGTCAAGTGATCAATATGGATCGGTCCGATTTCATATTCCATCCTGATTGGAGAATTCCGAACATTGCTGGCCCACAATAACCTACCTGACCTGGCGGAGACCTAGTTGATATCTGTTTTCGATTTAGTATATTTTTGGTTAATTGCCCACTCAAGGGAAACTTGAAATAGTGGGAAATCACTGGACTTCTTGTCAGAAAACAAGATTAAACATGAGGCTGATCTTGCCAGTACAATTCATTTCAAATTGATAGCTGACTATATAAACAAGACATGGCGTGAATTCCCTGTGTAACAATTGAAAAGGCTTTCAGACAGTTGGCTAAATTAATTAGGTTATCGGTTATCTGGCTAACCGGCTTAAATCCCCATACATATAATTGCCTACATGATCAAATACAATTTGGAAGAATAGTGGGAGAATTGCTTTCTTTCATCCTTTTACATTGGGCTATACAGTATCTTGGAACAATGCCTATACACATCACCAATGATAATGCTAACGTGAGCTTTGTGTGCTACTGTTGCTGACCTGTGATTGGTGTAGCAGTATCATCTCAGTGCTAATGTCGCTTAATTGTGATTGGCAAAGTAGCGTAAGAGAAGCTTTGTGATTCTCTGTGATTGGACTGCTTTTATGGGGATTGTGATTGGTGTAGCAATGTCAGCTAAGCTGTGTAGCTTGCTGTGATTGAACAATCTAGAATCCATTCCAGAAAAAAACGCACCAAAACCAACCGAGGGACTCAAACATGGGTAGCAAGCAACATCTAACTGTTTTTTGTCTGTGATGATTTCGGCTTGTTTCAGAATGTCCGGGTCTAGGAGTCTATCTGTGTTTATTCCAACATTATGGAAAGCAGTAGCAGTTAAAGCTTTATTCATAGGAAACCCACTAGACCTTTAAATGATAAGGATTGTATCGATTCAGATTACTTAATTTTTATGGGTACCTGGCTATTTGGATTCGGTTCCTATTTGGAACTTTGGAATTTTGACACCCAACCCTAGACACCAGTGGTAGCTACCTGGTCATTACAGCGATCTGTTCAAACTGCAATTCCCAGAAGTCTGTTTGAAATTACTCTCATTTCGCCAGAAGCACCAGTCCGAAATGGTTTGAGCTGACTATGAGGCGACGAGTCTGCAGGCGGACATGCCACTCCACCAGATCAGAAACACCTCTAACAGTAGAGCATTTACTCTGATAAATAATCTTAACTGTACACACAGTGCACTCCTGCTTTCACAACCTTACTGCTAAAGGCACATTTATACTTTGTTGTGGGGCTGGGTGTTAGGTTCGAAATCAAATATATCTTGACTAAATTCCTCTTTCGATTCCATCTATATTTATTTCCCCCCTTCTCCAAACTGCATCTGTCTTGCTGGTTCTTTATTCCCTATCCATCTCTGTTTCTGTTAAGTGTAAATTATCTTCATATTATCATTATGAACTTTGCATCATTGTCCGTCGTGTATGGACTTTCCGAGGATTAATGTATAGGTCGTACAATAGGAGACATGTACTGTAGGCACAGAAATGCATAAACCTCTTACCTACTGTAACATTAAAACTGCCCATACTACTGTGCAGTTTGTCCATCTCTCGTCCCCCACTCTCTCTCTGTCTCTCTCTCACTCACTCACTCACTCACACCCACGCACACACACATCCCTTAAATTGGAACAGAGCGACAATGCAATCTGAGACGGACAATCTAAGACCTTTAGTTAAGCTCACAAGTAGTATCCACCCCAAAGTGTATAAATCCCTCTTATGTGAAGCTGGGAGGCAAACTGGAGCTGGAAGTACAATGGAATTCATGCAGTCAATGACAGCCGGTTGGACCAGCTTATAAATAAACAATATTTGTCTCCGCCAGGCTGAAGGCATGGTGGAGAGTATGTTTTACCCTCCGTCCGTCCGTGTGTGTGTGTGTGTCCGTCCGTCTGTGAACACCTAACATTGGTCAAGCTTCACGTGACATCAAAATATGTAAAATAAATAGGTAAGACAGAATTAATCAGGAACAGTACTTTCTTTTACCACCTCGCCTGGCGGAGACCTGTGCTCCGAGGAGCACATTTTCTAGTTTTTAATGATTGCAACCTTTGCCAGATGAGCGATTCAGGAAGATAAAAGAAGACATATTACTCTTAGTTTTCTGCTCTCTTGTTTTTTGATGTGCACATAATATCATTTATATGCCTCAATACGATTATATAGTGTGCACACCGAAAAACATGAGACCAGGATATGTGATTTGTCTTCATTTATTGTTCTGAACCGATTATTTAACAAAGGTTGCGATCATTAAAAGATGGTGTTTATTCATAAGCTTGTCCACAGGACTCTCATTGACTTCAATGCATTCCATCGAACTTCCAGCTGGCTACAGTTTACCTCCCAGTACCTGACGTATCTACCAGCTGTAATTGCTTGACCAAGAAATTGACATATGTCCTTTCGTTCTTTACATATCCTTTATTAAAACCAGGAAAATATAACATTATTCTTTTGCACCATATTACCACATCGGAGATCCCAGACTATATCTAGTCTCGATATCAATATAATATCCTTATTTAGCCCAGCCCCACTCATTACTATGATAGCGTCACATGCCAATGCCCCAATTGGGTATCTGCAATCTCACAGGGTGCCGAGAGGATGATCTGAGTATGTTCGCCTAACTCTCCCTAGGGTGTGGTGTGTTGTAAATGTATGCTATTTTCCCGTCTTTCCAATGATGTCTCCCCCATATCCTCTGACAATCCCATTAAACACTTCTCCATTCACGACTCCATCCTCTGCCCTATCTGCATTCTCAGGCTGTGTTGATGCACCAATTCAGGCACCCGCCACGGTGGCAGCGATGCTCGATGTGTCCATGAGTAGTAATACACTGTAAAGAGGTGTGGTGAAAGCACACGAAAAGCACTGTCTAACGCAAAGATGGCTGTAAACAAACGCAGCCAGGTAGACATTTGCAGGCAAAGTACAGATGCTCAGCACAGGGCTGATTACATCAGATCATCATTATGAGCTCTCAGAAATCCCACTGAAATGCCAAGTGTAACCCCTGCTCATACAGAACGGCAGAGAGAGAGAGGGACAGACGTTTTGGCTAACATGCTGGACCAAGAGACTTTAGCATCCTGCTGCTGCTGTGGCTGTGGTCGCCCCTGCTGAGGAGGAATCTGTGAGATTGCTGCACAGATTACCATGGTGACAAGTAGAGTGCTGGGCAGGGGAAAGAGACGGATGGTTGGGTTGGCCTTGACTGCCAGTGGTCAGATGCACTTCTAAGTATTTTCTCACTAAACACTGCAGCTTGGTTGCGTTGAATGCAATGATCGCTGGCACTGTAAAATCTAGTGTATCTGTTATAGTTAAGAAAGATAGAAATATTAAGGTCGACGTTGTACTGAAGGCGGCGCCTATAAGCCGTGTGCTACTAGTGAATGGTAAATCCTTGTTTATATTCTGAGAGAGAGAGCGCTGTGTGATTTTGTCCCCAAAAATTTGATATTTTAGCATCCCCAAATGCCCAGTCTCATGTGCTTCTAAACACCTCTCGCATAATCTTACAATAACTACTGTACCGGTAGGGCTTGGCAATTAACCGAAAATATATTGAAAACCGATGTTAAGAACCAATAACTTAGCTCCATAGACTTGTTTTTTTTGTTGTTTTTTTACCCGGTTTTACGCGGTAGAATATCCCTCAACGCATTTGTTGTCTTTTTTCTGCCTGTTAGCATTGGGAGGTATAACGGTCGGTAATACAAGGCATCACGATGGTATCGATTTCACCACCTTATGCAATTTCATCACCTTATGCAATGCAAACAGATACAGTGGGTGTTGTCCTCTGTAGAAGCTAGTGTCAAGACTCTGTGATCTGAAAGCTGTTTATTTGTTTCCCCCATAACCACTTAAACCCTATGCACTTCATTGAGAGATCTTTTTTTTAAAAACCTTTTTCTCTACACCAAAATGAAATCTCTTTCCCAAAAATAGCTGATCTGCAAGCTCACAAATTGACGCCATGCCACCGGATGTACACCCCAGAATAAGGAAGCTAAAGTTCATGTGTTTATTGGTTATGTTCACTTCTTTGCGGTTCATACTGGAGTGGGGTTTGCATGCATGAGGGAAGTTGGTTTTGCAAATCGCGACAACAGCATGAGAGTCAGCAGTGGCTCAGAAGATGGAGCAGCCATCTGGGAGTTTTAAGGTTCCCGGTTCGATCCCTGGCTCGATCCCTGGCTCCTCCTGGCTGCATGTTGAAGTGTACTTGACTAAGACAATGAACCCTTAACTGCTCCGGATGAGCATGTTGGTGCCTTGCATGGTCGCCCCCGCTGACAGTGTGTGGATGTCTACTGCATTGTAAATGTGTAATTGTTCTGCCGTTGTGGTATGTGAATGAGTGAATGTGAAGTACATTGTAAAGCATATTTGAGTGGTCAGAAAACTAGAAAAGGTGCCAAATGACCGCAGTCCATTTCAGTTAACATTAGCCAGGCTCGATGGGAGAAAGAGGGTCATCATGGCTATGAGTTGGGGCTGGGCAATATGTCGATATTGTATGGATATCGTGACATGGGTGTAGATATCATCTTTTTGGTATTGGATATTGTTGTGATATGGCATTTGTGTTGTGTTTTCCTGGCTTTAATCACTTATTTTCAGCCTTATTTTATACTTAAATATAATACTCAATCTACAAATGTAGGTCACACACACACACACACACACACACACAAACACACAAACACACAAACACACAAACACACACACACACACACACACACCCCTCCCTACCTAGTACCTACACACAGTCACACATGCCGTCACCCACACACACACACACAGTCACACACACACCCTAGTACCTACACACCCTAGTATCTACACACAGTCACACACGCACACACACACACACACACACACAATCCAACCACCTCTGGTGTTGCAGATGGATTGAGCTGTGTAGAATAGATACTAGGCGTGCTGGAGTAAGGGTTCACCCCATGTGTGTGTATGTATGCCTGTTGGTCATAAACAAGCCCACGCTCATAGCAGAGGGATGCTGGTGCACAGCTCTGCTTGACTCCTCAGTCCATCTATAAGCTTTAATGGCAACCATTAAGACATGACACGGTTACTGTCTGTGTCATGTCCAGGGAAGTAGCCCATAACTGCATTTCTATTACTAGTCTGCATTCCCTTAACTGTTGTGTTCACAACCTTGGTCATCGAGCCACATGAGGAGTAGAGAACATGGATCTGGCTCCATAGATGGAACACCTTTCACTAGGAAAGAGCACCTTTTCTGCACTAAACTGAATATAATTCCCAGCACAAATATTGTACACTAGAAACCCACTGCTTTTCAGGTATGTTTCAGTGTTTGAGAAGTCATTTCTTTTTTGAATGTGAGGGGTTTATTTATTTTTTATTTTTTTATTATTTTTCCTGTACAGAAAACTGGTTACCTTGACAACAGCAGAAGATTGGAAGTGAGTGAGCAGGCTTGTGAGCGAGCGTTGAGCTCAACGCGGCATGGCTGTGCTGAACAAACAAGCACTGCTGCTAACTGTGTCACGAGTGCTGCTGCTGCTGTTGCCTTCTCAATGCGGCCCTCTATTCCTCCCTCCCTCCCTCCCTCCCTCCCTGGCTGCACCTCCTCTTCCTTCGCCTCCCTCTCCCTTCACCTAATATCAGCCTTTTATTTAGCAGGTTTGTTGTTTGACTAGTATCCACCCCTCCTGGCCATCTGTCCGCCTCGACTCCTCATCTTCCTGATTTCGACTTGTTTTTTCTCCCCCCCCCCCCCCCCTACTCTCCTCTTTCCGTTCTCCTCCTCCATTCTTTTATTATTGACTGTTATTCTCATCCTTTAGCCTGATGTATTAGCCCTGGTACCATGTGGTGTGTGTGTAGTAACCGTAACTAGACTATGATAGAGAGGATGAGCATGTGAGCATGTTGCTGGCCAATGTGGGGAGACCCTCCCCTGCAGAAGGCAGGCAGTCTGATCAATAATGTAGATGTTATTGAAGAGTAGGAGGAGAGGTGTGGTGTGCATCGCTCTCACTCTCTCTCTCTGTCTCTCCTGCTCTCTCCCTCTCTCTCTGTCTTTCTCCCTCTTCCTTGCTCTTTTTCACACTGTCCCCCCTTTTCAGTGTCAGGTTTCTCTCCAGTGTGTTTGGGCAGGGCAGATAGAATGACTGGATCTAATTAGTGATATATTTCAATAAGCGCTGATACCTGATGCTTTGACATACAGCATACGGCAGGACCTTGGCTGTCGTATTGAACTGCTGCTGCTTCCTGTTGTCGGTCGTGGCTCGCAGCTCTGACTGAACGCAGAAGCGTCCGCTGTGCCGAACCTCTGCCGAGATGGTCCTCTATGCCCTGGCCCGCTGTTATTGACACTTCATCCATAACATGCTAATGCATTAGGCAGAGATGGGATGAAGATGGCAAGATTGGATGCGGGAACATGAATATAGAGCGGTTGTTTACTTGGTAGATATTTTTCAATGTTGCTAGCCACGTTGTGTTGAATCTCCTGACAGAACAGGCTGATGTACAGATCTGGCATTTTCTCATTTTTCATTTTCACCCAATGACGTCTCAGTTTGTTTTTGTGTGTTGTCATCTGGCCATATCGGCTACAATATTCTGCCTATGTGATGCTATGCTAGGTCATGATATTTCTAACATTACTCAACAAAATCAATGATGGGAGGGAACCATTTGACAAACCCAATGACAGAGGCATTAATCTAATGTAGGTTTCACTTCTACATACAGTATGTGCCCATTCTAAAAGTCACATGGGATGGATACTAGGGCTTAACAACATAAAGGAATCTTCATCACTATTAAATGTTTTCATGTGGCCTACTTTGTTTATTGTTTACTGCTGTCGTGCTTACATCCAATTGAGCCATTCTCTTTGTATGCGAACGGTGGATTTCATGGCACGTGATGAAGTCATTAGCACTGACATGTTTCTGTGTGACACGCTATGCCCTAAACCATCTGTATCATTGTTTTGGTAAAGACATGTTTTTGTTATTGTTACATATGGCATCTACAGTCCTGTTACGCTGTGCAGCATTTCTCATAGGTTTTTACCATCTGCACGATGGAGTCAGTTGAGCAGCAGAAACTAGTGCCTCCATGCAAGGCAGTACTAATAATAATGCTGTGGGATGATGAAGTTGTTGGACACACCACATCACAATAGCCTACTTTTGATGAATTTTGATTGCAAAACTGGAGACTGAACTTCCGTAGCAAAGGGAGAAATGCTGTGCAGTGTGTACAATAATCTAAATGGTTTGCAGACGCAGACATCCAAAACGAGTAACGGCAATGCATTTCTTTATACATCCCACACATCTGAGACACAAGCAAAGTTAATTCACCTGGTCATATTCATATAGTATTTATAGTTCACTTTGCTTTGCGCAGCCCCCTGATGACGTAAATGTGTCACTTGTAGCCTAGATGCCAGTCAGGCGTGGGGACTGGGGAGTATGAACATTTTGGGTTGCACACAACAGGGTGACTTAAAAGGTTATGAGAATAGATATTTTTTACAAAAATAAGCCGTCATCTTTGATAACATTTTAGTTACTTACCGTAAGTTAAATTAGTGGTTGAAGTGTTTAATTTGGCACTTGTAGGAAATGCCAACTCAAGTTCTTCTCTTCTGGCATTCCTGACCAGACTGTCCCAAGCATAACTCGGGAACTTGCTTCGTTCTTAGTAGGCCGGTGCCCGTTAATTGTTGATTGTAATATCTAACGTTATTTGTACTGTGTTAATGGGTACCGCAGTGGTTACTCTAAAGGTGGCTCTCCACCAAACAGAATAGACTACTACAGATTACTACAGACTGGCAATCGAATTAAGTCGTGAGATCAGTCGGTTGGAAGGTGTGGGGAAAAAAAGTTGCTAAATGCACCTGAGAGCCGACACCGACAGACGGCTACTATGGTGCTAAAAATAGCCTATGGCTTGATGTCTTTTTCAACAACAAACACATGAACATGTACATGCTTAAATAAATCATTTGAGAAATGATATAAGGATAATTACTTCACTGCAGGGTGCTTAGGGCATGGGCACAAGGTTATCTGTATTTAAACTATTTTCCTTTCAACAGAAAAAAAACTAAAATGTATATTCATTATGATCTTATGTTTGTAAACACACACGCTATCCGTGTTCGTCGCCCAGACAACAAACATTCCAATCGGATCGGCTACTTCTCATGCAGCTCCATGTGAACACGCCATTTCTCGTCAAATATGCACGGTTCTCTTACTTTTTCAGCTCGCCACAGAAAATGTACATCCCTTATGATCGCTTGTCCGACTGTTGGTAAACACACAGGGTACATGTCTGTGTGGCCCAGAGAATAAATATTCCATCCGCGACATTTCCTTCTCCCCTATCAGCAGTTTCAAAACGGTGCATCTGGCGGAACACAGCGAAAAAAAGAGGCAACTTGAAAGAGTTAAACAGGAAGCGGACGGAAACGGAAATCTTGGATTGACGTTATTTTCGTATCCGTGTGAGTTATAGTGAAAGTAGTCACTGCGAGTGATAAAGAACAGCGAGATCTTTTATAAAATCAAATAAATTACGTTTATTACGTCTGTGGCAGAATTGGTTATTGGAAAAAAAAAAAATCCTTGGCAGTGAATGACTTTCCAAAGCTTACCGCAGTCGGTGCGATGGAGAGCTACCTTAACAATGGGTACAGCGAGTACAACAGGTACTGCATAACCGGGTCGGGCATGCATTCCCAACTTGCATCGTTCCTGTCTTGCATCGTTCCTGTCTTGCATGGTCCCTGTCTTGCATGGTCCCTGTCTTGCATGGTCCCAGAGTAAGCCGTTCGTCTAGTATAAACAAAGTAAACAAGCAAATACAAACAAAATAAATAATACTGTTTTTGATGGACTCGTGAAGGAATAGTTTAACAGGGCCCAATTACATGAAACATTTTCGTAAAGCCTGAGTTTTGCACTACAGAACACAGGGGGGGGAAGTCTGCTGACATAACCTAACTTTCTCTCATGTAGCAGATGGATGCAACGTACTATTGCCTTTTTTATCCACCACTCTCTTGCTATCGCTCTCATAATTCACAGGGAACGCCAGACCTGCTGATCTTCTGTTTCTGGTCTCTCTACTATGGCATTAGCGCAGCACACCTCTCAGCGTGTCTCACTGGAGTAGTGTTGTTTTTATTTGGGGTTGGAAGGGGCACGCAGCACGTTGCAACTTGCCTTTTGGTTACATCGTTTACGCTGCCTTGTTGAGTGCAGAGACTCAAGCAACAGGTCTAGTTCATTGTGAGGAAGTAGATTCCTCTGAGCCTTTATTTGATAGGAACACGAAACTGAAAGAGTAGGGGAGTGACATGCAGCAAATGCTCCAGCTGGCCGGGATTTGAACTGGGGACTTGCTGTCAATCATAAGGGCCCATAGTATGCTCCCTGACCACTCGGCTATCTGGTTGCCCCAGAGGAAGTCGATTAAAAAAAGAGAGCGTGCATGCCGAGAAATCACTGCAAATGCTTGGTTTCAAGCTGTTCTCGAAGGGATTGCCCCTGGTGGAAAATTGGAGAACGATTGTAGTTGATGTCCGGGACTATCTAGCCATGTGGACCATCTGTGGCGCTTTCAAATTGCGGCTGAGCATATAGGCGTGTATATAGTATAGAACATAACAATGACATGGCTTCCTTGTGGATCTCAGAAATTATGTGGCCAGTATATCAGTCATCTCCATATTTGGGCAGTTTCAGCCCAGTCCAACCTCCATTGACTTTCTGTATTAAGTTTAAGTTCCAAAAAGTTTAACTTTAAATAATATTCACAATCTGTTGGGGAACAAAGTCGGGGTGTTACTTCCTTGGCCTACTGACATTATGCACAAGGAATGTGGCTGATTGGTCCAACGGTTTACGAGATTAGCCCCAGAGAGTCAGACAGACACACACCTGTAATTGCTACACCACTAGTAACCATCCAATTACTAGCATTGATTTAAACATTTCAATAAGCACCGCAAACAGTTTTCACTATACTGAGATTTTCCTTTTCATAGTTTGATGAGATATTTAACCCCACCTAATTTAGCTAACTTATGTGTTTATCAAAAATGTTAGCTATGCGACAAAGTGGTCAGAATGAATGGTGTACATGTGTGGACTATGATGCACATTATGTATTCAGACAGAGGTCAGAGCTGGCCTCCCAGGTTGCCTTTCAGCTGGCTCTGATCTGTTCTCTGATAGGACAACGAGACACAAGGCTGACTAGAGATGTGTTCTATAGCTCTGGGGGCCTCAAAGGGGTATGTGTTGTTGGTTGGTTGGGTGGGTGGGTAGGTGGGTGTGTGTCTGTTTAGGTGAGTCTGCCTCATGGTCCAGATTTTCCAGATAGATGCAGCTATGATGCCAGATTGTGGAAATGGCGGCTATTCCTGTAATCTGATGCCATGGGGATGGGGGGGGGGCATCATGACAGGCGAGAAGCTGCACAAAACATGGTGGTGCCCCAGGGCTAGTATTAGAGCCCCCATCGACTACTTAATCCCACAATACCCAGTGGTGCATATAGGACTGCGTTCTTTCTTTTTCTTGCACACACCGTACACACACACAAACCTACACAAACGCATGGCATAACACCTCTGAGTAGCACGCATACAACCAATGCTGTGCCGACAAGCAATCTACAGCTGGAGCTGTATTGTGCAGTTAGTTTCTTAGTTCTACCATCTTTGGGCTGGGCTGAGGTTTGTGTTTTCCAACTCTACTGAAAATGAAACTACTGGAAAACACCTAAATTCCCAAGCCACCTTCCATGCATCTTTGACATGGTGCATAGCCTCATTCACACATGCACTGTAACCGTGAAATTATCTAGACATTAACCGGTGGGGCTGTATCCGTGAACGTAAACATCCGACACAGTAGGACATGACATGCAATGGACTGGACGCTTCTAGCTCACATGAGTTAAGTCGGTGTAATGTCCGATTCAGCCCAAACAGCTCAATGTGTGAATGGACCTCACCAGGTTATTGTCCGGTGAATTTACTTTGAGCTAATGGGCGTGTTGATGAGGCTTCCATTGTCAAGGAGAGAGAAGCCTTCCAGAGTGCTTGGAGAATGAGATTTTATCACAGTAAAACTGTTAATTAATTCTGCCGTTTCTATTAGTAGTACTGTTTGAGCTGGAAATATTCACAGATTTTAACTTTGGTGATAAATGGCTCTTAAGCAAAACATTGTTAAAACATAAACAATTCCTCTTCCCTTCCGTAGTAATGTAAACGAGATGCAACCAAATTTTCATTTCAGACGGTCCCTGCACATACAGACTGATGTTATTTGTAGGATGGCTCATGTTGATGAAAATGAGTTTGTAGCCCGTTGTCAACACTACCGGAAATTGATTGATTGATTGAATATTTTATTAGGCAAAAAAATGTAAAACAGCACAGTTACATTTAAAATACTTTGTCTAACAGGTCCGTTCATAAAAGTCCTTGCGGACTTGTTTCCAATGAGGGCCTTGGTATAGGCGAGTTGTTTTGGGTTTAACAATGTTTTGCTATTTATTATGAAAGTTTGATCTCTTTACCATAGTTATTATAGTTGCAAGTTGCACATACTCCCCCTTCTGTATTCCTTTATACCCCCTTTGCAGTATTATTTAAAAAAAATGAGCGTGTGTAATATGCTTACAAATTTGATAATGGTTTGATTGATCTTTCTTTACACAGTCCTTGTAGTGAGTGGTCTGTTGTGCATGGGTGCATCAATGAGAGACTACAGTTACATTCCTATACATTAAAAAAATGTATTTCATATCTTGTCATGTTCTGTGGAAGGAAATTAATAATAAAGAAACTGGACAATGTCCTCACCTGATTCCCTGGACAGGACACGTGAAAGACTTGTAATAAAAGCTAGAGTGGGTTTGTCTGAGCTTGTTATGGATTTGCAGTTTGCAGTGTTGATGCTGTGCAGTTCTAATGGTGAGGTCCATGTGGAGATGAGCTATTTTTTGAGACCTGAATTACTGCAGCCACAATGTCCACTCTAGTCATTACTTTCTCTGAGCGTCATTGAAAACATGGCCCCTATTCTGCACTCGTGATGGACTGTCTGCGTCAAAGCTAGCCTGTGAATGTGCTTGAAGGTTAGTGTTGAACTAGGGCTGGTCTCGCCAGATCTCTCACTCAGCAATGCTTTGAAGAACTTGTAGGGGAGCTGCCTTGAATGCACACACATGTGCTAGCTCCCCCACCCTCTTCTTACAAGCACTGAATTGTAGCAATGTGTCCTACGCTATTGGGGACTATTTTGGGTCTAAAACACAGTGCTGAGATTTCAGCTGTTAGGTAACAGGGACATGTCCAGTAATCATGCCGATACATACAAATATGCTGTGTATATATAGACTACTTTGGCATGGCAGTTAAGGCAAAGGTTAGCCCCGGAGACCCAAATGGTATTTGAAACAGTGTGTCATTTCAGTCCTGGAGTGAAGCTATATTCTTGTAGTGTTGTCAGTGTAAAAACGTCAAACCAACTTGATATTTAATTTGAAACCGTATCAAACTACTTACTGACTTTGACCACTTACGGATGCTTTTTTCTTCTGAACTTTAACATCAAAAGAGTATATAAAATAATACATTTCATTGTTTACATTGAGCTCACCTCTTTTCGTTGACTTGAAATCCAAAATGTTGCAGTTAAAGTTTTCTTTGACACTAAGCGAGTCACTGCGTAGACTCCTCTTGTCAGAAATCTTGAACTATGTCAACAACAGACCATGTTTGTTGCTAGAGGTGTGTAAATATATCACTTCTAAGATGCATCACAATGCAGACATGGACAATTCTGCATCAATGCAGTGACATTACATATATTCGATTATAGCCTTAACGTTTATTGTCACGTTGAACTGTGCCCTAGCAAACTAGGCTACGTGCAAGGCCAACTTTATGGAGGGGAGATATGACTGAATAATAGGCTGAGATTAGCAACAAGTCATAAAATGTGCACCCGGTATTTTGAAAGCGTGCATCTGGAAACATCTCATTTTACTTCACAGTCAAATCCTCTGTTAATTTAATGCCGGTGTACAACGCCTATCTACATGCTCACAATTGAAAAAAGCAGATCTATAAGGCCGCAACGTGTTGTGATGTGGCGCGCTGTGAGGTGGCTGGGGCTGTCTGGTTGGCTGTTACCCTTGTTCAGCCCGAGCAACTAGTTCTGTCAACATGTGGAACTGCACAGGAAAAATGTTAGAAAGTCTTTCACAAAACAGGGCAGTGACTGCAATGACTAAATGACAATTAAGCCTTCTTTAGTGGTTGCTTCTTCGATTTGTGCTGTTGAAAAGCAATGATCCATAAATCATTATTTGAGATCTACATGAAAACTGTATATGCAGTTGTGCATTGCACTCTGACCATTTAATAGCATAGCAGTTATAAGTGTCAGATTTACTATGTTTAGACTACTTGCATATGGCTGTACTGCACAGTCCCCAGTACTTTTGCTTTCCTAGTTGTCTCTTTATCAGCTTTGTGAGCAAAACCTTTCTTGTTTTTAAAAGACGAGCCATTCAGAACAAAGGTGAAACTTATCTAGCTGGTTTCTATATAGCATGCAAAGCCTCATTACGCATATAAGCTTGATTGATCGCTTCTTGCCTGCAGGAAAATTACATGCCAAGTTCATTGCTGTGATCTTAGTCTACTCTTGAAAATAATATCCTAATAGAAGTGATATGTTTTACAATTTGTTTTTATATAAAAAAGTTTTGGTCGACAAGAGGGGGTGAGAGGTGCATAAAGACAGACAATTCAATCTGAATATGCATGTGTCTTAACAATCCCATTTACAATGTCAATCACACTTAGGCCTACACAATGTAAAGCAAAACACGCTATTAATTTAACATTCAAGTGCATTCGTGTTGTCTCATCTCTGTTCCTCATTGACAGTGTGCTGTCGTGTTGCTATAGTAACCCGACACTGCTTTGTTTTTGTTCCCAATGCTGCTTGAGCTTGAGTCATGCAGACTGCTGCCTCCTCCTGGCATGGAGACTTATTTCCTTTCACGCAGGCACAAAACGGCGCCATCAGCCGACCGTCTGTGCGGTGTGTAGAGAGTTTGCACACGGCAACCTTTTTCACACCTTTCACCTGACTGATAACTCGAGCCTCTTTCACATGTTTGGTGGAATCAAGTCAGGACATTGTCTGGTGCTGCCCTTCCACACATGTAGCACAACAGAAGAATGTCCTTTTCAGACTTGTTCTGACATAAATCTAAAATTGTCTGTTTGATTAGGCAAGAGGTGGTGTCTGGATAGTAGAGGAATTAGAGGCCGACCGGTACCCGATTTGGCCTCATTTGGCCATATTGGGCCTCATCTTATCGGTGAAATGTCTCCCGATATGAAAGAAAATACATGTTGCTGGTTTGATTTTAATACCTAGTTTACTGTAGGCCTGTCCCCGACTAAGGATTTGTTTAGTCGAATCTAATTGGCGACTAATTGCCAATAGTCGACTGGCAGTCGACTAATGCAAAAAAAAAAAAACGTGTGGTTGCAGGTGTAGACTTGGCCAAAAAACAATTAAAAACATTTTTGGCCCTTAAAAAAAATATATATATATATATTATTATTATTATTTTTATTTTTTTCGACTAGATTCGACTAAGAGACACGCAGTCGACTCGGACCCCCCGCGACTAACCAGTCGACTAGTCGACTTAGTCGAGGTCAGGCCTAGTTTACTGATATAGTTTGTCCAGCTGAGCGTGCCGAGCTCACAGCCCGCCCATCGGCACTCACTCATTGAGACATGAAGTCTCACATGACACCTTTCAATTCGTCACTCAACTCTTTTACATAGAGGTGTAATCGATTCTAAGATGCATCGCCATGCGGCCTTGCACACTTCTGCATCAATGCAGTGAGGTGACATTATCGATTATAGCCTATAGACGACGTTCAGTGTTGATTTTCCTCTGCGTCTTCACTGTCTGTACTGCTAGTTAGCTACATGCTAACGCTAGTGCCGTTGACGTCCCTCTGAGGGACAAAGTGATGCTCGCGTCGCCAGGCTTTCCACCGCTAGAGAGTCATGAATTCAAAAGTCATAAAACGTAGTCAAGTGTTTTCAAAGCAGACAATCTAATTAGCAGTGATTTACAACAGCCGTTCTACCGAGCGTTCTACACACTCACAATATATCGCGTCTCCCGTCCGCTTGTACACTCGGTAACCTCAGTGTTAATTTAACTCTTGAGTCAAGAGTTAAATTAACAGCAAGGTTTTTACTGTGTCTAATCTACTTTGAACTTGAAGTGCCCCTTCTCTTACAGCTGTGAAAACCTTATTTGTGAGAATCATATCTTTTATTCATGTGTGAATGTAGGCAGTTTGATGTGTAGGGGCCTTTAAACCCATTTAGACCTGGAACGCATCTGTGTCACTTTAGGTTTCTTGGCTATTCAAAAATAGCAGATATACAAGCTCATAGCGCGGCACCGAGTGCCGCGCTACGAGCTTGCAGATCTGCTATTTTTGAAAAATCATAAAAAAAAATGTTTTATATTTTTTTTCAAAAATCTTTTAGGATTTAGAAAACATTCTAAGAATCGCCTCAGGTCTTAATGGGTTAATGCTACCAGCCAGGACTAGAGTCAGACTGGTGCCCGTTGGGCACCGGCCTACTCGGGAACAATGCAAGTTGGGAACGATGCAAGTTGGAAATGCATGCCCCACTCGGTTATGTAATATCCGTTGTACCCGTGTCAGAGTACCCATTGTACCCGTCTGTCGGTCTGTGTCCCTTTTATGCCCATATATGGAGTTCTGTCATGCATGCCCAAATATGGAGTCTAGGCCAGTTGATGACGTCGGGTTGCTCCATATGCGAATAGCGTTTTCCTAGGGAGGCGAGGGGGCGGATGGGCCTGGGATTCTAGTGCTGAGATGCTCTCAGCAGGAGGAGCGATGTTCTCACTAAATAAGTGAGGAATATCTTGTGAAGTTTCAGCGACTATGCATCCCAGAAATATATAGCTTATAAGGATTTGTAATGTAAGGAATTTGTAAGCTGTAATGAAATGTAAATATGGCAACTCATTTAGATGTATGCCTAGGTAGCTTTATGGTTTCCCAAGGACTAGCCGTTTCACTCATGATACAATTTCTCTTTCATAACAGATACATGTGCCAGATAATCCCCTACAACAAAACACCAAGAGAGTAAAAAATCACACCCAGTGTGAAGTGGGCGGTGTGGTCATCACAGTGGTCATCATAGTGATAGAAGCTCACTTCGAAAAAATAAGGATTTTTCGAAGTGCATAATCCTATTTATAGGTTATTAATGTCATCATGTGTCTCGCTAGCCAATCACAATGCTGAATAGAGTCAGCCAATAGAGTCAGCCAATCACAGTACAGCTAGGGGTGTACTAATGAGCCAATCACAATACAGCTAATGAGGTGTCCCAACCCCACTTATAGGGGCGGCTACACCGCCCAAAAATAAAGTTTCAGTCATCCAGTCCGACTTCACTGTAGCCTATAGTAGCCTTTTCATAAATTATATTTGTACTTAGACATTTAGACTGAATGGCCCTCATTTATCAACGCAGCGTATAAACCGGCTTATATTTTTCCATATATTCGGCGTACACCAACGTCAAAGTCACATTTATCAACGGATCCTACACAGCCAATCCTGGCGTACATCAGGTCGGAGCTTTGATAAATCTCACGTCTGAAAACGAGCGTCATTTAAATAACACGCCCTTAAATATTCTCAAAACGCCCCGATTTTACGACATGAAGAAGAATCAGAATACGACCAAAGACATCAAAAGCCAATAAGAAAGAGTTTCCCCCGATCGCCTCGCCTCGCTGCCTGTCAAGTCACACACACACGCACACGCACACGCCTCACCTCTCTCTCTCTCTCTCTCTCACTCACACACACACACACACACACACACACACACACGCCCAACTGTGTCTTTCATGTAATCCGTAGCGGTACAATATTTGTTACTTAGGCTTGTAGCCTTGTAGCCTACATGAATGACATATTATGATACCAATCACATCGCCATGAATGGAATACGTTTGTATATTAATTTATTTAACCCATACCGAGCAGTGCACAAGCAGTCATGTAGGATATTCCCCGTGAGACTCGGACGGGCGGCAGTCATTCCGCGGCAGTGATTCCGCCACGTTAATAAGAGATTGGAGCGTCGGGTTTATATCCTTAACCCAGCCAGGTTGTAGACTTCGTAACTCTCTATGACATAACTCCATAACATAGGACAAGTTACTGTAAGTTTGTACACCTCACTGTCCATGAAAAGATCGTCGGCAGTCCCGACCGCGGGACTCCCGAGTCCCGACGCAAAAGCGCTCGTATATTTTGAAAATAGCAGATCTACAAGCTCACAAGGCGTCGCGATGCGACCCGTTTTTGAGCTTGCAGATCTGCTATTTTAAAATAGCCAATGCAACTGAATGACTGTTAAAGCAGTTTGTTTAAATTACTTTATAAAATGTTATATTTTCACAGGGATTAATTATTAGTGTGTAGATATACATTTAGGAGTGGATTATGTGTCCAGATGCCTGTCAGACAGTCAGACAATGCTGCTCCGCAGGTCTAGAATGGAATAAACGGGCGCAGCCAACGTCAACAACTGGTCTCGACCAGACGTGAGATCTCAGTGTACGGTAGGATGAAGCCCACGTCAGGATATATTGATAAATGCCGAAAGGTGCGGTGATCTCGCTCTACGCCCATTATTTGGGCTGCACCGCGTTGATAAATGAGGGCCAGTGTGTCCTTTATCCTCAGCTTGCGCTAATGCACGCAACTGTTTTGGCAGGTTTTATTTTTGTTGTTTCTCACAAGCGTGCATCCGTTGTCCGTCAACAACACAGCCAGGCTCTCTCCCCACCCGCCCCCTTGCCTTCAACTCCCTAGGAAAATGCTGTTCGTGCTCCATATATGGGTATTTGTGCTGTTAAGTCTGTGGATTATTAGTGTAATCCCTGGGTGAAAATATGTTTCCTACAGGTGTGTTACAACAACTTTTTTCCAATGTTTAAATTGAGAAGACCTATTTTCTACAACTGAAATTAAAATGTATTTAAGAGAGTAAAGTACAGACGAAATGTACAGTTGGTTACGAATTCCAGGTATATGTATAAATGTGAATGGTACCATCCAACCCTAGTGTTGTGCATCACTTTATTTTTGTCTTGAGTTAGTGCATTGAGGCAACGCTTCTGACTAAAGGTTGGGTGAAATGGAAACCTGCCTTCAGTAGGGGGTTGGTCCTTCAACTCTGACCTTCGACCACCACTATTGTATTTGCACCTTGTGTAGATAATCACCCAGATCCCATTGAAAATATATGCATTTGTGCCAGTGTGTAATCCTTGTCACTTCATGTAGCTCACCTTAAAATCCATGCCATGCTGCTGATTGGTATCTGAGGATTTGAGTTCCCTTTTGTGGCAACATTGACTTGTCAGCAGCTTTTGTGTGTTTGTGTGTGTGTTTTATTTACATGTTTGTGTGTGTGTGTGTGTGTGTGTGTGTGTGTGTGTGTTTCCTTTTCACTCTCTCCTGGTGCTGCTGAGTCAAAGCTAATTAGTTAGGAAGCAGCCGTTACTAAGGAGCCTGTCAATGCCCCCCAGTGTGCCTGTCTCCAGTCATGTAAACATATTGAATTTGGGAAACCAACATCGTCACCAGAGCCCTGTTTGACTGGTCCCACCGTTAACTCTGGGAAAGGTAACTGAATTAGAAACATCCATGGGTGGATAGTGGTTTAATTACTACTTAAACATTCAACTCACTTCCTAATAAGACAATAGTGCTCGTAGGCTATTTGAGAGTGAATTATGTTTTGGTCCTCTGCAAGGACGTCGCCATTCGCATTCAGTCCTGTGTGTGTGTTTGTGTGTGTGTGTGTGTGTGTGTGTTTGATTCATCTACTAGATCTCTAAGTATCCTGACCTGTGCCATAAAATCCTCTTGTGCAGCAAACATGCATCACTTTTATTTTAAATGTAAGCCCTAATAGGAGATTTATCACTGAACTTTGTGTGATTCTGCCGTTTTTACTGTTTGCTACGCATGCCCAGTGACAGTGTCTTTAGAAGCTTACATATTGCCGGTGGAATAAACATTTTGTGACCCTGCAGCCTGAGGCATTAAAGCAAGAAGCTTTTCAAGCTGTCTTTTTTTCCTTTTTTACAATAAAATAAACAGATAAATCCTTTTATCTAATCCTCCGTAGGAATGGATGGCATTCGGGCTATGACATTTTGTTTGGCACTGAGATATTGAAGCCACAACAAAATTGTAATGGCCGAACTCTTCAATATTATTGAAGTTGTAATGTTATTGGCTACAAGTCTATTAGTACAGTGTTTATAATGGGTTATGGTTATCCAATATATTTGATATTTTTCAGTCAGATTTGTAATTCTCCTGTCTGCCCTCAGTTTTTCATGCTGAATTACTTCTTAAGGCCTTTCCCTGGAGTTCTGCTACCTGGTATAAACAACTCACTAGTAACTAGTGTGTTGTGATGAGATATACACAGATTTTGATTAAGTTTGACCAATGACCATCATCCATCAATGATGTTTAAGGTTATGTGATGTGAAATGGTTTATTTGCATTCGACATAGCAAGCTAGGATGCTGTTGTTGCTTGGTCTGGCTCTGACGTATTACTTTAGCTAGTATTTCAAGTTTAGACATTCAAAATATTTGGACACAGCTTTCAGTTAAATCCTGTCAAATCTAGATGAGGCACTTCTGTAATAAACCTCCCCCTGTTCCTCACAATGCTTTATGACTTGCTCAAGCTTGCAGCTAAACGCTGCTGGCAGAACAGACTAGCATTAGCATTACACAATTTATGCTAGAGTTAAAACCTTTGTGCTGCTGATTGAAATGCCAATGCTATGAAACTAGCCTAATAATACATAATTTGAAAGCTACCTACATTGAAAATGATTGAAACTAGCAGGCTGATTAAGCAGTTAAGTTGGCAATATCATCTATAGGCGTGTTTCTTCTGTGCTGCGAGTGGGTGTAACATCACTGTGCATGGATGCTCCCAAGTTTTGTTAGCATGCTATAAGAATGGATGCTGGCATTGTTTTTCACCAAGTCACCAAGAGACACTGAGCAGACATTAGCTCCCTAGGGTTGATGTGGTGTCACTGCTTGCTGTTTCTGTGTGTGTTGGCCTGTCAGAATTATTACATAATCGACTGATCGCAATTATTTGAGCGAATGTAAATTATTTTGCATAATCGTATATGAAAACAGCTGGATGAAATTTACATGTCGTGCACCCTCTTTTAAACACTCAGTTTCAACCTGTTGTTCCATGTCATGATGTGCCACATTGTGAACCTGTAGATTGGCTAGCCCATTTTGTCATTTGACCATACTACATTATTTATTTTGATTAATGGTACCAGTCATTGTCAGTCATTTATTTGGATATTTCAGTAATGTACAGCATATATAATTTGTCATATCTGCCCTGAGTATTTTTTGTTTACAGAAAATACGTGATATCAATATCACGATTACGTGATGCATGATATCGTGATATACGTGATATCAATATCACGATTATTTCAAACTTTTGCCCTGATTACAATGACTGAACTGCTATAATTTTTTAAATAACGAAAATAGCCGATCTACAAACTCACAACGCGTCGCATTCAACAACAAAGTATAATGCAGGGTTAAGTGGTTAATCAGACTTCGAAAAATATATTCTAAGTTTTTCATGTCGATTCTGCTTCTGATTATTCAGTTAACCTACATAAGCAAGATGATTATGTACTTCTAATTGTCAGTTTCGATATATTTGCAGTTAATTGCCCAGCCCTATGGCAACCTTATCTGTGTGGTCATCATCAGTAGGGGATTGTTTTAGCTATATGCTAACTCTCCGTTAGGAGGCCAGTGCCGTTCTGCCTCCTGACAGGATTATACCAATCCTCCAATCCTGCACTTGCCGCTGGGAAAACCCTGCGTGGTGCTGATGGAGAGACACGAACACACAACTACAGTGTTTCTCACTGGTTGAGACTAGGCGCAAACTAATTGATTGAATCGATTATAAAATAATAATCAATAGTTTTAAACAATTATCGAATGGTGAATAATCAATCCCTTTTTAGGCATGTCATTAAATGTCAAAACATTTCTACAAAATAAATCAGCGTTGTAGATCGGCTATTTTCAAAAAGATTGCACAACACTGTTATACAACAAAGTATAATGACGTTTAAGTGTTTCATTGTTGTGTTGATGTATAACATTCTTGATTATTCGATTACCGGTAATCAAAGAATTCATCGTTAGAATAATCACTACAAACATAATCGATAGCTGCAGCCCTAGTTGGGACCTTATTTGCGGTGGGGGAGTATCACTCTAGTCAATCTACAATCAATAACTAATTCAAGTTTAGATATAGGCTATAAGCTAAATACTCAATTTCATACCTACACCAAGACCTATCACGTTGATGCATTTCATCTTCTAATCAACAGTGTTCAGGTGATTTATTTATTTTTCCAAATATTTTTTATGTTAGCTTTATGTCACACAGACATATACCAGGTCAGTGGTTGTTTGCCAACCAACTAGCCAATTTGACTGCCCCTCCAGATTACGGGATCTACACTATCAACTACCCAATTTGGGGACTGTCCCTTTGGGTTGTAGCAGTGGTTCTCAACCTGTGGGCCGGGACTCCAGGGGGGTCCCTAAGTGCTTGTCAGGGTGGGGGGTCCCCAGCTCAAATATGATTATTTTGGGGGCTCGCGTCCTGAAAATGTTGAGAATCCACTGGGTTATACGAACTAGACCAGTGGTTGTCAGGGACCCTCAAATTGATATGTATTACTATTAGGCAGTGGACCCACATTTGAAAAGATTTTGTGCCAGGGACCGCAATAAGGAGCAGATTTTTGTTATCAGATTAGACTTACCACAGAATTCTACAACTCTATACTGTAGGTGGAGAGAGTGAAACCTGTGATCTGAATAGTCCTTCTTATACATTCTCTCATTGGACTAACTTGAAATAGCTGTTGAAATAGTACTGAAATTAAACCATTCCTTATTTTTGCTGGGGCCTCCCTGGAACCTCTCAAGGACCCCTGTGGGATCCCAGACCCCACTTTGAGAACCATTGACCTCGATTATATGAATCGCATTTTAATTTGTATATTGTGCAAATCAAAATCTGGTCGGTGTGCGGACAAGTTTAGCAGTGAGATCGTTCAAAGGACTGAACTCCAAAATGTTGTTTATGAAAATAATTGCAGACAGATATACCAAACTGTTTAGCCAGGTCTACGTGTTAAATGACTCTATTGTACTATTTGTGGCATAACATGTTTTGACTAAACCCCAGTGATACTGCACGAATGATTGCTTTGGCAGTTAGGGACTCAAACTTCTTGTTTGAAGATTACGATCATTGATTACCAACAGGTTTAGCCACGACAGCGACATGTGTGCTCTGCTGAGTGTTAGGATTTTATGATGTAATTTACAGGTGATGCTGAGTCTCAGTCTTAAAGTGATTGTACAGCACCAGTGGAAAAGTTAGTCTGGAGCCCTCACTGAGCATGTCTGATCTGAAATGACTATGATTGATTTGATAGGTTCAGTTTCTGCCATATTGCTTTTACCTGTTCATACTACAATTAAGTTAATAGCTGAAACTTGGAACCAATTCTCAATTTCTCATCTACAATTATTTATGATTGATTTAATATAGATTATAGATCGGAGAACGATAGGTGGAAAGCCACGGTTAATTGATCATCGATGACATAGTTTCCACAGGTTTTATAAAAAATATATACATTCTATAGAAATGCATTTTTAAAATGGGTCTCCAAATATGAGTGGTCGTTAATATACCTGGGCAGCTGTTCATATACCTAGGTATACCTATGTGTATGAAACACTGTACTTCCACCCTCATCCTCCTCATCACTCCTGGTTTGGCTATCCTAAACCCCATTCTCACTCGCTTGAAATGGCTGCAATGTACTGGTATGTTTAATTTTGGTGTCCTGTGGGATCGTGCACTGCTTTTGAATGCCGGTATATTCCGTGTGTGTGTACTGGGGCGAGAGAGCAGAGCGTGTGTGACGGCGAGCCAATCACACAGCGAGGCTTCCTGCAACCGAGGCAAATGTGTTCAATGAAAGCTTGATAAAAAAAAACAGCAATGTTGGCGTAACTGTAAGAGGTTAGCTGAAAAGATACTGTATATGTTTTGCATGCATGGAGATGGAGTGTCCAACTACGATGAGAGGTATACAAGTAACGGGATTCTACTCGGTACACTGTGGTGCAGAGGAAGAGAGAGAGAGACCAACGGAGATTAAAGATAAATTAGCTGGTCTGCTAGCCTGCAGATGGTTATTTATTATAATATTGTTAGTTACTTTACCAGTAATATTATCTCTCGTGGGAACAGTCACATGACAGTAATGTGGGAATGACTCTTACCTGCCTAATGCCGGCTTATATCTGGCAATATACTGGTCTTCCAGTGGAAACATGGCTCTAGTGAGTCCTGATTCACTAGACCTGGACCTATCTGCCATCCTACCTGGTCTGTCTTCTACTCTGCATCCTTTACTACCTTTTTGGCGTGTTCGTTGACATTTGTAGATATTTCTGAGCAAGTAAACCTTGTTGCTTCTAGACACTGGTTTGTGCATGCTGGTATTGCCCTTTGGTCGCCCCTGGTCCCTGCGTCTCTCACTGTTAACTTTATACCAGTGTCATGGAAGAAATGCGAGTTCAGTCCTGGGTGACAGTCACACAGCCATGTAGGAATGTCACCCCTCAGAGCCCCACACTGGGCCCCTGCAAAGCCCCCCTGACTGCCTCCCAAATCCAGATAAACCCCTGTCCTGACTGAGAGAAGGGATGGGACTGGGGGCAGGGCAACTGGAACCGGGGATAGGAACTTGAGCAGGACTGGGCATGGCTCAGGGACACTGGGTTGGGCTTTGGCTGTGTTTCTGGACCATGGGGCCAGAGATGGGAGAGAGTTTGGGGGGACAGCTGGGTTTGGGTTAGTTTGGGTTAGATGCAGGGGCGTATAGAGCTGGGGCACTGCTGCCGCCCACAGAGACTGGGTGAGACGCTGGAACAGAGGCAGGACACATGGAGCCAGAACAAAAGGTTGCGGACAGGACAGTAGACCTCCCTGTGGTACATGACTGAGGAGGAGGCCCGGCTGCAGGCCAAGGGCTAATGTATACGTCGTCGTACGACTGTCTCTAGAAGAAAACACCACATTTTCACCATGCTTTTCAGTTGAAAATCTGTATATATTAGGCGTAAGTTTGTGACACATGGGGAGGGGGCTGAATCTGCAGCATATAGTCCCTTTATTAGGATGAGGGGCTCTTTCTGGGGACTGAAAGGCTTGTGGTGGGTTGGGGTTCAGGCCCAATGTGCGCAGCCCTCCACATGGCTCCCTGGACTGGAGGCTTCCAGCCCTGCCAGAGAGAAGTGATCCTGGGAGCGAAACATGACCCTCTCCCATTCCTCCTCCTCTGCCCCCCATCCGTCATAAGGAATGTGAAACTACTAGCACCGTGCACGTAATTAATCCCTGGTTCTGGTTTCTTCTTGTTTTTCAGGATTCTGTGGACTCTTCGGCAGTGGAAGCAGTGTTTTTTTTTTTTTTTCTCCAAGCGGGAATTCAGTCCCCTGACATCCTCCCACAGCCATGGAATCGGTATGTTGGTTCTCCTCGTCTTCCTGAAAATGACTCCATCTGACTGTCAAACAATGCTCTCAAGGCCTTTGCCATAGCTACTGTTATGGAGACCATTTTGATTAAAAGCAAAACAAAAAAAAAACACATAGTGGATAGTTTTTCATAGTTGGCTGTTAAGTGTTTTTGACTGATGTAGACGGTAAGATGGAAACTGTTTGTGGATACATAGTACGACAGGCCAGCCACGCTCTTCATCCAGACATACAAGGGTGTGTGTGTGTGTGTGTGGGCACTGCTTGTACCAACAGGCAAGCTCAAAGAGCTACAGCATTGAGCTTTCTACACTGGAATGCATGTATTAAGAGCAGAGCTTAGTGCATACCTAGGCTCTGCCTTCCTGTCCTTTTGTCAAAGGCTTTCTGTTTGTGTGTGCGTGCATTTGTGTGTGTATGGTGTATGGTGGTGTGTGTATTAGTGAGACTGAAGAAAGTGGGTCACCGTCTCTGTTGTACAGAACCAGCGGGTGACCAGCAGCAGCGACCACCCCACACCTCCTTCTCTCACACAAACACGTACATAGTTAGGCCTCGACTTTGTCTTTATATTTCACTTTGCCTGTTGTCGGGCTGAAGCACACTCGAATCCTCATCTCTCTGAGGCTGGATCAGAGACGGGGACAGAGAACTGCACCGTGACGCAGGCAATTTTTCCATCATGTAACCGTGTTCCCAAACATCTGCATCACTGGCTCAGACGCACTCCGCCATGCACAGGAAGCTAGCCTTGCTCTCTGAATTTCTCTCTCGCTCGCTCTCCTTCTATCTTTCCCTTCTCTTTTCCTCCCTGTGTCTCTCTCCCTCCCCCCTACACGTTGTGAGCCAGAGGCAGTGAACCAATGGGAGCTGCTGCTGCTGTTTACCACTCTGAGCCGCCTATATCTGCTTACTGTCAGTGGAAACCAAGGAAACTGATCACAAAGCTTAGTATGCCACCGGGGGTGTAATGTGTGTAGTGTTTATGCCACCCCCCCTTTCTCTCTCTCTCAATCGCTCTCTCGCTCTCTCTCTCTCCTCCTCTCTACTCATGTGATGTAAGTCACATGGTTTCCAGGCAAGCATCTCAGTAAATCAGAATCAGACTTTATTTTTAACCGCTCCAAATCCTCCACCTTGCCCGTGGTGAGCAGAGACAGACTGAAAGTGCCTGACTCTATCTCGTTCCCTCTGTCTCTGTGTGTGAGTGTGTCTGTCTCTCTCTCTCTCTGCCTTTCTCTACCTCTACCTATATCTCTCGGTCTCTCTCTCTGTCTGTGTGGCTCTCTTGGGTGCCACTCCCTCTACATCTCATGAAACGCCTTGCTGCAGCTCTTGCTCCCATTCTCAGTTTCTCATGTCACCTGCATCTCCCTCTTTCTATATTAGTACCCAAGTAAAAAAATGCTGCTCTCCAAATATAAATATAAAAAGAATAAAGTATATAAAACACCAAACATATTGACAAACATAGAACTAATCACACATATACACACCCAACAAAAGGCATACGAAAAAATGCATGCATATTAAGCGTTACACTGTCAGAGAGATCATCTCGTTCAACAGTGAAACAGTGAAATAGGTACAAAAAACATTTTTGTACTGCTAAATTCAGAATCTCAGGGCTCTATAAGCTGCCAGCCAGAGTGAAACAAATACAATTGAATTCACTGTAAGGTTGAGAACAGTCCTATAGAATAGATCTGGCCACCACCACACTCTGTAGCTGCTTGGTGTAATAGAGATGATACGCTGAATTGAGCTTTACCTGTCAGGTTGGTTTAGGCTGTTCTGTTTTTAAAGGCCAGATTACCAAACCATGACACAAGAGATTATACAGTAAAAATATCTACAGTGTGTGTGTGTATATATAATACGCACACACACCATGTATATGTGTGTGTGTGTGTGTGTGTGTGTGTGTGTATATATATGCACACACGCACGCACACACACATACACACACATATACACCCACACACACGCTGTATGTCACCCTGAGTTTACCTGTCACCTCAGCTTTATGTAATGGAATACCGAAGCTGTTGCCCAGGTCCCACTCGGTAAGCCACGACCCCATGATTGCCATGACGCAACAGTCTCTGTAATCCCAAAGTTGTCAAGCATTTACTTGCAATTTGTCAATTTCTTTTTCAAGGACTGAGCATTAACCATGTTCAGAGAAGGCAGTGGGTTATGGCTTAGCGGCTGTTTCCTTAATCACAGTCTGACACCACTTTCATTGTATGTCTATTAAGTTTCATTTTTTATCTCTACGAAGTCTGGCTACTGGAGGTCTGTCCTGCAGAATCGACTCGGTTACGTTCAGATCTCTAGTGTATTGTGTCCTCTGAAGATTGAGTGGAGCTGCGTTGCAGACAATGTATAAGTTGATAAAATTCCACAGGGTGGCAAGAAGCAGAAAATCCATCTCTTTAATGAACACTAAGAGTAGTATGAACACTTAATTCATGACGCCAGAAACCCATAGCCGGTTCATAAACCCATTGCTGCTCAGGACCCTCCAGTCATGGCCATCGGCCATGTCATTCCTAGTGTTATGACTAGGGGTGGGACGATATTGCGATATATCGCGATACTTCCTCCCGCGATAAATAATCGATATACTGCCGAAAAATATCTATATTAAAAAATATATACCGTATATATATATATATATATATATATTTTTTTTTTTATACGTTTATTTTCCGACTCTGTATTTGTGTGATGATGATTTTGAACTGTTTGGTGCTATTTTATGTGTTTATGAATTGAATACAAGGACTATCGTGATATTTCGTTGGTGAAATTTCATGCAATATATCGTGATATCGCAATATATCGAATATCGTGATATTGTTGTTATCGAGGGCCTAATATCGCCACAGATATCATATCGTGAGATACCCATATCGTCCCACCCCTAGTTATGACCTAGCAGAGGTGTGTGTGTGTGTGTGTGTGTGTTGGATGAGATACAGATGAAATACCTGTGATCGTTCTTTCCTACCTGCTTATTCCCACCATATGTTGTTCATGTGTCCTCTCTCCCTCTCTCTCATTCACATTTCTCTGTCTCTCTACGTATGTTTATTATATATCTTTCTGTCCAAGTGTCCGTCCCTCCCCTGTCCCACTCTGAAGCGGGGCCCTGTTTCTCAGTGGGGATTAGTGTGTGGTAGCTCTGTGAACAGGCTAGTGGGCCCTGCCAGTCATATTACATAACTCTCCCCTGCTGGCCCGGCCCGGCCCGGCTGGAGACAACTATAGGGGCTTTGTTCTCCCAACCTTCACTTCTTCCTCCCCTCTCCTCACCCCCAACCCCCCCCTCCTCCCTCAGGCAGGCCACATACTAATGGCAGATAGAAGGAGTCTGTTTGCGGAGAACAGGCACGGCTCTGTGAAGCAGAGTAAGTCGCCATTAGCAAGCAGGATGGCAGGCCGCTCACATCTTCAGCAGAGGAATGTGAAGTCTGCAAGCGGGGCTGCACGGACCCAGAGAGAGAGATAGGGCCGGCGCTTTGTTGTGCTGCCGGGTCAGCCTGACCTAGGCTCTCTGTCCACTCGCGCTGCAAGATCAGAGAGGGAGGTTGGAGTTCATTTAGGGAATTACTGTGCATGGCATTGACTTTCATCGGGGTTTGATTGGTTGCTTGTTCCCTAATTCTTCCACGTTCTTGAGCTGTTGTGCACTGCAGTATGATTTTGGCCACAAGCAAGTTTCCCACCTGGCAGCGGGCCACAGTTAGCAGGCAAGGAGTGGGAGGCCAGCATCCCATGTGACGGTGGTTCAGACCAGTTAGCCTTCTGAGCTGGAGACGCAGCAGCATGTGGGCGTGAGATTGAAAAGGATAAATAGTCGAGCACGGATGGTAGGAGCTTCTACACTGAACAGTTTTATACTGTTGTTGAGTCTCTCGGTCTCTCTCTCTCTCGGTCTCTCTCTCGGTCGGAGTATCACTTTTGTGTGTGAGACTCAAAAGACAGAGTTCTTTCTGACTCTTTCTGGGGTTTTAGGGTTACTGCTGAGGGATGGCAGTGGTTTCACTGAATGGTGAAATTCAGAATAATATATCGATGTTTGGAGGAAGACGAGCACAGTGTGTGACTTTCCTTCCATGTTTTATTTTCTGTGGGAAGTTGGTGTTTGTTTCCCAGGCTCTGCTCTCCATCGTATTCTCGCCCTAGCATCATGCTAGTGCTATCATGCACACGCGTATTGTAACTCTCGATAGGAGACGGTCAGACCTGTGTGTCCTCTAGTCGGTGTGTGCGTCTGTGTTTGCATACAGTCCTGGTTCGGTCCCTGTGTGTTGTGTTCAAGCCACAAGCCAAGTTCCCATCAGAGAGTGGCCGCTACACCAAAGTCTGTGTTTAGATGTAGAGGCTAATTTTAGAGTTGCTAGGCTCTCGTCCAGCATGGCGGAGGATAAGATAACATTGAACTAGACCTCCCTCCACCACTTTTCTGGTTTGTTTGTCCACCCAACACCGTCAACCCACTCACTGCAGCCCCTATGAATTTTGAATGCGAGTACAAAATAACAAGTTTCATTCATGTTAGACTGGCTGGTACTCAGATCCCACCAGTGTCACACAAGCAAGTAGGTACTCTCTCACGCACCTGTCAACCTAGGACATTTGAAGCTGCATTGTATTGATATTTGAAATAGCCACAAGGCATGAAAATAAATGTCCTTTATGAAGGTTTCATTGAGACAAGAACAATGTTATCAATATCCACCCCAAATTCGAAACTTCTCCTGAAGGCCCTGACACACCAAGCCGCCGTCAATTAGCGTAAATGGACGGAAATCACCCGATTTGGACAGCTCACACAGAGAGAGAGAGATAGAGAGTGAGGCAGAGAGCGAGTCTCGCTCTCACTTCTGGCCAAATTACATCATCATTGTTCAGATCGTGACAGACATTCTTTATTATTTGTAATGGCAGATAAAGCTCCTGTGGTGATCATTTTGTGCCCATACTATAAACGGGTATGATCTGATTCAAACGTGAATTGTCACTCGGATTTGCCCTAGTGTAGCTGGCACAGCACACTAGGCCGAATGTCATGTTTGATGTCATTGTCGCAGACAAACATGTAAAAAGGGGGTGGGTTCAACAACCCAAGTATGGTAGATTTATTTCCTCTCACGCAGTTGCAGAAAAGTGCCATGAACTGATTGTCAGCTGCTGTCTGTGTGGTGTGTGCAGGAGCAACTTTTAACACCTTTTTAAGACCCAACGTCTCCCAATCTGATCTCCTGACCCCTAGCCTGTAGCCAGTTTGGTGTGTCAGGGCCTTTTGACTTTCGGCTCCCCTCCCCAAGCTCCTACCAGATTTGTTTTAGCACCTTGGCATCTCCCTCACGCTTTAAATGGGCTCACACCCTCCCATACCCTTGTTTTCAACTGGTGGATTGCTAAGTGCAAGATGGCTTCTTTCTAACTGCATTTCATTTCAATGGCCTTTACTAATTACAAAGATCTGTATCCGTGCAACACAATAACCAATTGAATTGCTAGGAAACATTTAAACTACCTACTTATTCAGTCTTCATTTGACATAATAATAAAACTGAACGAGCCTGCCAGTAGTTGCTGAGTTTGTCTCGCTATGGGTACCATACTAGTCTTTATGAATGAATGAATGAATGGGTTTTATTTCGAACATCATTAATAAAAAGACAAATAGAATACAAAACTGTAGAAAAAAACAACAACAACAACAATGTCCGAAAAGGAGTAGGATGAAGTTTAAAACGTATAAACTCCTACCCCCTTTTTCACTAGCAATTTTCACATTTTTTGAAAAAAAATAAATGTATTCACACCTAAACATCTCCACTGCATGTTAAAAAGCAAATATAAAAATAGAACAATAAAAATAACCGCAGTAATAACAGATACAATAAAAATAAAATAAAACCAACCCTACTAGTAGATACTAGTCTACATGGGTCAACATGGCCCCTCCTCAACCAAATATCTCTTAAATATGACACATTTATAAACCTTCTTGAAGTGATTCAAATTTGGACTTTGCTGAACCTCCAAACTCAGTCCATTCCACAATTTGTGTGGAAATGCACATACTTTTCAAGGTTGAACCAACACAATGCATTGTTATATGCAATTGTATTTTTATATACAATGCATATAGTCTGTTGGCAACAGAGCCAGAGGATGGGGAGGGTTGTTTTGAAACGGCTTGTTATAGTAACTTCCCTTGTTAATCATTGTGTATCACACAATGCAGCTTTAAATTCCCCGTATTGCATCAGAATGTAAGTACACAGTATGCTTAGCCAGAACCACACCAGTCTTTTGCTGGAAGTTTTTGAGGTTGAAGACATGACGTAATTTGCAAAAAACTCTGCGTCCTCCTTGACTGTGCTGAGAGAGACACTCTAGTTCCATCTCCCTACCCATTATATATAGGTAGAGAGATCAAAAAATCCTTTAGATCATTGGAAGGAACACACATAATCAGAGCTGGGGGGGGGGGGGGGTCAAGGCCTGTCTGGATGGGCAGTAGAGCTAGTTTGAATTGCTAAACCTTACCATCTGCCCAGGGCTTTGGGTTGAATTGGTGGTGTTCAGTTTCTATAGGCCTCTCTGCTGTAATCTCTAGCTCTATCAGAGGGCTCCACTGGTAGATGGGGCCTTTTTTTTTTTTTTTACGAAACCAGTCAAAGCCATGCAGCGGGCTATTAAAGGTTGAATGAGCATAGAAGTAGAGAGCAGCTAAGATCCCTACTCTCCAGTTTCCAGCCATAATGGCAGCGATAATGGCTCCTTTTTCTGATTTGTTTATGTCAGACTGGCATCTGATTTCAGGAAACTCAGCACTGAACGGGGAGTAGATGTGTTTGTTGCCTTTTTTTTCTCCCTTCCAGTAATCTGAATTCCATCCATCTCAGTGCACGACGGACACATGCATCCACGCGCACACGCATCCACTTGAATGTTACATGTATGCACACACACATACGTGCATGGGAACATGCACACACGAGCATAGAGCCCCGATGGCACAGCCCTCCCTGTCTGGCCCCAGTCTCCTGTCCCTCTTGTAGCCACAGAGCAGTGACCTTGGTTTCAAGTGGCTGTGCTCTGTTAGTAAGCCAACACCTCTCCTGGGATGGGCTGACCTTGTTCTCTGACACACTGTAAGTCTGCCCATCACACACACATACTCATGAACACACACACACACACACACACACACACACACACACACACACACACACACACACACACACAGTGGTGGTGTCCATCGTGATACTTCAATGCGAGAATCAGAATTTGAGGTTAGAGCGTGCGGGCCATGCTGCTACATTGCTGTTGTTTGGTCAAATGTGTTTGCTAGCAGCTAGTGTTGTCACAATAACATGTTTTTGTTTCAATGCCAACACCAAGTCATGAATGTTGATTCTTAATTACTTTTTCCTAAAAACAGGGGAAATACTCCCAAATGCCATTATTGTGCTTTGTTTCGAATGCTGACTTCAGTCAAAATTACAAACTTTTACATATGGAATAACTAGTATTGCAGCATAGCTGACTTGAATTCCATTATTGGCACAACATTTGCAAATTAGTTGACTGTCAGTGGCAGTGCACATGTCACTGTCATTGGATAAATGTCAGTCTTCTGATTGCTCGCTGCATTGGCAACTTGTGTAACGTGTAAAATCAGTCCAGATGAAACTAAGTTGCATTGTAGTTGATAATCTATACATGTAGAAATATATATATTTCAGCAAATCTCTTACATTGTTAGTGTAAATAGTTCTTACTTGTATTGTAAGATTATATAGTTCACTATGTCCAAGACAAGCCTGATGTTACAGTAAACTGGCCACTGCCTTGCGTTGCTTAAATAATGTAGTTATAGTTCACCTACTATACATTGCATTGATGTCAGTGCAATTTTTATAACCAAAGTGAAAGTCATTAACCCTATGCCCTATTTTACAATAGTGTCGTTCACCAAGAAAATGGCAAATCTACAAGCTCACAGTCGCAACATGTTGCGTATGGCAACGTGCTTTGAACTTGTAGATCTGTTGAAAATGTCACCTGTAATGATGACATACAGACATAGGGACACCAGGGTGAAAGTGGTTACGAGAAAGTGAAACTTACTCAGGCTATTGTAGAGAGAGAGTGGGGCAATTTATGGAATTGCATTTTACGAAATGCCTCCTGCTCCCACATTACGCCAATATGGAACATTGCCAGTTGATTTATGGCTTCCAGTGCAAGTCGGAAAGGGGCTTATAACATCGCATGCACAGCGATGGCGCTGTATTTACTGGCTCGCCTTTTTCATTCACTTTTAATCCAAAGCATTGCCATATTTCACTTTGTGCCCCCTCTCTTTCAACAAATTGGGGTCTTGTTGGCACTGCTGCCATCTCGTATATCTCAAAACACAATTCTCTGGACAATGCTCCGCTCTGTACCAATGCTGTGTCACATGTAACTCAGTCATGCTTGTTTCCTGATACGTCATTAGCTCAACATCACTGCTGTGATGCAGTGACGCTGACATGATCCCTATTAACCAGATAACGCAGTCATTTGCTTTTTACGGCTTGGCGCCTAAGAGGGCGAGCCGTCTAGAACAGTGGATCTCAAACCTTTTCATTTCAAGGACCCCCCAGTTTGGTATTCATTAGACCATGGATGGACCCCCATAACTCTGTCGGTATACAAATGGAACCATGTCCATTTGGTTCCATTTGTACACTGACAGAGTTACAGACCTATTGGTGGTCCACTTGGTTCTTAACTATCAATCATCATGCTGGGGACCCCCTGGAACCCCCTCAAGGAACCCTTGGTGTCCCTGAACCCAACTTTGAGAACGACTGGTCTAGAACAGGGTTTGTGCCACAAATTTCGTCCATAAGTTCGCTCCCCCCCCCTTCAGTCTATCTGCGGCTGATCTCGTAAACCACTACACAGCTCAGCACAACATTTCTTGTGCACGCTGCCAGTAGGCCAAGGATACATGATGGATTAAAGTTCTCCGTCGTGGCAACGGATTTCCGTCGTGAGGATTCCTAAGGGTCTATTTATGAGATCAGTGCAGATATGCAAAAAAAATAAGGGCGTTGGGGGTTATGTGTAGCGATGGCCGCGGTGTGAATGACATGACCGAAGTCGTCAAAACGCAGCATATACTTGCTTGTCAAAATGATCTCCAGACTACAAAGCATCCATCCTCCCCAGTGATCTATCATAAAGATCAGCTGCAGTGCAGAGTGCTGCGCCACGACGAGCTGAATGTAACTTGACACCCCCACGTGTTAGCCTCAGCTATACTTACAGTACGTTTTAACAGCGGGCGACTCTCGGGCGATCCCGGGCGACATCGTCCAAAAGATAAAGAAAATCCATCTTTCATCGCCCCCCCGCCCACTTCGCCCTATCGCCAGTAGTCGCCGGCTCTCATAGACATATAATGCACTTCCGGAAAATACTATCCTGATCGCCCGCTGTTAAAACGCACCGTTAGTTGTGTGCCGGTGTCGTGCGCAGTAAATAGCAGATCTACAAGCTCACAACGCATCACGAATAGGACGCGGTGTGAGCTTGTAGATCTGCTATTTACGGCATGCAACAACAGTGTGCAATTAAGTATGTTGTGCTCCGTTCCCCCTCATTAATTTATGACTTAAAGTAGCACAGATTTACCACTGAAGTTATGGAAGGTGGAAGGTTTCCAAAAGATGAAATCCCAGGAATAATGGAAGACAATGGAGTTTTAAATTGAAAGTGGATTACGCTATGTAACGGGTAGGATCTCATTATTTGTTGACACGGAAGACCAGCAGTAATTAACAATAAACGTATGCTTACGTTCTCTTGCATTAAAATAAGCAGCGGAACAATTGCTATGTTAGTATCATGATAGGTTTTCAAATCAGTAGTTGGAGGTTTATCCAGTGGCCTCTATGTTGGATTGTTTCTCGAGAGAAGATGCATTAAATTACTCCAGTCGAACGATATCATCACGGTGGCGTAGGTGATAAAAGAAGGTTCGGACGTGACTGTCATTGAGAGCACAGTTAAACATGAATGGAGATGAGCTTGGCTGAATGAAAAAGTTGAAACGGGAAAGCCGTTCAGGTCATGGTGCCAATCCTGTGGGTGCTCAGGAGCTCATGCACCCACGGGAGACGGCGAACTCCGTGTATGCTGTTGTCCGTGCTGCATATGAATTAAAAGTACCAGAAAGGACTTTGAAGTGCTGGCTATTGCTTTATTTACTGTGAATCTTTGTGAGCCGTGCACCCGCAAACTGCACCTTATACAGACTGAGAGTGCTCGTTGTTATTTTCTATAGTGATATATATATAGTACCATTTTCAAAACACTGCTACAAGGTACTTTTTATGGCGTGGCTCCTAGGCCACACTGTTAGTAGACCCCATCTTGTTCAGTACCGGTTTAGTGTGCAGCACCATTAGCAGCTAGCCTGCATCAGACGTAGGACGGTCTTCCCTTTCATCGCATGCCATTGTTGGTTCTGGGTTAAGGGGGTTATATTTACTCTGGCAAGTGTCATGTGCAGTCCAGGGTTTGTATGTTGGAGCGGGTTAATGGGGATACATTGTGTAATTCATAATACAAAGGCAGAACAGGTCGAGGCAGATGGCCGCCCAGCCTAGAGCCTGGGTACATCTGACGTTTCTTCCAGTTAAGGGGGAGTTTTTTGTTGCCACTGTGACTGTCGCAAAAATTGCTTGCTCAGGGTGGGACAATGTCGGGTCTCTGCTATATATGTAAAGTGTCTTGAGACAACTTGTTGTGATTTATTTGGCACTATAATAACATTTTATAGGATTGAACAGCAGTGAGGGTTCAGCACGTTTGTTTCTCCTCTAACCAGGTGTGCCTTCGTGAGACCACAACAACATGCTCTTTTATGAGGGTGTGTGCAGATGCACGTGTCGTTCCCCCTGTTCCTGACTTTGATTGTCTGCAGCTGTCCGGCTGCACACTGTGCGGATGAGTCCAGGCTTGTATGGCTGCTTAACTTTAGGTAGCTGTTGTATGTTTTTCTTCCTCTCTCCCCTTTATTCTTTCTTTCCTTTTTTCCCCCCATGCATAAGCTCAGCTCCGTGGGTTATAGCCTAGCCTTCTCAGATTGCCTTGTTAGAGTTTCTATTTCCACGTGTATGGATTGAATAAAGGACTAGACCCGTATTGGAGCAGGGGCTGCCTTGCTTTTAGTTTGTAGTCGCTCTCTTTTGGTCAGTGTTACGATCATTTCCTGTTACATATCAATTAAGACATTTTGGAGAAGTATAGTCATGCTCACATTATTGTCCCTATTTGAACAAAAGGTTCACATCTGGATCAAAGATGGGCATCTGTGATCTGTATTTGGACAGGGATTCTGCACAATACCTGAATACCTTTTTTGTTGGCCATATGGAAACCTTTTCACTTTGATAAAAACATCATAGACCCTTACAATTTGGACATTTGAGTGTGTGTGAGCGTGTGCGTGCGTGTACACAGTACATGTCAGTTGTCCATGCTTTGTGTCGGGCTGCAGACTGGGTAAGAACTGGGCCAGGAGCCAGCCAACAGAACAGACAAGGAAGCAGATGGGCCTGCTTGGACTTAACCCTTCCCACGCCACTCCATCCTCCAGCCCAACCCCCCACCCAGCCAGCAGGCCCGTATGGGCAGAGGGGTGGTGGGGGAGACATAGGAAGACCTCTAGTGTTTTCCTCTCTCCCTTTGACCAGACACCCAGTGTGGGCTGACCTGTGGTCAGGCAAACATGTGGCTGTTACCTCCATGCCCCCCCCCCCCCTTACTGTCCTTTTCTATCTCATCTCCTTTGTCGGTTCCCGCTGTGCTTTCTTTAAACTGAACCAGAGCTGTGCTCTTCACTGCAGTGCAAAGTCCCTGTGATGTTGTGCTTTTTTCCTGGGATGTAGAGACACCACACCCTGTGAGATCCCCTGGCTGTCTGCCAATTGTCTCCAGCCACTACTCTCTCTCGCGCTCTCTCTCTCTGTCTCTCTCTCTGTATCTCTCTATCTATCTTCCTGTCCTGGAGAGCGAAGTCTGTGTCTCACTGGTAAACAGGCCATATGCTAGTTGCACGGCACACATCCTATCACTATCAGTACGCTATCACTATCGGTACAGTGACTTAATGACTTTTCACAACGTCTGTGTGAGTTTACCATCGGGCAGGTACTGGTAGTATGTTTGAAGAACACAGGGTATCTGAGAAATGTAGATTAGGTCCACAAACGCAGAATCCTGGGAAATTGCTGATCAATGGTTGCTGAGTAAAGTTTCTGGAAGACATAGCACACACGCACACACACGTATGTTCTCCCTGCTGACTAACAGACTGTAAATAGAAACCCCTGTGGGGGGATCAATACCAGTTCGGCGATTGATGAGGCGAAAGCAGCGCTCGAGCTTAAGGACCTCCTGTCGTCCCAGGGCCAATAAATATAGGATAGGGGAGGATGTAAATTCATTTTGGGACAAGAAATGAGTGGGGACTGGGGAATGCTAATATTATAATGAACGGTGATGAAAATGAAACTGACTGCATGTTTTGTGTAGCACAGTCCTTCATAAACATCCATGACAACATTCAAACGCTTACATTACAGTATGTTACAGTAGACGTGATATAGTAACAGTCAGAGTCAGTAATCTTACCATAAAGAATACACATTAACATTGCTTACCAAACATCACCAAGAGGACAGTTAGCCTTTCTCTATTTGTGAAGATGGAAGGCTGGTGCATGGGTGGGCCAATGGGAGAGATACTTCTCTAAAGATGAAACGGGGCAGAGAGGATCACCAGGATACTCACACATGCTGCTCTCTTTATTCTTCTCTTGTGGCTCTTTGTGATTGTTTTGTAAGGTTTATGCTCGTTGAACACCAAGATTGTATATTTAACTCTGTTTAGGTCTTTTCTGGTTGTGATTGAGGTGGGTTTTTGGGCTGCCCTAGTTGCAGTTGGCAGTCAAAACCACACCTTATTCACCAGGCCATCCCAGAGTGTTGCCATCCAGGGCTTTCTTAATTTCCTTGAATTCATCCTCTTGATATTGAAGCAATGATGGACTGTCTTGTCGAGTCAGTTTATATTCTAAAGGTTTTCTCAACACCAGTAAATACAGTGATGCATTTTGTAAACTCTGAATACTAGGTTGTTATTGTATCAGTTAGGCCCACAAGGAGACATGTATAGCTGATATCTGATAATGGCATAGAAATCTTGCAAGATTTTAGACCCTTGACGCTGTTTGAAGATTTAACAATTTTCATCTGACGGACAACTTTATTTGCTTAATAGTATTTTTTTTATAGATAATATGCCTCCACAGAGGTTTTGCATAGGGTCAGGGTGTATGTTGTTCATATATCGTTTGCTTGCATAGTGTCATTGCTCTGGGCGGGACACTGTTTTGACACTGACTATGTATCTTTTGTCCTACGTAGTGCAGGCTATTTGTATAGGGTGTATGTAGGCTGTCTTATACTCTTCGTATACGTCATTAGCACAACATCACTTCTGTGATGAACTGACATTTCATCATTCATGGTGCTTTTTTGTGATGTTTGTCTTATGACTACAGCACCGCTCTTACTCTGTACCTGTAACTCGACTGCTGTGCTGCCTCTGGCGCCTGAATTCCCCCCACGGGATCAATAAGAGAGAAGTTAACCTTAAATGTTGTCATTTTGGTGTTGATTTCAGCTCGTGATTTTGAACGATTTTACCCCTTAGTGAATTAGAACTGTACAAAGGCAGACTCCATGGTATATGGTTGTTATTAGAGCTAACACAATATATCGATGTTACGCGTTGGAAGCTTGTAGGTTTTTGAGTTGGACTTAAAAGTTCAGTGTCTATTTTATGTTTACGTGTTTGCTTGTATAATTCAAGTTAAATGTAAAATGTTGTTTTCATATATTTCAGTTTCATATAATATACTTAATTAAAGTTGTATGTATCAAAGTTATATATATTTTATTTTTTTATTATATTTTTGCAATATTTTGTAATATATAATGTTAACAAAAGGTGGTCTAGGACTGGGCGAATCGGCATCTGACCCAAAAATCTGGCATTTGGTTGCTCTGGTTATCGAATAATTTGTATGATATATTATCTATTTTAAAGGTCACATCAATTTCAGGACAGCTTAGTCCTGGCTAGCTGAAAGGATGGCCATGTTGGACATGTGAGAGCCGTCTTCCTTTTAGAGTTAAAGACGTTATCAATGGCTTGTGTAGCTAGTTGTTATCACTCTACATAGCTCTCCTTTAGGTTGGTGAAGATAGCAGAGGTCACGAACAGCCCACATTTCACGCCACACTCCCCTCCTCCTCTTGCCCCCCTTTTGGAAAGTAAGCAGCCGTGGACCAGTGGAGTGATGTCATCTGTTGTAACAATACCTTTGGTCACCAAACCCCCTATCCATACCTCCAGCGGGGCCCCTCAACTGGCTGGAGGAAGCTCAATGCGTGGAGGGGGGGTAGGCAGGCATCTGTGGCCTGGCCTTTATTGTTTTGGAGACACATGGATAACCGTAGCTGAAAGGAGGGATGGAGAGCCACAGCCACTGGGGGATATTATTGACATGTAGTCCTTCATGGTGCAGGGGATGGGAGTGTGCAGTCAGTGCTCAGTCAAATCTTTGCTGTTCTTTTAGAAACATTGAACCTGAAGTTCCTATTTTGGCCTTTTTATCAAATGTTTTCTGAAAATGTCCAAAACAAACATTTTAAACATAAAAAAAAATAGCACATCACTTTAGCTATTCATCGTACAATGAAGTATATCAGGCTCAATGGTTAACTCGGTAAACAAAAGGGTGAAATGTGGACCCAAATGGACCAGTAACACAACATTTTATGGTTCGGTTGGAGTCTGCACAATTATAGAAAAGGGGGCTGTTGGCTGTGGATTTCGTCAGAGCTGACCCCTGCTTTGAAAGCAGACGCAGTGTGTTAATCAGTCAGTTCACCGTGTCCTGGCTTCTCTCTCATGTCGTCTTCTCCGCTGGACATTGGTCTGAGGCTGGGCAAAGAGTTCTGCTCCACTCCACTCTCCTCCTCACTCCTTCATTGTTCTGCTAGCTGGTTTCCATTATTCTTCCCATCGTACAGACCAGTATTGACCTCTCCATCGACCTATCGCCAAGACATAATGACAATGCATTGACAGCCCTACAGGCCTCCTCTTCCACCCTACCATCCTTTGCTTATTGTGCGAGGAGCAGAGTGCAAAGGTCGGGTTCAGGACACACAGCATTGCTTTGAATGATGTGCTGTTCTTTGGAGGTGTTTTTGTTTGTGTGTGTCCTTTTTTTTAGGTGTTTTCTGAAACATTCAAATGTTTGAAACTCACTGGTAGATGACCGGAGAGTCTTCTGTGTCGACCACATAATCGCAAGTTCACAGCATCCCTTGTTTAAGTCCGGCTTGAGACCTGTGTTTCTTGTCCTTCCACCACTGCCCTCAGTTTCTTGTCTCTACTATTGTAGAGTGTGTATGTTGTCGAAGTATTAAACCTAATCTAGGCCAATATAAACCATTTGGTCCAGGGTGCAGTTTATTTGTAGTCCTAGTAGCCAGGTGGCTGAGATGATGCCTGGATTCCTCCAGCTCCTGAGCCAGAGACCAGTAGATGACCTTACAGTGAGGCCTTTAGATTGTAAGCTTGGAATTGTGTGGTATAGTTGCTAATTGTTCCACTGCTGTGACTCCCAGAGTGTCTTGTGTTGGACAGGCTCTGCCGGTTCTGTCACCACCAGGAATGTTAACTAATTTTAAGTTAATGAACGACACCACTGTGTGTGTGCGTTAGGACTGGTAACTTTCCTCAGAAATGATGTTCGAATATTGGTCTAAAAAATTGGCAGATATTCGAAAATATTATTATAAAAAATATATTTATTAATTTGTTATGTTTATTTGACAGGGACAATACAAAAAACAATGTATCAAGTGCTAGGATCCAATAATACATTGTTTTTTGTATTGTCCCTGTCAAATAAACGTAAAAAAAGAATATTAATTTACCAGCCCTAGTGTGTGTGTGTGCACAAATGTGTTCGTACATGCATCCTCTTATGCAGCCACATTCATTTTGTGTGTGTGTGTCATCCTTGAGTGACTGTGTACTAGAGATGCGCGGATCGCAGTTTTAGCCGCGGTTGACCGCAGTTTGGGTGGATTCGGGTCAATCAAATATAATTATTAATTAATATTGGATAAACCGCGGGTGAAATATTGCGGTAAATAAATTAATGACATCTAATATATCTATCCATAAAATAGCTAAATCTCTGCGTGCTTGTGTCTGTGTGAGTGTGTAGAGCAGCCTCTGTGCGATACGATCTCAAAATGCATTGATTTAGCCTATGGAATGTCGGTGCGTCTTTTTTATTTTTTTCAAACCGGTGCTGCGCTGGCAGCAGAGCAGTGCGCTCTGTATGTTGGATGCCTGTATGTTGGATGCTGCACAGTATATGTTCAGCGCAGCAGAGCATGTGCGCTCATGTTCAGCGCAGCACCGGTTTTAAAAAAAAGAAAAAAGACGCACCGACATTCCATAGGCTAAATCAATGCATTTTGTGATCGCATCGCACAACTAACGGGGAATACCAGAAAATAATCATATTTTGACATACGGGAAAAACGGTTGGTGCGGATATTTAAATTGGCTAATATAATTATTGCGGTTGGATAACGGGCGGATAATTAATTTGTACATGCGGATTCGGATGACGTGAGAAGCCATCCACGCATCTCTACTGTGTACCTATGTACAACATTTAGGTGTAGACCAGGAAGAATGTCATACCAGTACTCCTGCTTAAATTTGAATCCATTTGAATTCTGCCATATTTGACTTTGATATCGGACTAGTGTCCTTACTTACTATGAAAATAAATAATAATAATACATAATTTCTTAAATTTTTTAATACAAACAAATCGACACAAAATAATATTTTTTTATTCTACTTTTTATAATTGACTAAATCGAGTCTGATTAACCACTTTAGCCTTTTTTATACTTTATTGTACAACGCTGTCACGCATAAATAACCAATCTACACACTCACAACTCATTGTAAGCTTGTAGATGTGATATTTGTGCTATTTAAAAAAAAAAATTGAACATTTTCGCCTGGAATTATTATTTTTTCCCCCACAAAATCAATTATTTTATTAAAATATACACATATATATATATATTATATTCTTATCATTGATTTGATTAGTATTAGTTCAATTAACTTTTGCACCCCTGTATTGGACACAAGAAGCCAACGAGGAGGTCGCTGTTATTTTGATGTACTGTTTGTGATCCCAATTCAACGTCATTGAACCTCGCTAGATAGACGGCAATGTTTGTGTTGTCCAAAGCAGCCGATGAATTCACCTCCCGACTTCACGTCTCGTTCCTTTCCCAGAGCCTCCTGCGCTTCATTATTCAACGCTTGCTCCAGTTGTGGGGTGTTATATTTAGAAGCGTTGTTGGGGAAACCAACATACTGCATGTACCAGTTGGTAGTCAAGAGGCACATGTGGCTGATCTATATCTGTGGTTCAGGGCAACATGGCAAATTATGGACATATACCTCCTTACTGTCTCATCTCATGCTATCTTTAGCCCTCTCTGTCTTTTTGTCCTGTCCTGTCCCTCAGTGATGTGTTTTGAGTGTTTTTCCTGCCAGAGCAGTGGGAGCTGGTTACTGGCACTCAGGGCCCAGGGTTCATTCTGCTCCACATTTACTCCGTTTGTCTTGAGAAAAAAAAATCTCTATCTTCTCCCGTTCCCCCTCGTTTTGCCTCCCTCCCTCTTCATCGCTCCTATTTCACCTAGTTCTCTTTTTCTCTTTCTCTCTCTCTCCCTCTCTCTTTTTCGCACACACCCACCTATACCCACACACGCTATGCTCGCTTGAGGAACTGATTTATTTGCCTACCAAAAATAGCAGCCCAATTATGATACGTATATTTTCTTCCTCGTGTTTCTTGTTTCTTCTCTTCCAGCGACATGCATTTTATCCGTGCTCTGTTCAAATTGCAGTACATACATAGCCATAATCATGATGCCCAGCTTCGCTCAGCATCAGTTTCTAGCTTATTAAAATGTGTTGCTCATTGCCGTTTTCATTGTGTGTGTATACACACACACACACACACACACACACACACACACACACACACACACACACACACACACACACACACACACACACACACCATGTATATCCATGCACCATTGTTATTCTTTACAAAAATAATACATCACTCAAATAATACATCATATATTATTAACAATATTGCTGCTTTGTTTGTCATGTGCCAGACAACAAATCCATGTTTTTCATCAGGCTTCACAGGTAAAGTAATAATAATCAACAATATTCCAAAAAGGATTGAACAAAGAGGGAGATTTATGTTGTCATGAAGTGTCCCTGGACTCCCTTTTATGCCCATATATGGATATCTCTGTATCTGTCTGTCCACCTGGGTACCTTTTTATACCCATATATGGAGTAGTCCTGATGTCATTAGTATATGCCCATACCCTGGATATTGGCATGCCCATATATGGGCATATTGGTTGGATCGGCGGTTCTGGACAACTGGATATCCATACATGCCCATATACAGTATGGACAATTTGGTCGGACTTATGGTTCTGGACAACCGCATATCACCGTACTCCCTCTGGTTATTTATGGTTATGTCTGAGTCATAGTGACATGCCTATTGCTGATATATGGGTGTATCGAGTTTGTTTATGGTTATATCTGGGTGATAGTGATATGCCTATATATGGGCGTATGGGGTTTGTTTATGGTTATGTCTGAGTCAGAGTCAAGTGCCCCTGAATTAATGTTGTTGTTAAATGTCCCCAAATTGATATTTGTGTTGATATTAACTGATTCACTGCCAATCACGTAGATCTACGCGAACCGATTTAAAGCCGCCACGTGCCAATCGCGTAGATCTACGCTTTTTTTTTTTTTTTTTGGTATTTATTTTCCCCAATTTGACCCAAAGACCAAGGAGATATGATTTGTTGAAGATCTAGACTCCTATCCACTTCCTTGTTAACTTAAAACTTAAACATTCTGTATCTCGGCTCCTGAGTACTTTTTTTTTTCAATGAAAAACTCTGGCACTGGCTAAAAAAATATGAAAATACCTCTGGCAGTTAATGGGTTAAGTGTCCTTGAATTTCATTAAGTGTCCCTGAATTCTTGTTGTCATTAACCACTTGAATCCAGCGTCCCTATTCTGGAGCAAACAAGGCAAAAATAGCAGATATATAAACTCAAAACGCATAGCGACGTGACACATTGTGAGCTTGTAGATTTATTTTTGGCAAAGAAATTTGGTGTAGAGGGAAAAAGGGACAGGACCAAGTATAGAACCCGGGAGGACCCCAGTCAAACAAGTATAGGGTTTAATTGGTTAAGTGTCTTCATGTTCTCGTTGAGTGTTCATAAATTGATGTTGATGTCAAGTGCCCCTGTGTTCATGTTCTCGCTAAGTGAATACATTTTGTCATTAAGTGTCCCTGTGACGATGAGAATGTGTCCTGAAGTTATATCGGCCGCAGGACGGTTCTGCACATCAGTGCCGACCGTGGACATGACACCGAGCAGGTAGCCTACACCTCCAGGCCGCACTCGACTTTCCATCTTGCCATCTTTCCATCTCTCTGCTTCCATCATCCCTCTCTCTCCGCAGGGTGAGAGCATTATCTCTCCTGGCTGCTAGAGCTCCATTACCTAGCCAGCAGACCTGAGTCTTACCCCTTCATAATACAATGTTCCATTAGATTGCATCAGCTAGATTTATAGCTAGTCTCTCTCTCTCTCTCTCTCTGCTCTCTCTGCTCCTCATTTTCTTTGTCTCCTTTCCCGTACTTTAATGTCCGAAGAATGGACGGTTTTGTGATGGTGGTGTCGGAATGCTGAGCGGAACAGTGTCAATCAAAAGACAGATGGACCAATATGAGGCTGTTGTTTATCATTATATTATGTCCAGGCACAAGCAAGACTGGTTTGTGTGTTTCTGACCAGCCATAGAGACTAGTTGTGATGAGGCACTTGCCTGAATATGTCTAGTAACATTGCAGTGAGGTAGCTGTAACACGTGATATTTCATTGTTTTCCTGTGCCTAACCGAAGCAGTTGTACTGATCGTGTTATGTTAATGTTGACAAAGACTAAATGTACCTATAGCATAATGGCCATAGTGGCCAAGGCCCAATCCCTTCTTAGATTGCTGTTTGTTCAAGGCCAGAAGGCAGAGTGACTCACTGCCATCCGCCCACACATGGAGTGGGAATGGGTGCATGTGTGTGTATGAACACCGCTGAGGGGTTTGTGTGTGTGACAGTGATGTGTGCAGATAAGACATCAACGATGCGGTGACTGTCTGTGTTCCCTGCCACATCTAAATCAGCTCGTCCTGGCCACATCATTAGTTTGAAACAGGCCTGTAGAATACCTTAGATAATAGAGACCCATTTGTGAATAGTGGTAATGGTCTAGCCGGGCACAGACTGATCCAGCGTGATCAATGTCAGGAATATTAGTATTACCATGATGCTGTCCATTTAATCACAATCATCTTGGGGAAAAAAAGAAAAAGCCCCACAATGCTGGCACTCCTTGTTTTTTTTACAATAATAATAATCAGGCATGCAAAAACAGCCCCGGGGTGAAAAGGGTGACAACATGTTGTTTTATTTTCGGGTCAGGTGTCACACTATTGCCCTATTTGGATTCAGAACGGCTATTGTAGCTGAAAAGCTACAAGTTCGCATGTCTGAATAATGCAAAAACAGAATTATTTGTTTGCATTTGCTTTTTTTCTCCCCCATATATTTTTCATAATAAAAAAGTGCGTATCGTATCGAAATCGTATCGAAGTTGTGAGCCAAATATCGTATCGTATCGTTTGGTGAAATTAGTGTATCGGCACACCCCTATGCAGCATGCATGCAGGCCTCTTTATTTCCAGCTCCAGAATTGATCAGTAAATTCATACGGCACCAAAATTGAGTGGTCGTTTTCCTTAAAGCCTGATTTATAATCGTACATTACAACATTCATGTTGGATGATTATATTATTCGCTGTTTCTGCATCCTGATTGAGTTCTCTGTCCTGGTTGGATAAAATTGGAAATGAAACTGAAACTGAAACAAAAATGCATTTTCTGTTTAATAAAGAGGTGGAGAGACAAGGAGACTCCTGTTACTGAACAAACACACTATAGCAATGAGTACTATCAGAATATAGAGCTATTTAACACTTATTTTAACCAAAGCAAATCACTTACCCTACCTTTAAACCTCCCAGTGGGTGACTATGTTTAAACCACCTAATCGTGGCCCTTAAATAAACCGCACGTTCATAGACGTTCATAAATGCGTGCTTGGGCGACAATTATTTTAGCACATAGTACACCTAGTGACTGCACCTTTCAACACCGTGGATGTTCGTTAGAATAATGAGTGGATACGGCGTCGAATCGATCCTAAAGTGTTTACAGTGTTTGATGTGTTGCCGTCTCTGTTGCGCATCTCCCTAGCACCTCCAATATAGAACCAGTTGACAGGTAGTCTGCCGTCACTGGTTTACTCATATAAGCAGATGGACACAGTGACACAATCTTTTGTGTTGCATACGTGAGTCAGCATGAACGTGACGGAGCTATGTAACTTAGGTCCTGGTCCTAAGATAATATGGAGCCCTGCCTTTGTTTGCACTAATGAACAGCGGGTAATCAAAACAGCTGAGTTTTCAAATAATTGTTTAATTTCATCAAGTAAATTCTTAACGGCAAATAGTCATTAGTCGATTAATTGTTAACATCCCTACACCCCAAACATCCATTCTGTTCCAATAGCAAGTGCAGAAAAGATTTGTGTTTTAGCTGAAAGTTGTTTAGAACACATGATATTGATGTGATGCATAGGCTACGTGGAGGAAAGGGAGAAAGGGAGAGCTTTTGCAACCAGATGTTGTTCGCCCCTTGAAATGGACATAAATTTTGGTTTTGATACACATGTATCTAGAACCAGAGAATGTGACGATGGGAAAGTTTGACAACGAACACTCCAGTTGTCTACTTGCAGGGCTGGTCGTATGCCTGTTATCTAGGGACTGGCAAGACACAAAAGTGCTGACTATGCAGCTTGTGTGGCTGTTAGTCTGTCTAGACAAAGACAGCAACATGTCACCTTGCTGTCCTTAGCATCTGTGCTGTGTGGCCCACAGAGATGAGGGCCTCGGTGTGCTAGGCACTCGTCTCATGATAGTATGTCATCATGCATCTGCGGAACTGGATCGATCTAGCCATTGATTTGCAAAATATGAAAATACATACGGTATGCATGACTGAATTAAATAGTTGGGGGTGGTGGCTCTGTGTGGGCATCTTACAATATGCCCTTTGTCCATGAAAGCCAGTGGTAATATTGCCTCTCGTGTCTCACTATAGTTCTCATGCTGGTATATCTTTATCTCTCTGTGGTTTGAAGTCAACAGTGGGCTGACTAATCCCAGACCTATGTGCAGCGCAGAGCTAAGTGGACTGTTAGATTGAAAGCACATCTTTACCAGCAGGTCTTGGCAGCAGGAGGCATCAAGAACATGGTCCTTCTCATCACCCCCCTCCCCCATGATGAATTGAAGTGATAAATCTGCTTGGTCAGATGTTAACTCTCTCACTGCCAAGAACGACTTATGGCGAGACATCGTCATAACGCCCTGGCTGCCAGAACGACAAAAAAAACAGGAAGTTAACCACTTCCTGGTTAACTTATTACTTAAAAATCCTGTATCTCGCCTCCTGTGTACTTTTTTTTACTATGTATTTTTGGCCGAGACATGTTATTTTCAAAGGCGTATAAAAGCGAATGGGAGGTCGCGATAAAAAAAAAATTCTTCCCGGAAGCACAGTAAAACCGTCTGTGGTTAGCAACTATCAGGGGATCGATCATACTGGAGATAAATATCCTGTGACTACTTCAGAAGGTAAGAAAATCGGGGGAAATCGCTGGCAGTGGGTGCACGCAGCCAGAAATAAGTCTGGACAGTGAAAGAGTTAATATCCACCGGGTTGTGCTTGTGCTACGTAGGTGTGACTTAATCGGATTTCCTCCACCTCTCATCAGGTCATTGAGTTCACCTGCGGTGTAAGATGGCAGTAACAGTAAAAGCAGCTCATTGTTGAGAGCAGGGTGCAGTCAGACCAGATTGGCTCCAGTTTCAACACTGCGCTGTCTGCTTTTCTGCAGAAAAATGTTACGATGACCTCATAGTCAGTCAACCTGTGCCCCAGTTGGCATCATCCTCTGTCATCTTCCATGCTGCTGGGTTTTTCGTTTGTGCCGGAGAAGAGAGGTCCTGTGTCGCCCTGTGTAACGAGCACAGCAACACCTGTCCTAGGTTGCAGAGGAGATGTAGTAGCCATACTGTCTCTCTTTGCGTTTGTGGCCTCTATTTCTAACCTCATTACTTAGCCTGTGGGTTGGGCCTAGACGTGTCTCTGTGGAAATGCAAAGCTGTGTGTGCATAAGTTTTGAGTGTGTGTACGACGTGTGTGTGTGTGGGGGTGTGTGTGTGTGTGCAAGTGTCGTGTGTGTCTCTGCAGTAAGTAATTGGTTCCAAGTGAGCTGCACCTCCTCCTCCTCTTGCCCCCTGTGCCTCCTTTCCTCGCCTTCTTCGCTCTCCGTTTTCTCCTCAAAGGGCTTGCCGTCGCTATAGCAACTGCGTGGTGGTAGCCTAGCCAGCCCGGTTTGACGGAGAATGGGAGGGGACGAAAGAGGGGTAATGGGAGCTGGAGACAGAGAATGAGATGAGGCTGATCTGTCCCTCACCTGTCCTGCAGGGAGGAACACACACACACACACACACACACACACACACACACACACACACACACACACACACACACACACACACACACACACACACACACACACACACACACAACAAGGTAGTAGGGCATGTCTCTCCCGAGTGTTGGCTAGGGAATTTCCCCAGCAGTATAAAGCCCACCTGTTACAGACTCACAGGCCCAATCTCAATCACTGCGATATTGTGTGTAACCATGCCTCTATGCCTGCAATGTACCCGGTGACTGTGGGGAAGTTGGAAGCTTGAACAGAGGTGTAGGTGGGCGGTGGGAGCGGCGTGGCTTTGTAGTGATGTGTGTGGATTACAGATCATATCTGTCAGCGGCAGCGTAAATGGCTTTTGGGGTTAGAGGCTCTGCATTCTGGTGTAGATGATGATCACTAATGACAACCTGAGCCCAGGCCCGCACTCAGCTCCTAATCTGCGGCCTTCACAAAGAATTGCTTGCACATTTAGGGAACATGGGTTGACATGGGCCTACTGGTGCTATTGGTACCATTACTCTCTGGAATGTTTAAAGCTGGGATAAATATGAGCTGTGTTTTTGCGGACAGAAAGACCTGACATCCCCCCCCCATACACACACAAACATACAGAGCATAAAGAGCATTTCCACAGTGCTATCTCTAATCAGAGTTGGACTGTAAGCTCACCCACAACAGTGGCCATTTTAGCTGTGGAAAATATTTCCTCCAGCCACATCAGTTGGCATGTCACGCTCCTGTTGGTGCAGCAGCCCCGGTCTCTTTAAAGTCACCAGTTGTGTATGATTTCTCATCGATCATGAAGGTAGCTGTAGGAGACTCACAGTTGTTGCAATCCCAGCAACTGTGAGCGAGGGTTGAAGAATTCTTTGCCGTTCTCTGTCACCATATCGGTATGTTTTAAAGGTTCCCGCAGATTGCAAAATTTTTGCCATCTTCCGTCACATTAGGTTATATTGTGTGATGGGAAAAAGGTACAATTGGGAGTATCACCCTGTCAGACTGTACCAGTCTGACAGGTGAGTATACCTGTCACATCTTGCAAGTAGACCGTGACCTACATTAGCAGTAGCACTACACTAGTGTATGCTTGGGCATTGTTTTGCTAAAAAGAAAACATAGCTTGGCAATTCAACAATGGGAATGGTAACATAAAACATTTTCATAAAACTCTATGCACTTTCTCTAGCAAATAGTGATTGACTCATTTATTCAGTATAGTTATCAGTATTTGTATGTGTTGGTAGCTGTTGTATATAACTTTCTTTCTGGTGTTGACTTCTCGTTGCACCACCAGCCACACTGCACGAATGTGACCCTACATTTCAGACAGTGCCAGAACTCCGTCATAGCCTATGATGGTGTGGATCAGCTTCTAGATTGCTTGACCCTGTCACACTGAATGACCCCCAATGCGTACGAAGATGACAACAGTATATTTAGTCAAGAACGGCACTGATCTGGACGGTATCATACAGTAGGGCAAAATGGACAAAATCCAGTATCACAATATTTTAAACCAAGTAACTTCATCAATATTGTGACATTGTGGGGATGTCTATTGGTTCTTTCACAAAATATTTACACAATGAGAGTTGAAAATCTAGTCATCATTAGTGCCTATATAATAGCGAAGTTGGTAAAAGCTAATTATTATTAGCTGTTCTATTGAACAGCTAGAGCAGATGGGTAAATTCACAAAATTACATAACTTTGCTAGAATGCAGCCTTTAAAACCAGGAAAATGACAACACTATACAACACAATATCTAAAATGTCGAGTCTCATAATGTCTATATAATAGATATACTGCGCAGCCCTATCATACAGTGCGTATGGTCACTATAAGTCACAGTCATTCGATGTTCTCTGCATCAGACCGGAGCACCATTTCACACTGCCTCACAACCTCCCTGTGGTTCTTCTTTACACTCGTATCAGCAGCGACAGAAGGGATGGATGGTTGTATGAGTTGGGGGTGGTAATGCAGAGAGAGGGAGAAAAAAGAGATGGGTGTCTGTCAGTCGGACCAACACAACACAAAAAACAATAATATTGTACGAGTGAGACTGTGATGTCTCTATATGGTTGAAGGTAACGCTGTGTGGTGGGTGTCTGTCTCCAGGCAGAAGTGAACCAGCAGGCCGGCCGGTCTCCTGCACTTCCCCTCTGCCGTTCAATGGCTTTCACACTCGGCAGAAACGTGAGCTTGAATAAATTGTCACACGCTTGCAGATTAGCTTCTCAGGATGTTATTTTGTGCAGGGAGGATGTTTGAAATGCCAGTCACAGACGCATGGCGCACCCCCTAGCCCCCGCTCCCCTCTTTTCTCTCTGACTCTCTCACACAGTCTTTTATTGGCAACCTTTGAGTAGCGTTAGAAGAGCGCAGTGTAGTATTCCAGAGCTGCACAGGGCTTAGTTGCCCTTTTTATTAGTATGTTGGAAGTCTGTTCTCGTGTGTGTGTGTGTGTGTGTGGTGTGTGTGTGTGTGTGTGTGTGTGTGTGTGTGTGTGGAAATGGCGTGGCGTAATGAGGCAACACGTGAGCCGTTCTCACAGGCAGACTTTATGGAGAGGCTGATTTACAGCTAGGCTATTCACGCCATCCTATTTTCTCCCTCTCTGCACCCTCCCCTCTGGCTTTCTCAATGACCCTCTCCCTCTTTATCTCTCCTTTCAGCCCCTCTTCCTTTCTCTCCCCGGCTCTCTATCCCTTTCCCCTTCATTCTCTCTCTGTTTCTCCCTCTCTCGCTCTCTTTTTTTTTTAACGAGCGCCCATCCTCCCCTGGAGCTCGCTTGGAGAGAAGAAGCGTTGGAGGGAGATTGAGCCGGGCACCAGGCATTGACAGAGTAGTGAAGACACAGCAGGAGGGCGAGCAGCTAAATATAGAGTGGCTTTGGAGTGGTTGATGATGTCACAGGCCGGGGAAGAAAAGAGAGGGAGAGAGAGAGGCATGGGCGAGAGAGAACTGCAGGATTCTTCTGAAGGCCGTGCAGTCGTTTTATTAGGCCCGTGGCTAGTTAATGGCTAGCCCCCCTGCAGCCACACAGGAAGGATTTGTGATCTTTGATCTTAAGGCAGACAGGAAAACTGACAGGGAGCAATTCCACCGAGGTTATTGTTGTTTTCAAGTATAGAGCTTAGGGTTGAAAAATGTTTTGCAACCCTAAGCTCTGCCTTTTCACTGCGTAGGATTGTTGTGGGTCATGCTTATATTATATAACGTATTTTGTTGTTGTCAGCTGCAGGACAGGTAACAGATTGTTAGTTGATAAGGAGAGGACATCCCAGGCATTGACCAGTAACAGCCACTCAGACACCTGGGAGACGGCTTGGCTACATTTGTTCCACAGCAGCGATATCTAATCTCCCAGAGATGGCTGCGTAGATGCGAGAGCTGACAGGTGATGGCAGTGAGAGAGGCAGAGGGCCAGCAGGTAGCGGACAACAGACACCTGCAACACGGTCTCTGGGTTTAGCCTCCACCCGAGGAGGCACAGGACAGATGCGAGCGCTGCTTTTTCTTGCGTTGGGCATCATAATATGCAATAGAAGTAGTGGGGTGAGGACTGAGGAGGGGTATAAACCCACATGCGTGGTTAGGTGTATATAGGTCAGGTGCATGTGTGATATGGGGATAGTGCGGGTGACATATGAAAGGGTGGAGGGCAGGGTCTGCTGGTAATCCAAGCCAGTCTTTTATCAGTGCTAGCTTTCACTGGGCCAGGCCCGGCTAGGCTTTTATTGCAATGCGGCAGCCGCAGCACAAAGCCCATGCCTTTTTCCTATTGATCACTAAGCCTGATGGATTCTTAAATACAGCTGGCTGGTTGGAGCACCCTTACATCATCTGCATTGAGTAGACCTGCTGGTCTGTTGCAAGCTGCCTGTAGAGAGTCACTTCCGTAAGCCTACCACTATTGTCGCTAAAGGCTTTGCTGAATGATTTATCTGAGATAGAGATATGGGATAAAATACCTGAAATGTGACAAAAGTCATGGAGACTTAAAAGTTTTGCTTTTAGGCAGTGTAGGGATTTTCTAAAGTGCAGAGTGCGAGCTTAAAACAATGTCAGCTTTTTGAGCCGAGTGAACCTGAAACGGACTATGCACTGTGGCTTTTGTGTTGGTGAATATGCTGCTGTTATAAAACTGTAAAGCTGCTCCTTTATCACCTGACTTGGGAGTGGAGCAGAGGAGTGTCTGCCTACTTCGCTCTTACATCTCTTTTTGCCTCTCTCTTTCACCTCCCTTCTTTGGCGCATTGCCTTATTATTGCCATGTCCTTATTGCCACTCACTCTTCTGCAGCCTGTTGTAACTAAGTAATTATTTGGGTCAAACACCCAACTGCAGCATTTTGAAAAGATTTGGTCCTGTTTAAAGACCCCGAATTGACCTGGGGGGAGGGTTGCATTTGAAGTGTTTTTATTTTCGCCTCAATGTTTACGTGCAGAATTGTGTATCATATGTGTATATTTTCTCAGTCCATCAAGTGGACTTCTGTAGTGTGGCTTGCTTGCGTAGGTTGCTAGGCAACATGCTTTAGAATTCTCAGCCACAATCTTTCATGGGAAAAGACGAGAGGGGAGAAGCAGAATGAGAGAACAGTTCACTGTGCACATCTAAACACACCCGTAATGTGTTTGGTGATCTTTGTGGCACTAATAAAGAGCTACAATTACCCTTTTGTTTTGGTGGTGGTGGCAAATATCTGACCATGACTCAGCTGATTTTTGTGGTTGTATTGTGCAGCTCATGGTTTTATTGTGTCGCCTTCCATTGGGACTACATTATGAAATTGCCCTGTGTCGTACGATACAGGGCAATGCTCAGCAATTTAAGACGTTTAACTCGCATACATTAAAGTGTAGTGAAATATTAGAAAAGTGCATTTAGGCCAGTGGTTCTCAAAGTGGGGTCCGGTTACCCCCAGGGGTCCTCAAAGGGGTTCCAGGGGGTCCCCAGCTAAATTGGTTAGGGGACGACATTAAGGCTTGTCCCACTTGTCCTGACAAGTAATAGAGCTTTAAGGACAAGTCCATTCATTCTCAAGTGTTATTTTTCCTTCACAATAATGTGACGCTCATGTGAAGCATAACTCTGTTGGTTAAACACCGTTGGATGGTTACGCACCGAGACGTATATCACTCTCGAAGTAGCACTCTCTCGGCTACGCACTGTTGTATCATGGAGAAGTTACTCATTTTTGTAGTTTCCCATACATCATTGTGTATTAGCTGTACATTTCTCAAGATGAAATAAAAAACGTATTTATTTTAGACTGGTGTGGTTTTATCTGTGGCTGCTACACACGGCTAGCGTTAGCAACCTAGCTTTTAGCCACCGGCCCAGTGTCAGTGTGAGAGTCTGGCAGAGAAGAGTGGTGGAAGAAAAAACAACAACGTATCATGCAGTGTTGCCAGGTCTGCTTATTATAAGCCACGTTGGGCTTGTTTTTCTGTAAAGTTGCTTGTAAATAATGGTAGTTGCGGGCTGCGGTTGTGAGCTTGTAGATCGTCTATTTTCAAATAGCCGACGTGTATAGGTTTGAAGTGCTCATGGGGCCTGTAGTCACTTCTTTTGGGCTTGTTTTCATTGACCTGGTTGCTTGTTCCTCTCGCTAAATCTGGCAACACTGATTACATGGCTTTGAAGAGGAGCAGATCTACAAGCTCTCGACATGTCATGCTGCAAAGCGTTGTGGGCTTGTTGATCGGCTATTTTGATAAAAAATAAAATGTAGTGAAAGAAAAACACGAATAGTCTTTGTTTTTATCCCTTGCCATCGAACAAATCTTCGAAGCTCCCAACTACTTGGGTCAGCTCTAAATATGTTTTTAAATGGCCATCGGCCTTCCCCATTCTCTAAATATAAAAATATATATATTAAAAAAACACTAATGGACACATTATAGTGTTTTCTTATCTATCTTTTTGTGCTTTATGTTAAACAACCAATCAAACTAATGGTTCTATGATTAAACATATTCCATCTCACCCATTTGAGCAAATATTTACACGGACAAGTAACTTTAGTGCCCGGACAAGTGAATGAGAAATGTAGATCAGCTATTTTCCCCAAGAAAAATGGGAATATTTCTGAAACAGCTATCTTTTTCAGATGGTGGTCTGTGGCCAAATGCATATTCATTTGGGGATCCTTGACATTAAAATGTTTGAGAACCACAGTGTTGGGATATCATTCATATTCCTGGGTTCAAGCAAGAAATGAACAGCAGCAGCCAGGCACAGCCAGGTTTTATAATGGATCATCAGCCGTGTATAATCCCTGTGTGTTTACAGAGAGCAAACTGAGTCGCTGCCTGTTTGTGCGTGTGGTTTTAGTGAGAGTAGAGTTTGTGAATGGAAAGGAAGCACTTATTAAATTATATTTGGGTATTGTTTGCTGTGCCACAACCATTAACTACAAATTCCCTTTGTATTGTAATTACAACAACGGATCATATATTGTATTTGTTATTTGCAACGGGAGAAATGCGACCAACTCTACTGGTTCTCAGCAAATCAGATTTTGTTTAGAAAGAAAGCTAGAAACAGAGTGTAAACGGGAGAGTGAGAACATTACTGTTGTTGTTTTGAGGCAGGGTGAGCAGAAAGAAGAGCGGAGGCTAGCTGTTGTTTTGAAACAGAAGGGAGCGAGAGAGCGTGGGGGGGAGGGGAGGGGGGTTGGGTTGGTTAAGAGCAAATCGGTGAGAAGCAGAAAAAAAGAGGCAGCCAGAGAGAAATAAGCGCGAGGAAGGCAAGAGAGCGAGCCAGCGATGACGGCAGTAGGGCGGTGTGTAGCCTAGCTAGCTCTATCGCTGAAATGAAAAGCCTTTGTGTGCTTAATAAGAGTGCTGGCACAGAGCCAGCGGCTCTGGCTAGTGTGGGATTAGACTGAACAATCAGCACTGCAGGATCAAAACAAGGAGGCAGGAACGCCAGGGTCATTCTGCTTGCTAGGATACCATCTGCCCTGCCTGCCTGCCTGCATGCCTGCCTGCCTGCCGCAGTCAGGGGGAGGGGAGAAACGTAGAGGGGGTGGGGGAGGGGCAGGGCCACAGCTACAGAGGAGCAGAGAGGCTCCACAGGCAACGACGACGACGTAGAGGCAGGAGCTCTCAGTCCGCTCTGCTCTGCACTCACACAAGCCCCAGCAAACGTATTGGCACACAAGATAGAATTCACCAATGTTAACACAGATGTTATCTGTACGTGTCTGGAATCCTGGATACAGGCTGTTCAACTGATGGTTGCCCCAACGCAATTTAGGACATTTGAAATTTGACATTTGCGGATTAGTATAATCATATCTATACAATGGAATTGTGAGTGTTAATTTGAGTGAGTGTTAATTTAACTCTGAGTTACAAATGGATTTGTTCACTCAGTATTTTCTTTACCTCAAAAAAAGAAAAATATGTATATTTGAGTAGGAGGCTATAGTAGAGATTCTATTTTGACAGGTAGCGGGGTGACTAACTTTGCCATTTGCTACCAACACATGGCCACCAGTTATAACCTATTTTGTATTGACCAGGTATTAGCCATTCTTTATCATGTACAAGGCTATACACAGCCATAAAGTGCTGTCATAGGCGCTTAGATAGCTGTTCCCTTTAATTGTCTGAGTCCCTCAGCCTACAGAATGCATACGCATATGCACGTACGCCGATGGGATTGGTCCATTGTACACTCAGTCAAAGGAGGGGAAAAAGCAACCTCCCACACAAAGCTTTTCAAATCGTGCTTGTGTGTATTTCTTGTTTGTTTTGTATTCCCATGCCGAAAAAGATGAGAATGTGGCCTTGCACACAAGATATCACAGGCTGCTCTCTCCCTTGTGCACGTGTGCTTGCTCGCTCGCAGAGAGAACGTAGCGTTATAGTCCTCCCTCGCTGTGTCCGGCATGGAAAATGGTGCATGTGGAAAGTGGCGACAGCTGTACACGTAAAGGGAGAAGGCTTGCAGGGTGGAGGGAGGGGTCACGGATAGGAAAGGGGTGGAGGTATTGCGAAAAGGAGTGCATGTACGTGGATGTGGAAACGGGTGTCTGGCCAAGAGGAAGGAGTCTTATGCCTTCGTGTGCCGGTCCCGTTGGACTCGTACACAGTGAGCTGAATCAGCTGATCTGTGGGGGCAGGCACGTGGAAACAGAGAGAGCCTTACCGCTGCGGGGAAATCGAGATGCTTCAATCCAAGTTGGAGACGTTGCAAGTTGCAACGCAGCGGCCCAAAACTGTGTGTCCGCGTCTCACCTTTTTTCATCATTCTTTCTCTCACTCCTCCCCAGTACATTCCTCCTCTCCTCCTCCAGCCTTCCACTTTCCTTCCTCCCCTCAGCCCCAGACCCAGTGTTTTCTGCAGGCCCATGACAGAAAGACTGTGTGTGTGTGTCTGTGTGTGTGTGTGTGTGTGTGTGTGTGTGTGTGTGTGTGTGTGTGTGTGTGTGTGTGTGTGTGTGTGTGTGTGTGTGTGTGTGTGTGGAATGGATGTGTCAAGCAGTGTGCCGTACTCAGTGTGCACTTGGGATTGTACTGAGAACCGGTGCTATTTTGGTACCGGTACCTGATAGGTCAGAACTGAAATACTTGTAAGCTCCTGGACGGTGCTGCTATCTATATTTTGCCTCTGCACTAGCGTCCAAGATGTGTTACTACCCGGCCCCTATATAACAGGATACCACCACGCGGTTTCCTGTTTACATTCCTTGCAAACATGGCAGACAGGGCGAAATGCTGTGGGCTTACTTTACAAGCCACACACCTGCTTCAGAGGATGGAGCTATTCTGCAAATTAACGTCACCGTTTTGACCTTTTCCTTAACTAGTCAAGGTAACGCTCGTTATCGAATTAAGCATGTATTTTAGTCCAGGGGAGTAATAATACAGCATCATTCTAATCATTTTTCATTCATGTACAATCGAGATAGGTAACAGTCACCATTCAAACCAACCCAACCACTTCCTGATCACAAGCCAAGCGAAAATAACACGGGAAAGAATGGCAGAATGCCACAGGGCTATCACCAAGTTTGTGGTCCAAGACTTGCATCCCTCCATTACAGTGCAGTTGGTTTAGGTATGTTTGATAGCCAAGCAAGTTGACTGACACAAATTAACGTGTGAATAAATCAAAGATTCAAGATTTTTGCCATAAACAACCGTACTGTTGATTTGGAATTTGGTTCTGTGTGCTCAAAATGACCAGAATGCATAACCACACAACACATACAACACAAGAAGATCTGTGACATGTCCTATGCCCATAAGTGAAAGTGCCTGTGCTTAAGTAGTTTAGAATCTATATACCTGGTGATGCATTTAGGATGCGGATTGCTTCAGGCTAAGTGCTATTGTGGAAAAGAGATGTTCTGGTCTTAATACCTGCAGTCTTACCAGAAAGGAAATAATTAGCATAGACCAATCACATCGAACTACATAGCTATGCCAATCACAGCTCAGCAACATGGAACACAAAGCTCACGTTAGCATCTTAGCGCAACCTTTTTTTATGTGTAGGCATTGTTCAAGATATGCATATTACAGTAGCCCAATGGAAATGAATGTAGGAAGCTTCCACTTCTGTAAGCTGAAGAAATGTTTTAATTTACATTTTAAGGTGGAGTCTACAACTCACATTAGCACTTATTCTTGATGTGTAGGCATTGTTCAAGATAATATCTTATATCACTACACAGCTGATGCTGCTACACCATTCACAGATCACCTCATGCTGCGAAGCTCACGCACATTAGCCCATCAATGCTGCTTCGTTCACAAACACTTACGCTTGAAAGCCACCAGGCGCGCAAGCATAAGCATGCAGATTTTCTTCCGCTCCATGTTAATGAATGCAGCCGCTCTCACTGGCCACACATGGACGCTCTACTCGCACACGTGAAAAAAAAATCCCTTCACGCATTCTCATTGAAACGCATTGACCAGACGTCATGCTGTGGCCAGGTTTGGCAAGATCTATCAATTTGATCGGGATGTTTGGTGTGGAAATACCTCTTCATTTTCACTGGCGTTTTGCTTTCATGTGTTAGAAGTTGAACCTCAGAGTGCAGTACACTTTGGTGCTGATCCATTTCATAACATTGCAGGCAAATCCATGCTTGAAAAAACTGCAAATTATATGGTGGTAATTGCGTCGCTTTGACAATACCTGTGGGGTGTCAGGTGTGTGGTATTTTTAGATGGATTTGAACTGTAACTCCAAGATCCATCTGCCGTTCCATCCACCGTCCCCAGGGCTGTTGAGAGCCACCGTTCCATGTTGTAGCGACAGAGTAAAAAAGGTTTCCTTACATAGAATAACTTTTTGCTGTTGTATGAAAGTTTCTTAGACTTTGGTGGAGCATAAGTTGTTAAGTTTATGAGGCAAAAGGGAAGACTGAATCTTGCCTGCTGCACGGGCCATTATGATTGGTATGTTGCAGTGTGCCCAGACACGCATACAGGCACACACACGTGCGTGCGCGCACACACACACGCACACACACACGCACACGCACACACACTCAAACACTGGCTTACTCTCTCCCTCCAAAGAAAGAAATGTGCCTACTAATTCAATGTAGGCAAATTGAATATTTTTTTATTTTGCACATTCAGAAAAACATCCTGTGATCCCTGCAAATTATTTGGCGACCCCTCGGGTAGTCGCGATCCCCAAGTTGAGAACCACTGTAGTGTATGTAGTATTGTTATGTACAGTATCGTGATAAAGCGGTGACCATGACGTCACAAGTATATCAGTATGTTTACACAGATGAGAGTAAAACAGTCCATGGACTGGTCAAATAGATAAAGGTCAATCCTAAGATGTATCATAACAGTCACTTACATGGCTCCATTTCTTGAGCTTTTGTTATACTGCATCTCGTTCTTCGGATGATAAGGATTTTGTGTTCGTTTTTTTTTTGAGCTCTCATACCAGCGCTCCTACCAGCTCTCATACCAGCTCTGCCTCATACCATTGCCATTCTCATGAATATCTAGAATATCTGACTGCGTGTGTACTAGGCCTGACCTCGACTAAGTCGACTAGTCGACTGGTTAGTCGCGGGGGGTCCGAGTCGACTGTGTGTCTCTTAGTCGAATCTAGTCAACAAAAAAAAAAGAATTTAATGGCCAAAAATGTTTTAAATTGTTTTTTGGCCAAGTCTACACCTGCAACCACACGTAACTTCCACTTTATTCTTCTTATTCCTCGTCTTTGTATTGGTATTGTTTGTGTTGGAGCGCCTCAGTGCGGCTGCAGAGTTCATGTGCAACCTCTTCCAGAGAGAGATAGAGACACTAGAAACTCTGCTGGAGACAAAACAAACTGTGTAGACTTGGCCCTTTGAAATAAAATGTATTTTGTATTTAGTCGACTGCCAGTCGACTATTGGCAATTAGTCGCCAATTAGAGTCGACTAAACAAATCCTTAGTCGGGGACAGGCCTACTGTGTACACACGTATAAGTAAGTAAGGTTGAAGAGGCTTATTATCTGCATCAGCTGAGAACGCGGGAGTCTTATCCCTGTTTCAATGCGCTAGACCCCTGGGAGATGGATTGCTGAGGTGGAGCGCAACACCTACCATCAGTTCCATGTACTAACCGGAGTTACCGCACGACTTGCCGCACCCAAGACGTGTATCTTTGTCTTTACTCGTGACAGGTTTTCTATCCTGTTTTCCTACGCCTATTCTTCCCTTTTACTGAAAACTACAAATGATAGAGCTTTTACGATTTTTTTTTCCACCCACCTGTTTATACCTGTAAACCCGTGATTTGACAATAAAGCTGATTGTGATTCTCTCGTATGCATGGTGGCATGTGTGTGAGTGATAGAGAGGGAGTGAGTCATCCATCACTCAGAAGTTCAGTTACACTGCAGAATTCACTGACAGCTTCTTTGTAATTGCAGTGTCTTATACTGTATATCGTTTACTGAAGTAGTGTTATATTTGTTACTAAATTAAACTGTCACATTTTATATCTTTATTTTTTACTGTGTCTTTGTGACAAAATTAGGATACGAATGCTGGGTGATAATATGTTTATCATATACCATACCCTTATTTATTAACAAAGACGATGATAAAATTTGAACAAGACTTTTATTTGGATAAACTATTACTATCAACAAGGAACTACCCTACTGTGCCCCAGTGAACTAAATGGAAATGTCTTGACAGTGTGGGGAAGGGAGTTGGCTGACAGTGGCATCATCCTTGCTGAAGGAACTCAAAACATCAAACATGCATGAAACTCGTACCACAGTTGTTGCAGATTGTCTTGTAAAATGCGCAGTTGAGGTGACAATGGTTTTATCCGTGTGTGAAGTGAACTAAAACACGGAGCTGAAAACGACCTTCGACGGTTGACAGAATTGCTGCTTAATGCAGTGGTTGGCCGTGGGTGGTTCCTTGTTAGTGTATTTTTTCAATTACAATTAAATTCCACGATCAAATTCTATTTTCTCTTTGATTTAGTTAATAGATAACATGCTATGGGTTTGCGATTAATACATTATCGTCCAGTATCCGTCGCAGTCCTCGGTATCCAACCTCGGGCAATGACTCATGGCCTGCCTTGGTCATAATCTATACAGTGCCGCCTGAACATAATGTGTGACAGCATGCTAGGGACAGTCCAGAATATAAACTGGACAGAGGACAGGAGACCGAGACTGGGGTGGGAGTAGGGGCGGTAAAGCTGATGTAATGTGTAACAATATCCAAGCTGCTTTTTGAACTGTGTGTGTGCGTGCATTAGTACTGTGGCCCAGCCTGCCAGCACCCTCATCAATAATTCACCAGTCCTTTTAGTGTCTCCCCACCTCCTCTTCTTCCTTACGTCCCCTCCCCCACCTGTTTTCTCTGTCCTCCCTTTCTCCTCTAATGCCCCCCCCCCACTCCCAACACACACACACACACACACACACACACACCCTCCCTAACCCCCCTCATCCAATTCCTCCCTGTACTGTGCCACCCCCACCCCCAACACATTGTCCAGAAAGCATACAAATGTAGTGTCTCCCCCCCGAAGCCAGCCAGTGCTGAACCAGAGTCCATCTTCTACCCCCCTTCAGTCTTGCATTCACAGACGGATCCTATATGAATGCCAGGCCCTCCGGGCCAGTGTCTAATCACTCTAGTCTGATTCTGATTAGTGGTAATAGGTCTGCATCTCAAAATACTACCTTCTGCGTGTGCACGCAAAGGGACGGATGATGACGGTGCAGTGTTTTGGTCTCGGTCATCCGCTGTGGCTGGTGATCCTGCAGCTCTTTGGCACTGCTCCCATGGCCACATTTTAATGGTGATGCAGCACAAAACCTAAAGGGAGAACCAAAAAGATCACAGAGAGGAAAGCAAGTTTTCTTCTATTTTTTTGGGGGGCTTATTGCCTGCTTTTGTTTTGTTGTATATCCCCTCTTCCATTATATTCATCCCCTCCCCGAATGACCAAAAACTAGTTTCTTGAAAAAAATTAATTATATATTAACACAATTTTAAAACATCTATGAACAGAGGAACAGGACACCCAGTAAAAAGAAGTTTCCATTGTCCTTTTAAATGGAACATTAGTACATCAGACTATGCCAGTATATGACGATACGTGAGTGATAATCCTGATCCTTTTTGGACTTTGTTTATGTTATATAATGGACATGGTTACAACTTCACATTTACATTCCCTGCACCAATATTCATCTGCATTTAGTTTGGGTCGATTCAGCTTCCTCCTCTTGTAATTGAGAATGCCACGTAGTGATATCACCTGCAATGCCAAGTTAAAGGCAAAGCTAACATTTGTACACTTTTGGGCTGTTAAGACTTGCGTGATAAATGCACCTTTACATTTGATTGTAAAGGCTAATGCTATTAGCTTGTTAAGCTGCCTATTCACAAGATCATCCTTGTCTATGCTGATTAGTTTCTGAGTTGAAGTCACTTTAAGTACCTTATGTGTCAAGCTAGATAAACTTTGTACGCACAGTGTTGTTACAACCAAGTAGTTCCAAATTTGAAAACCCATTTCATCTGCCTGAGAAATTATGCCAAGGGTTGAATACTTTGTCTGACTCTAGTCCATTCAGAATGACTCCATACACTCGCTTCCTTGCTCTCCGTTGTTTCCCTTCCATGACCCCCCTTGCGTCTTGTGTTCCTCCCCCATTCTCTTTCCAAACAGGCTGACCCAGCTCAGGCCTCATGTGGTGTGAAAACGGCTCCATTGTATTGGAAAATCTGTGGGAGGGACAGAGAAGGAAGGGGATTGGGTGATTAGGAAACCAGATCCACGACTGGGCTTCAAAGGCAACCGGATCCCTCTGCAGTGCCTATTGATTAACCTCGAATGTTGCTAACCTCCTCAGTATTAGAGCCAATTCTAGACGGGATATCAGGGAAGTTGCTTCCCTGCCTGTAGATAATGTCTACATTAGAAGCCCCTATTAGAGATTCCTGGAAGGCACTGCACTTTCTATAGCTAAATGCAGCTTAGCGTGCGTGTAGGGGATCCGTGCTGCTTTAATGTTGGTAGATGCTCTGTGCCCTGGTCAAACTTTTGTCCAAGGTTTTAATGGGAGCAGATGAGGCTCCTGCTCACCAGGTGCTCCCTCAGACTGTGAAGCAGTCCCGTCTCCCAACATGACCTTCTGTGTATCATGAAAAGTAGAGATCAAGGCAGGCCCAACTGCAGCAACTATTTCTTCAACGCCCCCTCTACTTTCCTGCCACATCTCATCGTCTCTACTCCCTTTTTAAAAGGACCAATAAGTCAGGCCGTCCTGATGTTATTTGCTCCCTTGTGCGTTAACTGTCCCCCATAGGGAAGGTGCGCGCAGAGCCGAGGCAAGTAAACACTTTGATATGCGAAAGCTCTCTCGCTCACTCGTTCTTTCACCCTGGCCTCGCGCTGTCTCTGTCTTCCACACACCGCCTATGTAGGTCACCATGACTCACTCCTTTACGCTTCAAAAGCCCACGGATCCCTGCTCGCTCGCTCGCTATCTTGCACCCGCTCACGTTTAGCATTTTCTAAGGGGAGGTGGGTGCTTGGCAGTGAGTGCATGTTGACAACCATTTTGTGTATGGATTCGGTGTTTCTCTGCTTGTTTGTTTTGATGTGGAATTCTTCTTAATTGGTGCTCGAACCTTTTGTTTGTGTCCAGCGGTCATCTGAGGAGGCACTTGGGACGGTTCAGATGCCAACATGCTAATATTTGTAAACTGTGTGTGATGTTTGCGTGAACGGTATTGTACTGATTGGAGTGGTTTTGCTCTAAGTTGAGGGTTTTCTCTTTAGTTGTCATGGGTGGTGCTACCTTTGTTTGTATCCATCGGCCGTTTGGCTAGCCATTTCACTGATGAGCTAGACAAATAAATAAGCTAAACCCGTTTCTTTTAAGAGACAAGTGATTTCATATGTTGTACTTCCTTATTCATTGTCACAGAGAAACACAAATTATGTTCACTGTAGCACAACATGCACCAAATCCCTCCTGCCCGTGCACTCATCTCAACACAGCATTCACTCTGACCTAGATGTTGAATCCATCAGCAGCAGCAAGCAGATTTAGTATTGCATCAGAAATAAAAAATGCTTAGGCAAGGTTCCAAATTTGTCTTAAGATTTTGCTTTGATGTAAAGGTTGATAGGTTGAAAAAATGCTTTAGATGGTTAGGTGGTTTATTTTATCTTTGCGTGACTATGTTAACGGCTCAGTAGGCTCAAATCCAGGTCACTGCACACTGAACATCTGGTAATTTTGACTTACTTCATCCACCAGCTTTCTAACGTCCGTCTTGCTACCTGTTGGTTGGCTCCTCTGTATGTGTACGCCCGCATGTGTGTTCCTGTGTTAGCCTAGGTCCGGTGTAGAGAGGTCCATTCTTCTGTGCCCCCTCCACATGGCAGAGGATCTACATATGAATGCTGCCTTCTGCTACTCTGGTCTCAGACAGTGGGTGAAAAAAACTCTGTTAAACTGTGGGCCTCATCATATGTGTGTGTGCACTGTGCATATGTGAATTGTGAATGCAATTGCATGTCATAGACAAAGACATTACACAAGGCGGATTGTTTGGATGTTTTCTCAGGTTTTGTACTGTGTTGATGAGGCGCGTGTGTATGTTTTTTTTTGCTTTACTATCTTTACGGTAGTAAAACCAGAAGACAATAGATTGTGTGGTCAGTTCGGGCTATCATTATGAAAAGATTCAGGTTAGGATTAGACATTTAGCCGTTTAGGGATAGTGATTTCTTTTAGGTAGGTAGTGGTTAGGCTAAGGTTAGGTTGCCATTAGGATAAGCAAAATGGTATTTTAATGAATGACAAAAATAGTTTGTCCCCACAATGCTAGTAAAGCGGGATGGTGTTGGAGTGAACGTGCCAGAGGCTGCAGCCTGTCTGAGATGTTTAATAGCATAGCAAGGCTTTGAGGAACTGCTAGCTGTCCTGACCTAGATCCAAACGGGCCTTAGCGTGCCACATGCGAGTCCCTTTGTCCCCCCTCTCTCCAGGGCTGCTTTCATAGCAGCTAGGGCTCTCCTCCTCTGGATGGGGAGGAAGGAACGCGCACAGGGGCTATTTTGATGAGTCACTCAACCGCGCAAAAAACAGGAGGAGGGGGTTGCAGGAGAGAATACAATGCCTAGCAACGCCCACCCTCTTCAATTGTCCTCTGATGAAAACACTCGACCATTACATCACACACACACACACACACACACACACACACACACACACACACACACACACACACACAAAATCCGGAGTGGTAATTTAACCGTTTCTCTTTTAACTACAAGTAAAGGGACCTGTACTGTCTTGCAGCTTTCACTACAGTAGCAAGAGTTGGTTGGGCTTGTACTGCAGAGACAGCTTGTATATGACCGAAAACCTGTCTGGCCTCATGTGGTATGAAACTCTAATCCATTTCCTGGAAGACAATAGGATAGGAGAGGGGACTGACTCAGACACCAGAAGCCAGAAAATTGGTGGAAGTTGAGGCTTGGGGCTAGCAACCCCGACCCGTAAAAACCTATATGCTACAGAAACTGCAATGTGGCCCTATGCTCCACCTAGGTTCTACAGAAATAATATGTCAAGTAAGTCAAAGGGACCTGTACCTAAATGTAATTTCTTTGTATTCAATAGAGTTATCCACTTAAACCCTATATACTTGGTTGATCCGGGTCCCCCAGTGCTCCAAATATCTTCTCTGAAAATAGCAGATCTACAAATGTAGCTTGTAGGTTGGTGAATTTTAGCTGAATATTCACTCCGGAATAGGGGCGCTAGGGTTCATGTGGTTAGATACACCAGATTTTGCTGCGTAAACGCACACACAGAGGCTGATGGTTACGAGAGTAGCTGGTAGAAGTTGGCTTAACCATTCTGCGGCATAAACCAAAAAACCTTGGCATGAAAAGATGTAGAGTGAACTCGGACCATCAGGGAAGCGTGTGAGTGTGTGTGTCTCTACGACGTGTAAGACCGCGGGGCGGGGACTGGGACCGCGGCGGTAAAATGGGAGCTTTGTGGAGGAAACCTGAGTAGGCCGGGGCTTTGGGGCTGTGCATTCTCATGCCTGTATCATCTTTCCCCTCTCCCCAGTCTCAATGCGCCCCTTGTCCTCTGAACAGCCCCACCATGACGGACCCCCTGCCCCCACACTTCCACTAAGACCAAGGCCCCTGACCAAATGACCAGCTCTCTCCCCCAATCACTCCCAAAACTCAGTCCAGTTCTGTAAACACAGATGGAGCGGTCCAGTCCAGGGTTTCATCCCATCCCCTGATATTTGTATCTCCCTCCTGTCACCGTCGTCATCATCATCACCCCATTTCTCTATTGATACCAAGCCCACTGCGTATCACGCTGTGGCCATTATCTGATACAGCCCTATCAGCTGTCTCTATTCCCCCTGCTGCACATATGTACTTTCCACCATCGTGTGTGTGTGTGAGTGAGCAGCGTGTGTAATTCCAGCAGTCGTCCGTTTCCCTGGCAGGTAATTTAGAAATGTGCGCCAGATAGGTGGACTTGCAGCTGGTCACAACGACACACCGCCATAACAAACGCTTGACTTTTGTTTTTGTTCCCCCCCCCCTCTCCCATTTCTCCTCCCTCTCAGTCTCTCCTTCTCCTCCCCCGAAGGAGAGTTTTCCATACGAGAGCAGGCGTTTGCACTGGGCCATCAACAGGAAATTCCAGACTTTAGAGTGTGGGGGTGGGGGACGAACGGCTGAGAGCAGAGATAGAGGGAGAATGAGAGAGGGAGAGAGAGCGAGAGAGAGGGAGGGCGATCATGAGTTAGTTTGGCATCTTGAGCAGAATACCCAGAGGTCCGTGCCTCTGTCTCCTCAGTTTGGGCTGCATGAGACTTCCTGCCGGGACAGTCATGTGGACTGCAACATGGCCAGAGGAGTCTGGCAACAGGATCTGCCCGCTGCTATTCACACCCCTCCATCTGTCTGCTCTCTCCTAAAATCTACTGTCCAGCTTAATCTCTTTACTTCTCCTCAGTGTTCCATGAGCATCCCTTATTTTTATACACGCATGGTTTTAGTGCTTGTTTGTCCATTATTTGAAGAATTTTTAACCCTGCTTGGCGTGTATAACAACAGTATAACGTCGCTTGTATCTCCATATGTCAACCTTTTATGTTTTTCCTTATATTAATGTCCTAATTCGTCATACAACGGTGTTTGCACAAAAGTTGCGAAAATAGCCGTTCACAACAAGTCGTTATGTGTTGAACCAATGAAAAATATTAACAAGAGCTAGTGACTAAATAATAACTACATTGAACCCATTGGAACGCATGTTTTTTCTTTGTTTTAGTTTTTTTTATTTCCTGAAAAGTGACCGTCTTGGACAATGAACATACAAGGTTTACACCCGACAGCAACGATATGTGATCCCAAGTCACAATACATAATGCTGGTCATAGGATCCTGGCAGAAGCTCCTCATCCAGTGGAAACAGTCCTTTTGTTTTGTAGATGTTTTTCACAGCATTCACATTCTGGAGGGATCAAGTGTTTGTTCTTTTCAGATAACAAGTGATCTAGCCAGCTAGTTCTCGGACACGCTGAGTTAGTCACTGCGGGCAGCAAGGGCGGCATAGGCCTCATGTTTTATTGATCGTTGTAATATTATATTTAAACATACATTCTTGACACAAGGAAGCTCTGACATAACGGAGCCTGGCGCCAAGCTTCACAGTCGACACCAGCTTCTGACATCACCAGTAAGCGACTGATGGAACTCTAGACCTCAATGACATCAAAACCACACAGCGGAAAGCAGCCCTGTAAAACAGTGACTCCATGAGGGAAATGACCGAAGCAGTGAAAACCGAGGCTATTTTAACGTCATTTACCCCTCCTTTCTTAACTGGTTGTAACGCAGGTTTCTGTCCTGTGTGTCTTCTCTCATTGTGTCTCATATGAGAAGGGCTTGTGTTGCGCTGCGGTAGGGCTGCTCGGGGTTTACGGCTAAAACCTTTAATTGGCTAAATTGCATACATATGATGTTAGCTGTTGTCCGGAGGTGTTTTGCGTGTTTGTTTGTGTGTGCATGATGGCTTAGATGCAAAGTAGCGATACCTTGTGAACAACGGAAGAGCAAACCCCTCAGGCTAGCGCCTCCTTCTTTCAATTACTCCTGCTTCCATCCTGGGCCAAGATGGAATGCTAATGTGCGTACAGTACATGCGCTCACACACAACACTTGCACAGGCACACGTTGCCACATTAATAGATAGCTAAATAGGCTTAGCTAAATGTACAAAATGTCACTGTTTGATAGAGCCTGTTGCGCATAGATTGATGATGTGATACATGTGTGGGCTCTTGTGGGATGACCAGCCAGACATTTTCTATTCTAGTCTCAGGCTTGCTGGGAAATATATTGCTTCGTTCCTTTTGGTTAAAATTGTGAGATAAGCAAATTGCCAGGCCAGATAGGGAGAGAATGACTGTCCTTGTGCTCCGAAATGAAGAGCGAAGGCTGTTGATTTATCATTGAGAAAAGATGCCTCTCAGTTTGTCCAGGAAGCACCTTTTCTCTGCTCATCAACTGCAGTGATGTTTGCTGTTATTTGTAATGCTGTCATATTACTCCTCTCTCAGCTACCTGAACTTGAACTTCAGTGTTGTTCAGTATAGCCCTCAATGAACACTGTTCTGTATGCCTGGGAAAACATGTGGGCTTTAGCCCTGCTGTGACATGAACTTATCATTCAGTAAACCATCAAAGAGATCTACAGCACTCTTGCTTCAAGTCTTAGAAGGTTAAATAATCTACCGTGCTGTCACGGCCACCCTGATGTGGAAAAACACTTGTGGGAAATGTGACATTTGACTGATGCGTTTTCAAAAGAGATTTAGGCTACATTTCCTGTATGCAGAGGAAGTGCTGTCGGGGCAAATCAAAATCGAAACCCTTATCACAGGATGAACTGGGATTGTCTCAGATCCGTCAGTGGTTCTAGCAGATAGTGGTGGTTGTGTGTGTGTGTTTTTATTTTCCATCCTTGCGAGAACCAAATTTGCACATGTATGTTTATTTGTAGACATGTAAAAGCAGCCATTAACGCAGTCACTGAAACGGAACATCTTCAGACTGACTGAGTGTGTATAGTCTCCTAAAAGCTGTTTGGCTTCAGTGATGTTGGTCCGACATTATGTTCAATCTAAGCCTGTCACAATTATTACATAATCGTCTAACACAATTATTTTATATAAATAAAAAATAGCAGATAAATAGCAGATCTATAGCAGATCTATAAGCTCAAACGCGTCGCATCGCGACGCGTTTTGAGCTTATAGATAGATCGGCTATGTCCACTATAATTTTTTTTTTAAAGTATAAAGTAATTAAATTTGTTGTTTGTCATATCTGCCCTGTGAAACTTTTGTTTACGAAAGCTAAAAGCCAAACAGAAATGTAATTTTTATTCATAATGTTCCATTCATTTTCAACGACAGAAACACAATTAAATCCTTAATCGCAATTATTTGAGTGACGATTAATCGTCTACTTAAATTTGTAATCGTGACGGACCTAGTTCAATCCTGACTGCCAGGCTTCATGTCTGTAACTGATTGTCTGTTCATAGCTGCTATCTAACTATTGGGTGGCTCAGTGGCTCAGTGGTTAGCAGTGCTGCCTCTCAGCAAGAAGGTTTATTGAGTGTTTTTAGATTTCCATCAACACCTAACTATCCAAGACCTGTGTTAGGGACAGGGCTCAGTCAACCTGCCCACATTGTCTTCTGCTGCAAGCTAGCATGTTTTAGCTATCCCATATATTGCTTAGTGTAGTTAACTATTTAAGCTTGTATTAGGTGACTAACACTATACCTAGTGTTGCCAGCTTGCCAAGGCCATATTAGGTGTCCCATACATTGCCAGGCACAGCCTGCTGTCTAAGCCAGTGTTAGCTCTCTCATATTCTGTGTGGTACTCTTAGTGTCCACACTAATATTTTGCCATCCCATATAGCCTATACCGCCAAGTGGAATAAACTTTTTTTTTGCATGTGTCTTAACGGCCCATCTACACCAGACTTTTCAAAGCGAGCGTATGCGTGGTGCGTACAGCGGTTTGTTTAGATCCAATTGATTATCAATGATACCGGCTACACCAGGCACGCGGATACGCGAATCCCCCATACGCAGACTTTAAAAATAGGACTGGATCTAAAAGTGCGCGTGTGCGTATATGCGCGTGTGTGCGTATAATTCTCTGGTGTAGATCGGCCGTGAGCTGTCCCAAACACTGTTGGGTGTAGTCAGCTATTGGAGCTAGCAATACTACCTAGCTGATTAAAATTAATTCCTTGTTAGACCACACGCAGGACCAGGTTAATCTTATTATAGAGTTCCATCTGCCTTTGCATTGCGTAGACCCCAGCCCAAGTGTTCAGTAATTGCAATGGATTGAATGAATGCACAGGCTTAGGGTGCAGGGCAAGTGTCTGTTTACTTGTGTGCTCAGTGATGGCCATTTACGGGTGCTCTGCAGTCTGCACTAGGGCTGTGACAGTATTGAACCTTTCGAAACGCGGTGAAAAAGCAAAGTGTCCCGGCGGTTCACCACTCCGCACCATTTTTTAGGATTTGGTCCACGGTTTCTAAATGAAGCCGTTATCGCTGCCAGCTATAACCCATGTATTTTCAGAGCAGCACTGCTGGATAAACCTGTAATAATAAATCATAGTATCACTATCATTACCGCATTACATGTTGAAGTCCCACAAATTACTCTTTGAGTAATTTTGTTTTTCTTTTATATTAACCACCCTAGCATCCCTATTCTGCGGACAACATTCACCAAAAATATCCGATCTACAAGCTCACAACGTGTCGCAGCGCGGCGCGTTGTGAGCTTGTGGGCTATTTTCAACAAAGTGGTTTGGTGGTGGTTGTTTTGGTGGGGGGGAAGGGGGGGCGCATGTGAATGATCCAAGCACCACCGAAGAAGAGTACACCCAGAAATCACGTGATCACAACAACAAAAATCTACGCACCTTTCATGTCAAAGGATTTATAAAAGTCTAATTTTCTCGGCTTTATGTTGTTTTTTTGCTGTTTTTCAAAAAACAAGCCACATTCAAACGGCCAAATCCCTGGAATAGAGGATCGCGACCCCTCGCACCAAGGTCAAGTGACAGAAGTTTAGTTTTTCCCATGAATATAGGATGGAAGACAGTAAATTATGATAAAGCAATGATTAATGTTCATATTAAGCTTACATTTCATATCGCACAACATATGCACTCAAGTGTAACTTTCACTACTACTACAGAAAATAAATGCAATTGCGGTGATGAGCTCACCCCCCAAGGTATTGTAGTCCTACTCTGGACAGCACTTCCTCAAGCCACTAATTGAAGCAGTTCTGCCCAGTCTGATGAGCATATTGATTGTTCCATAGTGAATGTGTGTGGCTGGCTGTCGACGCAGTGTGGCCAGTTATGTCTGTCTGTTTAGTGTCCCATTCACATGACGTCTCAAAGCGTTTGTAGTTTTCTGTACGTTGTGTTACATAAGTCTGTGCATATGATCACCTACAGGCTTGCATATTTCCAAGAAGATAAAATAAAGCATGAGTAGCCTTCAAATTTGGCTTGAGTTGTCCTGTTTTGTTTTGTTTTGTTTTCCCTGACCATCAGGAGCTCAGTGAACTCTTGTCATTCTGAATGGTTTGAAAGGTGAGATGTGATGTGCTACCTCGGTTAGCTGCATTTATTAATCTATGTTTACGTTCAGTGGTGCACACACACACATACACACACACACCACGATGAAAGAACACAGTTGGCATATTGTACAAAAACATGCACTTTTCTCGCCACTCCCTCATTCGGGCATCAGCTCCCTGCCCCCTCTTTAAGCAGGCACCGCCCCGACCCTCAGCTGGCTATGCTCTGCAGTAGCAGGCCTTTCATCCCTCCATCCCTCCATCCGGCCCTGCCCAGTGATTTATAATTCATCTGGGATCCTGCCTCCCTCTGCTCTGCTGCACCAGGACAGCATTAACATTCTGTTTGGTCCCCCGCTATGCTATGCACCCACGTGTGTGTGTGTCTGTGTGTGTGTGTGTGTGAGTGAGTGTGTGTGTGTGTGTGTGTGTTTATGCTCTCATGGTTGTGTGCATATCTGAGGCAGGATTCCTGAGTCTGCCATCCCAGCCAACACGGCTCCATTTGGAATGGCTGTTATTGTAGCTGTGTGTGTTGTGTTGTTCTGGCTGTGCCTGCGTTGCTCTGTCAGTGTGGGGATCAGGTTGCCTGCCTGGCACTCGCCTCTGCAGCTCGCCTCTGTCGTTAGTTCTGCCTCTCTTCCCTTTCGGTGCGTGCCAAGTCATCTGCCCCCTTGGTTCCTGTGTAATGACAGAAAGCAGTGTGTCCAGAGACACTATGCGGATTGCATGAGGTTAAGCCCAGAGATCTGAAAAGCAACAGTATCAGTGTCCTCATAACATGTACATGTGGCGCTAGACACACCAGCAAATAGCAGCACTGGGCAATAACCAAATTAAAAACTAAAGCAAACTTTCTAATACATCATACCAGTGTTGTTGGGTCTGTCTGTAGTTTGAAGATACAAGCTGGTAAAGTATTGAGTAAAGAACAATGAGAGATACATTGAATGTCCATGCAACCTTGGTCTGAATTACTGCCACAAGCGGATGAGTGTCTGTTGCAGGACAAGTGCTCAAGAGAGAGTGAATCTATGTGCTTGCCAAGCTGAAAAAACAGCCATCCGCAGACTTCGTTCAATATTGCCCTCATAGACCAGTTAACTGGATCATGTAAGGCAGATCACGCCCATGAACTACAGGACCCTTTCACATTTCTGGGTTCTGTGGTAACAGGTGATGTCATTGACGGGTAAAACGGCTGGGTAAACAAACAAAATCCTTACCAATAATTGAGAATTGCTTCACTAATTGCACAAGATCGCTTGCTGTAAACACCACCTGTGATTTTAAAGCAGCTTGAAACGAAGGCCACCATACTGCATACTGCTTACTTACTCTACCATCATGTCATGCGTAACCACAGTGTCACACCTGTGAAAAAGGACTATCCCGGCATCACATGACTAAAAACAAAACAAAGAAATAGGGGTAAGAAAGACCCCAGATAGCTGTAAAAAAATATTCAATGTTACAATACACATACATACCTGTCGAGTTGATTTCTGTTAGCTGAAATGTTAAGGAAATGCTAATTTTTGAGTCTTTTCTTTTTTTGTTTTCTTAAGTCTACCGGCCTCTGGTCCTCCAGGACCGACCCTATTCTGACTGATACCTGGTGCCCATGGAGCAATGGCGCTCGTAAAACAGACACTCCATTTTGTCACACAGAACCAGATGCAAAGGCGCACTACTGGCTCGCGCGTCTCCCATGTGCGCGTGAGGGCGTGTGCGAGATGTTGTTTTGGTGTTAATCTCTGGAAAGGTCACATCCACCCTCTCCTCCTCTCCTCCCCTGCTTTTCTCTCATTCTGTTCATTACCCAGCGCAGCTCTCTCTCTCTCTCTCTCTCTCACTCCGCTCTGCGTTTATTTTTACCTCCTCTCATAATCCTTAATTAATGCAGCTTCAGTCACTGCGCCGCACATCTCTCTCACCCTCTCTCGCTCTCTCCCCCTTACATCGTATGCACGTATATTATGCACACGTACCCACTCACTCATACATCTTCTCTGAAGCATGTGCACAATGCACACACACACACACACACACACACACACACACACACACACACACACACACACACACACACACACACACACACACACACACACACACACACACACACACACACACACACACACACACACACACACACACACACACACTCTCTCTCTCTGTCATTCATCTTCCCTGTCAGTCTCTTCCACAAGCCTAATTATCTAGATCAGATACACACACGCACACACACGTGCACACACGCACACACGTGTGCACACACACACACACACACACACACAAAATAACGGGCAAATCTTAATGCTAGCCCTGCCATTGTGTATTCCTGCTTGTGATTGACCATTTAAATGGGAAATAGGGAAGAAACGCATTTTCAATCTCTATACTAGCAATTTGCTTGGACTTATCTAGGTTTGTTGGTACCAGAGGCTGCAACTCAAACCGTATAGATCAAGTTTACATTTTCACCGGGGCCTCATGCAGGCAGTTCTTTTGGTCTGCTAGGCCACAGAGAAAATCATTGTTCCTCACTGTTGTTATTGTGTTATATGTGATTTATGTATCGTTATGTTTGTTATGGGCCCCAGGAAGAGTAGCTGCTACTTTGGTGGCAGCTAATGGGGATCCAAATGAAAAATTAAAATAAATGAATTTCAGCTTATAATAACACAAATGGAAATAGCTTTGACACTGTGAGCATGTGTATTTCAGTTTGTCTATATATCTTAGTGACTCATTGTGAATGTCAACAAGGCCAGAATGATCATGGTCATGAAAGCGTCTTTGCTCGCATCGTATTGTCAGTTGTTTTAGAACATACTGATTGGAACGTTCAGTCCTTTGTGTGGCTTTTAATGCAGATCATGTGCAGATAATTTTACTTTAATAACAGACATACTGTGTGTGTGTGTGTGTGTGTGTGTGTAATTATGTGCACTCTGTTATTTCACCCAAATGTAGCTCAGATGAATGTCATTGGTTCTCTCTTTTGATGTTTGCATGAGAGAGAATGTCACATTAAGCAGCATGCTTAAATTTGGCCAGTTGCCATTTCCTTGCTAACTGGTAAACATTGATACATCCTTGTGGAAAGGATGTTACATTAATTTATTTTCTTGTGAATCTCTCATGAATAGGAGGCTAACCCAATGCTACCCGTTGTCTTATTTTGAGTCTCTAGAAACGCTATTTGGAATCGTTGTGACAGAAGAATGTGGGCTATCTACCTCACTATAGCCAGATTGTAAAGCCATAACATACCTAGTGGACATTAGCTGTTAAATGTTGCACATTTAGTTGTTTGGCTCTTTTGCCTTCATGGTCACTGATTAATTTATAGAATGGAACTGCTGTAGCATGATGAATATCGGCTTCTATCTACGAAAATTCAATGATGCAATGCATGTTGAAAACAAAAGCAAAATTGACACATGAATGTACTCGTGGTTAGTTTTTACTTCAATTCAATTGATCAAATTCTAGCTCTGAATCAAGCCTGAGTTCACAGAGTTGTAAGAAGATACCAGAAAGGAATGGTAATCAAGTGACATGACGTGCAGTTTATTAAAGCTATCATTTTAGGAAACGTGGATCTTTCTCTTGACCGAGTAACATAAATGACTGCTGATTTGGAGGCACGTCATGTTCTTCAATGTATGGTAGAAAGCGATTGTCGATGATAACACTGAACTTAATATGTACACTATGTAAAGAAAACGTCAACCCTTTGTCACGAAAAGCATGAACAGATGGTGAACCATCCATGTCAAATTTAATATAAAGAAACGGGGTCCGTTTGTCTTTGTTGCGCCACCTAATATTGACTACTTCAAGGCTTTTGTTAATGTATGTGTCGGTCTGGGTGTGTGTTGATGTGTGAAAGAGCTGCTAGAGGGAAGGAGCTGGAGGCTTTTATCCTCCAGGGATGTCCGTGTCCAACCAGCTGCCCTCCTACACAGAGGCTGATTACTGCTGAGTTCTGACTGACCACACTAAAAGCTCCAATTCACAGGCCTCACAGACAGTTAGCTAGCCTTAGTTGGTGTCCGGAAGTGGGATTCATGCTTTGCAGTGATGCACCATAGGGCATGCAGAACCACGGCCCAGTTGTTGCTAAGCCACAAGCAGAGACAACTGCACTATAGCCTAGTTTGGAGTGTCGTAGACCCACTGATCAATGACACATCGATCCACAAATGTGTGCTGTGTGTTTTTGTCTCAAGAAGACTACTTTATACTTTGTCTTTTCAGTGTCATACAGCAAAGGATAAGTTAGGCTTAACACAGAAGCTAAAGGTTAGCTAGCTAGCTGGCTACTACAACATATGCTCCCGGGCCTAATTTCATGCTGGAGTGCTGCTACAGACAGACTGCCTAAATAGAATGACCAGCTTGCTACAGTTTTCGTGAATATGATCATAGTCAGATATGCTGCAGTACATTTCCTGATTTGGGGATGGTGCTAACAAGTGCTAGGCTAATTAATTTAATCAGGCTGCATGAAAACATTCATGGTCCACATCTATCATGTAGCTAGATAATGTGGCCTCAGCTCATCTGTTATGGTATTGTGTTGTGAGCAGTAGGTCTGCTTGAAAACTCCACTTTAATAGGCTGTCAGCAGCATATCGGTATTCGGTTGTCAGACAGAAACCTTGTATCTCAATATTTCATCTTTTTATGTTCTTTTCATAAAAGACAACATTATATCCATTGGAACCCCAGGCTCTTTTTTTTTTCCATTTCCTGCAAAGTAATATTTTTGGATACCGACAGCGATGATATAAGAGCTATAAGAGGCGATGAGTAAGGAGAGATCAGTCCTTTCTGTCAGAAGGTGAACAGAAGGGGAGAGAATGATTGAATCCTCATTGCTATAGGTTGATATGCAGAGGCACACTTCAGTCACCAGGTCTGTTCTCTCCCTCCCTCCCTAGCCTCCCTATCTCTTTCCCACTCTCTCTCTCTTTCCTTTCTCTCTGACATAAATACACATATATTGCCAGCTTCTAGGCCTGCATCTGTCTCATCCATGAGTTGCTAAGCAACAGGCTGTGTGTGTGTGTGTGTGTGTGTGTGTGTGTGTCTGTGTGTGTGCTCTTATTGTGGCAATGTCAGGTTTTTGCCTTTGAGAGAAAGATGTTGAGAAGGAAATAGAGAGAACCAGGTGAGATGGACGTCTAGAGAGAGAATGAGTCAGGGCAGCGATGAAGCTGAAGGATTGGGGAGGAGAAAGCCAAAAACGCAGGAGATTGTCTCCAGGCTCCCAGCCGCCTAGTTGAATATATACAGGCCTGCCACTATGGTAGCGAGGTCACTGGCAAAGACAGCATGATTTACCAGACTGGCAGGCAGGCAGCAGCCACTGAGCTGTTATTGGAGGAGAGCGGGCATGCTCAGAATAGAAAATCAGACAAAGTGATTGGATTCCTCCCCACACCTCCCCCCTCCTCTCTCTCTCTCTCTCTCTCTCTCCCTCTCTCTCTCATCCTCCCTGTCTTTCTCCCCTCTCTCCTTGTACTCTCGAGAGCCTTATGAGTAATAGGGCCACTCCCACCCAGCACTCGTTTCCAGTCTGAAATACATTCTGCTCCGTGCAAGTCATTCTTCTGCTGCATCACCCCCACTGCTTGTGGTGTTTCTCTCTGCGAGGAGGACCTTGTGAATTAAGAAAGGACGTGAAAGGATCCAATCTTTGTTATTACAAACTAGGAATTTTAATAGGAATACATACACATCGATTGCGTTGCAGCGAATGCGACGCTAGTGAATGCTAGTCGTTGAGAAAGGCGGCATGTGTTTTTTTTTCTGCGATTGGTTGGACGGGTAGTGCCCTAAACATATGACATACTTCAACCAAACACGTTCGGTGAAGGCTCATTTAGAAGCTTGGCATCCCTCGTGGAGAAATGCAAATAATGGCCATTCCACTGTATTGAACAAAAAAACAGCACTTTGCACCCAGCGATACCATTCTGCGTTCGCCCTTTAAGCAGGTGCCAGCCACCATTTATCCTCGGCCTAATGCATCTTCACACTGTGGGCTTGAGTACACAATACACATCGCACGCAACACGGTTTGCTCGCTGTGCAACCTTGCTCGCGTGTGTGTATGTGTTTATCCCCTCTATCCACATATGTTTATAATGAAGCGAACGGGTTTGGGTCAGGGACTGATCGACCGAGCCTGGGCTGTGGTTGCCTGGATACAGCAGCAGGGCCCGGCTGGCTTTATTTGCACACCAAATGGGCTGGCTTGCCGCTGCTATCCCCTCCCGTACACCACGTTCTTACATGGTATGTCAATCGTCTGCCACGAGTGCTGCCGAGCCAACGCAGTGCATGCTGTGCACGCACAGTGACGCACACACATAAGTCGTTGGACCACCCTCTTTGGAACGCCTTGAATGTAATTAGGGTCCCAAACGTGACCCCTAGAGAGGTTGGAATGGATCCTGTATCACATTGGTTTCATCGTTCATGTTGCAGTTGTGCAGGCTATAGTGTATCCATTTAACCAGCACCGTGCAACAACTGACTTACTGCCAGGTTCTGCACTGCTGTTTTTGTTTCTGGTTAAGCAATAGAGCACCGAAGTCCTGACGTCACTCGTTCATCCCCAGGTTTGCGGAAGTAATTTCTCTATGGAGAATAACATTGGGTCATCTTAGAATCGTCTCATATAAGAATTGTGGTCCAAAAATAAACACCGCGTGTCGGCGTTATTGTCAGGGAGGAGGTTCTGTATAGTTTATGATAGTCAGTCACTTATATTTGATACAGTCTGTTTCTGGCGAAAATGTAACTAATTTGGCGGAAGTAACATTAGCGTTTTCTCACCGTCAGTTGATGCTTCATATCCATAAGAGTCAACCCGCCGTGGTCATTTGTTTATTTTTGGAACACAGTTCTTATTTGACGCGATATTAAATACGTCTATGGGATTCAGAACGGGGGTGGAAAACTGCGAACCAGGTAGACAAACAAAGGATGTGTAAATGACGTCAGACTTCGGCGGTCTATAGGCATTGAGAATATGCACGCACACACACATACACACGTGCGCTCACAGACACACTGAAACATGCCCTACCCCACTTGCAGCTGTTGTGTTGTTCAGCTGTTGGAGTGGAAAATGTGAGGTGTGTGTGTATGTTGTGTACAATGACAGGCGTAAGCTGGGAGCAGCCGAGGGAGGGGGGGGGGGGGGGGCAAATGGCTGCTTTTTCATCTGTATGGCAGCAGCAGGAACCTTTTAGAATATCTCTCATTAGCGAGCTCTGTGTGTGTGTGTGTGTGTGTGTGTCTGTATGTGGTGTTTGTATAGCCATCTTGGGTGTGGGGTGGGGGGGGGGGGGGTACTTCTGTCATGTGGATATGGTCAATGGTTTGTGTTTCTTTCGGTTTAGAGTGGAAAACATTGCAACTAGACTATAATAGTGAAACAAACAATTATTGGCCAACCAATTTTAGCACTTTCACTTTAATATCTTACATGAAACTAGAATAATTGAGGTGAAATCCCCATTAATCATTTACAAATTGTTAATCATGTACATGGTTAAAAAATAAATACATTAAAAAAACATAGCATTCTATGACTTCACACTGGTGTTGTTGGCAACATCATGTGCTTGTTTGTGAACAGACTTCAGGTAATGTTGTTGCTGCTTATTTGCTTATAAATACTGAATTACCAAGCTACCATAGGAGGCTACTGCTTAGCTTAGTTGCTAGCTTGCAAGGGGATGATATTTAGCATAGCTTTCTTAACCAATTAACAGGCAACTGTACACTTGCCAGCTTCAGAAACACTCAGACAAAGCCGGAGAAAGTGGTTGAAGGCTGTGGTTTTTCAGAATAACCACCAGACATGTCCAGACATGTCATATTGTTCATTTTTGCAACCTGAACAGAAGAGGCTTGAATGATTGATTTTATTTGGTGATATCACATAAAAAAGAGCACTTTCCCGACATACAGTCATAGCATCACAGAGGATAAAAACACCATAAAGCCTGAGGGCTTATTTCTATTGTGGTCCTCTTCACAGAAATATACTTAAAACATTAAAAACAATAACACAACAATACAAATACTTTATGGCTTTATGGAAGATGGTTTTGTTGTTCATTGATTAAGGCATGGAGGAGAGGATGGAGAAGATAGCTGGCAAGCTCCAGTCCATGGTAGAGGGAGATTTCTTCTTTTACTCTCCCCTCCTCTTTTCTGCAATCTTCCTCTGAGTGAAGCACACTGACATCACCCACGAAACATTAGAGCATATTAAATCTCTTCTTGTGTTGCTCTTGTCTGACATGTGGGAGCTGGCAGTGTAGGTACTGTGTAGACTTGATGACACTGCTTCAGTGGTGTCACCGGCCCAGACAACATGCTCTGTCATGTAGCCATTCGTGAGGCCAAATGCCCTTCTTCAGTGTTTCATTAGAGGTTTGTTTTTGGAATTGAGATCTTGTGTGTGTGTTTTAAGCAGTCTGACAGCAATAGAACGGATCATTACCACACTTCCGCAGTAAGTCATGCTTCAATTTTTTTTTTTTTTTTTCATTTTTAAAGACAATACAGTGTTACAGACAATACAAAAAACACCACGAAAAATAAAAACAAAACAAAATATTACAATAACCAAAAAAAAGACAAACAAAACACATTGCTAGGTTTGCAGATGCAGCTGTCGTTCCCGACAATGCTTCAATTCAATGATGCGTGAGTTTTAATCCCATTTATAAGCATAAGGTATGGCATGGGGTCAAGTGCAAGAACATAGTGGATGCACAGAGTGCAATTCTCAATATTTGGCCAAATTAGAATCCTCAACATTGTGCCACATTATTTTAAATTATTTGTGTGAGTGCAGAGTAGACACATCATATCATATGATGTGTTTGCATTCTGCATGTGTGTATTGACGCTACTCACCAAATAATGAGTGACTTCACCAGCATTATGTGAACTCCTAGAGCAGCCCAGGCTGTGCGTGTTTTTTTGTTGTTATTATACTGATAGCTGGTTTTCTTCACTGGTGTCACCCTGTCTTCAAAGAGAAATTATCTCATGTTAAAAAGAATAGCTGAATAGCATGTTGCTGACCTCTGGTCTGTGTCAATCAAAGACATCTCCATTGATGGCCAAATTAAAGCGCCCTGGCTCAGTGTTGATCAGCCAATACTGGTAGACTGGTAAAACCGGTCTGTGTGCCATGTTGCCTGCTTCGGAGGATTTCAAATGTCTTCTGTGAGAGTCTTGTGAATGGTGGCATGGACAGGCAGCCTCGTTAAAGCAGTACTGTGACCAGTATGCAGACGCAAAAATATCCCATAGGTTGGGCCGCAATCTATACTGTATCTGTTAAGTACCCGCTCTCTCTCTCTGTCCCACACCCACACAAACTCACACTCATCTGGAACAAATCAACACAACATTACGCGCAACACTTCAGTCAGAATGATCACACACACACAAACGTTAGCAGATGTATCTTCCGATTGGGACAGTGTAACAGAGGAAGCGAAGCTTGTGTTTTCTGAGTGGGGTTTCCTCTCAGGATTGTGTGTGTGTGTGTGTGTGTGCGTGTGTGTGTGACTTCCCTGCATTTTGTATACTAGAGAATGTGCTCCTCCTCTCTCTAATGTAACAATAAGCACTCGTGCATAATAGTCCTAAATTGGTGTTGCGATTATTCTTCTAGAATCCTAGCTGACCCAGTTTGAGTCTTGCATATGTGTCCCTGCGTGGTTTGTTTATCCCTGCGAGTCGTCAAGCATCCTGGCACTTTGTTTGGTGTGGTGTGAGGTGGGAGTGTCGGGGTGGGGTGGGGGGGGGGGTCATCGTCGAGGAGAGAGGGAGCAGGGGGGAGGGGGCTGTGGTTTGCTCCTTCTCCATTGTAAAAGCAGAGCAATAGCCTATATCTTCTGTAGCTGTGTGCCTCTCTGACTGACTTACTGACGGACTGGTTGATTTGACTGGAGTGTTATAAATAGAAGTCTTTGAATAGGAGAACTGCAGAGGGAAGGGGGGGGGGGCAGTGGCGCCAGGGATGAGATGAGTGCCAGCGTCCCATAGTAGTGGAAAAGGAGGCAGGCCTGGTTTCTGCGTGTGCACGCCTACACACGCCCCCAGCGGAGGGGGGAGGGGGGGGGGAACGCATTATGGAGGAGAGAATATTGAGGTAATGGATGTATGATTTATTCATAGTCCTGTGGATCAGAAGAGCCAATCTAGTGAAGTGGATGGAAGTCCAGCAGCTCAGTCTGCATACAAGAACGCTAGCATACAAGAGCGCCTTCAACTATTCCGGTTCAGCACCAGTTCATTATGCCATCATTCGTTTTTAGTTTGATGTATGTCATTCGTTTGATTGGGCGTCTGCCGTTGTTTTTCAGCGAACTCTCCAGTGATAAGGGGTGCCCACGCGCCTCCTCAGGAACTGTGGCTTAATTCTCAGTGCTGCATCTCAGGCCTGTTGTCCTCGCAGTTCTCTCTCCAGTAGAGGAGTGAAGTTGTTGAAAATGGAGAGCTGGCTGATCTACCGCTAAAAGCAGTATTTTGTGGCGGCATGGTAAATGTGTTTTCAAAGAAGCATGGTGCTAACCCGCCCCCGTCTCACACACACACTCTCTCTCTCTTTCGTTCTCAGACGGTCGATGACGATGCAATGGCAGCGTGAATGAGGCTTGGCGTGGGGAGAGCTGAACGATGCCCAAAGGTGGGGGTTCTAAAACCCCCCAGCTGGACCATTTCCCACTCGGCACCGACATGGTGGAGAAGCAGGGTGGGAAAAAGGTAAGAGCCTGACAGTGTCTCACTCATTGCTGTGGTAATCTCCTCACACAAGAGTCTGGTCATTTACTACGATGAATAGAAATTATGTGCCATGACAGGATGAGAATTCATATAAATTATGTATTTCCCCAATCAGGACAAAACAGAAAACTCCAGTGGAGACAAATATGATATATTAACATTAAAGTGACGAGCATGACACCTGTCGGTGTTGTCAACACTCACAGTTGTCATCAAGGTGTAAATGTCTTTAGTGCACTAACAAATTGGCGTGAAGCTACAATAGAAGCTAACTAAATTCTGTCCGAATCAGGTCAGGGGAGGAAAAAAATTGTAATTTGTCCAATCTTTTATTGAGACAAAAAGAAGGAAAGGGGTGCAGAGTTGAGGGCTGCAACATCATCAACAAAATGATCTACAGTTTTCTAATCAAGGGTTGGTGCAGTAGAAGGATTTTTTCTGAACTATAATATAATAACCCAGACTGAAATCTGTCATTACTAAAATGTGCTAAAGGTTTGGAGGAAATGTGATCATCCAATGGCCTGATAAAGCAATGATATTGTAAACAAAAGCATGTATGACCCTCATGCCACAGGGAATATTTGTGCCCTGTTACACTGTAGAAGTCCTTGCTGCGTTATCAAGGCTCACCATGAGAGTTGGCACCTAACTGGCTGCCAGCCACTGTTCTCCTGTATATGAATCCTTGTGGCCGGGTATCTGGAGGCTCTACCACCATGACAGCTTTACTATAGGAAATGACTGCTGATGTTCCGTGGGAAGTGTACATTGCCAATTATTAAAATAGAATCAGTTTGGCTCTGAACATTGTTTTAGAGGCAACATGTCAAGAACCCCCTTCCATACTGGTACCAAAGTGGCGGCCATTATTTAGTCTTGTTCATGTAATTAGAACCTATGATGAAAGAGTATGTCGAGACAAAATGTAATAAAGAAAAAAAGATTATAATAGCTTCAAGAGAACAAATGATTCTTTAAGACTTGGTGTCTTAATGAATTGTGAAAAAACATGAATTAATCTGAAAACTAAGTGATGTGTTATTTGACAAGTGATTGCAGGATTTTATGTTTTTGCTAGCCGACGTGTCGTAGGCATTTACAGATTAATTGTTATGTGGGTTTTGGTTTTTAATTCTGATGTAGGCCTAAAATATTGACACTAGGTATGTTATATGGAGTAGAGTAGTAAGAGCTACGTAGGCTGTGTTGGATAATGACAATTACCAGTCATGTCTGTTATAAAGTTATAATTAGTTTGTTGTTATAATTAATTAGTGTGTTGCTGAAGTGTTGAGGAGGGGATATTATTTAATCATATCCTGAAACGAATGCATAGGGCTGCATATCCTCGCTATGAACCCCCCAATAGTTTAGGTATGGAGTTTGCCCTGTCTGAATCTGCATGGAGACTGTTTAAACGTTGCGGAGAGGAGTTGCTCTTTCCTACCGACTCTCTCCTTGCGCTGTCAACAGACACAGTGGGGTGATGTCTTCGTAAATAGGTCATCATATTGGAAGTATTGCACTGTGCTTGCACATCAGCGTTTGACTCGTTTTATCCACCATTTGTTTTGTTTGTTATTGTTATTAGGTCAAATTAAATCCTACAGTAGACCGAAATGTTGCTGGCAGAAAATATAACTGTACTTTTTCTTGTCCACTTGCCATTTCCAAGACTGACAGCTGCACTTCACACTTTATCCATGTCAACTGAGAAGTTTCACTGGGGTTATTGGTGCGAGGCTTTCAATAGGCTATGTGCTAAAGCTGTGATTCCTCAGGTTGGCTGAGGAATCACAAGGTTAGGTTGGAAAGGTTATAACCTTGAAAAGAACAATAAAGTACGCACATCCACTCACTAAAAACCAGGTGCTGGGCTGAGGTCAGAATCCACAAAGAAAATGAATGTCCGCACACTGGATCATGCTCTTCATCAGACTGATGAAGAAGAGCCGTTAGGCTCAAACCGTATGTCAGTATGATCAATCAGTGTTCCAGCCAAAACGGCTCATTGTTTGCATCTTGTAGAGGTTTGCCATCTTTGTATTGGCTGTTGGGTGCTTTCAGAAGCAGAACTATGCCAAATAGCCGTGGCGGTTGTAACATAACGGCTCACTGGACATTTGATATAAAGCCTCGACTGTGACCAGCTGGTCAGCACAGTAGATAGACCAGTTTTGACCAGTGTGTTAGCAGTGTTTGTTTTTGGGCGTTTTGATTCTCTTTCATCACTTACAGTGGCAGAGTTGTTATGGGTGCAATATTAGGCAGATAAGGCCACAATGTTTAGGCGCATGTGTATGACGTGTGAACTTTGTCCCACTTGTATTGGCTTTTTCCCCCCACTGCAGACTGTTAGACACAGGCTTCTGTGCACTCTGGACTATTTCAGAAGAGTCCATAATGGAAATAAAATTCCTTAAAGATTCAAGTGATCTGCCTGAGTTGGAACCGTTTCGTCTGTCTGTTGTTGACGTGATGTCGCTTGTTATGCCACAAGGTCTGGGACGCAGTCTGATGATGTCATGCTGTGTGCTGCTAACTTCTAAGCTGCCAGCAGCAGCGCTGGATAGAGTGGAGAGGTGCAGCTTACGCAGGCGTGGATGTACAGCCCTCTGCACAGGATTGCATCAGACTCTGGCATGAGGGGAGGGGAGGGGAGCACGCAGGGGGTGGGAATAAAAATGAGGGAGGCAGCGCAAGGAAAGCAGAGTGAGACGAAGAGTGCAAGCATTGCTAGGAGACCACCAAACAGGGAGGCTCGTGAACACAGGTTTGCAGCAGGCTGTTGTAGTCATAGCTGTCTGTTAATTTGAACTCCTCAACACTGACCCGGTGTAACTCTGGAGGCTAGCTTTAGCTATTCTCTGTAGACTCACATTAGCGTTTTTTTTGTTGTTTTTTTTTGGGTTGTTTTTTAACGCCGTTTGTGTAACCATGGCATTTTGGCAACCAAAGTGTGTGTGTCAGTGTCAGTGTCAAATATGAGAGCGAGGCAGACGAGAGATCAGCAACTGTAGCTGACGCTGTTTGTCTATACTGTACCATGACATCATAGTCTTATGACTGGGGCAGGGCAGGGGGAGGAGCTTCAACAGCCCCACACATAATGGAGAGCCAGGCCCAAGGAAAAGGAGGCAGGGAGGGGAAGATTGGTGGGATACATGCAGGGCAAAGGAATGGAGGAATAGTGAAACACATGGAACTTGGAAGGGACTGTACAGTATACAGCTACTCCTCTTTATTTACATTTATTATCTGACCTTTCCTGCCTCTCGTCATCTCTAAGACCATGAACCCAAACTTTAGCCAGGGGAAGAGCTCTTTGTGTCTCATTAACATCCATCATTAAATCAATACTTAGAGGGGTATTTCACTTTCAAACATGTTTGGGGTCATTTTAATGTCTACTCAGGCTTTTGTGTGCACCCCAGACAGTTTTTAAGTTGCTTGATTCAATATTTAGATATTTGATATGGGACACGCCCCCTTCCTATATAAACCCATTGTAACTTCAAACAAATTGAAAACACTGATATTGTAATCTAATACGTGAGGGGGCCGTGTTTTTTTCAATAACTTTTTTTCATTCATTTTATTTATTTATCTACCTATCATTTTCCAAAATCATTATTTTAGAAAAATGTATTTGAAAACACATGGCCCCCTCACGTATTAGAAGGACTATCAGTCACCAGAACCAAGGACGGGTGTCTTCAATAAATCTAACATGGTTAAAATGGAGTTTGAAGTTACAATGGGTTTATATGGGAAGGGTGCGTGTCTGATCAAATGAATTTCTAACATGGTTAAAATGGAGTTTGATGTTACAATGGGTTTATATGGGAAGGGTGCGTGTCTGATCAAATGAATTTCAAATGTCTAAATACTGAATCAAGCAACTTAAAAACTCCAAAGCTTGAGTAGACGTTGAAATGATACCAAGCATGTTTGAAATTGAAATATCCCTTCAACATTTTGCTACGCTTCTCAGTCCCCTGCACTCGGACATTTGGCAATCATTTGCTTTCATGTTTCGCATATGAAACACAATATTATTGTCCACTTGCCAGTGTTGTGAATCCCCAAATTTCACCAATTGCACTGTTTTAAGCTGCCAACTAGATTTTTAAAACGGGGCTTATAAATTAATAGTTGACTGCCAAAATTTCGGGTAGACAGAATCGGCATCCAATATGTTCTAGGGGCGGATGTTGTTTATTTCCCAGATTGGCAGTGTGTAAGCTTATGTTTATTTTAATAGTTCAGCTGTATTCTTTTGCAACTAGCACAAGAAGCAAAACTATCTGATTGAGTCAGAAATGTAAACGGCAAGTAGTGCTGTCAGACGGGAACGCATCTGTGTGTCAGTTTTAAAATTCGTTGGGCTATTCAAAAATAGCAAATATACAAGCTCATAGCGCGGCACCGAGTGCCGTGCTATGAGCTTGTAGATCTGCTATTTTTGATCAAATCATGAAAAGTTGTGCAAATATTTAAAAAAAATTGGCGGACATTTGTAACTCAAATCTTTGCTTCTGGGGGTCCCTTGAACTAAATATTTTACAAATGTTCGCTTAAAAAAAATATATAATCCAAGATTTTGTCACGAATTTTCAAGATTTTCCAAAAATAGCTGATCTTTGGCTATTCAGAAACAGCAGACATACAAGCTCATAGCGCGGCTATGAGCTTGTATATCTGCCATTTTTTGAATAGCCAAAGAAATCTAAAAATGACACACGGATGCGTTCCCAGTCTTAACTCATTCAGTGCCAATGACGTCGCCGACGTCATGAAAAAAGAAAATTTCACTCCATTGACTTCTTGTTTAACTTCTTACTGAAATAGGCTGTATCTCGGCTCCTAAGCACTTTTTTTTACAATGTATTTTTGGCCTTGGCACAGGGGTGATAAAGCCAGAAATAAGATTGGCACTGAATGAGTTAATGGGTTAAGGCTAAAAGCTGTGTCTAATTAAAACCCAGAGACGAGATTGCCTGTCTATTTGTCACAATGACTGACAATGTTGTGATTAAACATGAGTTAAAGAATAAATAAGAGCGATCTAGTGGATGAACAATTGCATATAAAAGTACTCGTTGTACCCGTCAGTCTTTGATGTCAGTACTATGATGTCATATTGATGACGTCGGGGATCTCCATACTTGTAGAGGCGGTTTAGAGGCGGTTTAGAGATTCTGTATATTTATGGTATCTATTGGTTTGAAAGGTAATCTTTGCCCATCATGCATGTAAGGCTTCTCTCTCTTTGCTGTTAAAGAGCCTTATGGCGCTTCTGCACATCGCCTGCAAAGAATGGTGCAGAACGGCAAGCATTTGGTCTTCCCCACATCGTGGAGCCTGCTTTACAAACAATAGATCTGTTAATTGAGTCGTAAAAATAGGTTGGAAGAGAGAGAAAGTATTGCTGAAAGAGAGAATTGTATGTGGGCAATGCTAAAGAGAAGATTTTGGCTTTGTTTGTTGATGTAAGCAAAGAACACGTGTATTTTGTTATCTTTCACAGCTATATAGCACATAACATTCCGACTGCCTTTGGGTTTATCCTGAATTTTCAATTTACAAAACACGTCTACCTCTCTCATTGATTTGGTCGTAACATTTTGCTTAGCCATCACAGCACTCCATCTCTTTGGGCTGTCGACACAAAAATATTATATTCTGCTATCTCACAATTAGATTTTATTCCGATTCTTGTGGTCACGATTCGATTAAAAATCATTTTTTCCAATTCAAAATGATTTAAAAAAATCAATTCTCATTTAAAAAAATCCCAATTGGTTTTATCTAAATTATTTCAGTCAGATTGTTTTCATCTGGTCTTTAACAACCAAGTGTAGCCTTGTTATATCCAACAGCTCAAACTAGAAATGATATAATACCAGACAAAGAGGGTTGTGTAAACATTCTTGGCTTTGATGGAATCTTAGATTAGGTGTAGTTCTATTTGATGCAGAAACACAATATAATTGCCTTGATGCAAGTAACATTAATGAGTGTCAACGAGGGTCAGCTGGACAGTGACACACACACCTCAGCTCTGCTGAACTGAAAGTGACTGGAGTGAGTTTATTTTTTTAAAGCCCTTGATATGACTGAAGACATGATAATGTTTACTGTGATTGTGGTAAGCTTACATTTCATATTACAAACACCATAGAGTAAAAACTCCTGTAACTTTAACCAGCAAAAAATATATATATGTGTGTGTGTGTGTAAGAAAATAGAATCGCGATTCCTACATGAATCGTTTTTTTCCAACACCTCTACCTCTGCAGTGAATCACTTTGCATGCCTGGACCACATGCGTCTTCACTCTTTAGCCTTGATTAAAGTCCATCCACTTGCTTTATAAATGGTGCATTTATTTGGCCAACTGATATTTAACCAGTGATTGATTGCTTTTAGTTGCCAATTCAAAGAACTTACTGAAATGTTACTCCACAGCGGAGACCATAACATACAATGCAAGGCAGTGTTTCAAATGCTGTAGTGAAGGTAGTTCTCCAGTGGTGGTAGCCAAAATAAGCAAGATACTATATCAGCTCTCAGTCAAACTTTAATAAATGCCTAGTAAATTAGTTTTTGTTTAAAAAACTAATGCTCACTGTAACATAGACATCTGCTGGAGCAGCCTGTGATTGGTTCCAGCAGCTGTAGACCACAGAGCCTAGCCGGCGTCAGCCTAGTCTCCTGTCGCTGAGCCTGGTTCTTTCTGCTGCTGCCAGAAAGCCAGGAACCAAGGAGGAAATTCCATGGAAAAGTTACGCTCTGCAAGGCCCTAATGGCTGCAGGACTGATGCTGAGGGCAGAGAAAGACCCAGACTATAGGAGGAGGGGAGTACGTTGGTGGTATATGTACAGCTTCCCTCTGCTTGCCTCCTTGTCTGCTCCTCATTCTTCTATTTATGATAACGAAGTTTTAATTTAAAACAATATATAAATAATGTAAATAAAATAGCTGACTCATAATGCTCGGCCATATAAATTACATGCAGCTGGAGTTGCTATTTTTGGCATTACAAAATATTATTTTATTTGGTATGAGAATGATGTTATGGATAAAGTAGATGAAGCCTGTATCTCCACAAAGTATATTGTTTGTATTTTTAAATCTCTGCACTTTCTGTTTTGCTTCTATCGCAGGATAAAGATAAAGTTTTGTCAAACAAGACGCCCAAATTGGAGCGCAACGATGGGGTCAAAGAGATGAAAGAGAAGGCACCTAAAAGGAAGCTTCCCTTTACTGTTGGAGCCAATGGAGACCAGAAAGATTCTGACACAGGTAAGGGCTTGTTGGCTTTCTGACACGTTTTGTGTTTTCTGTATCCCACTTGGCCTTTAATTGGCAACTACAATGGGGGACGCATGTTATTACACATGCTGACATCCTCCCCGGCAGGAAGTAGACGGGCATGATCTTAGATATGCCGGGGAGGGGAGGGGGCGCATGGCAGTGTGAAGTGGAAATGCTTTGGTTCTTAGTTTAAAGGAATACTTCACAGCCAAATGGCTTTTCTTTCTCAATTACTCACCCCGTGAAGCCTTGAATTCATGGAGAAATGTTGTTGTTCTCTCAGTCCTTAACCCATTAAGACCTGAAGCCGATTCTAAAAATGTTTTCTAAATCCTAACAGTTTTTTGAAAAAGATCTAAAAAATACCTTTTCACGATTTTTGAAAAATAGCAGATCTACAAGCTCATGGCGCGGCACTCGGTGCCGTGCTATGAGCTTGTATATCTGCTATTTTTGAATTACCAAAGACATTAAAATGACACAGACACGTTCCCGGTCTTAATGGGTTAATGGTGAATCAAGTATCCAAAAACAAAGAAAATACATATCGAAGAAAATTAGCGGTCCAAGATTAACAACAGCAGAACTATACCATTTATAAAGTCCCATACAACTCTCACTGTATAATCCAAATGTCCTGTATCTAGTCATAATGCTCAGTACTTCCAAAACACCATGTCATTGATGGTGTGTTAGAAAGGGGTGAGATTATGCTACATTGTATATGTTGTTGGTAGGATGACTTCTGAGTGTAACCAAATGTACCCTTTATTACCATTAGCATTCTGCTACTGTGTTTCCTTTATGTATTCCTTGCACTTGTTGTAAATATAGCACATGCAGTAGGGAGTAATTGTTATTCTTGTAAATATAAATGACACTGTGTGTAGCAATAAACTGAACATTTTCTTACATTAGTTTCGTTAGAAGTGTCTTTGTGTGGCACTCTTTTAGATCCATAGAATAGGGTGTTCAGCTATTAAAAAACGTTTAAACTAAATGTTGTAAACGAGTACTTAATCAATGTTCAGCAACTGCATGACCTACTTCTTGCCTTAATGTTTCCAGAAACTTTTTTTGATGGGCTGTATATGTTAAAATGGAGATTGTTTCCAGATAGCATTATCGTTAGCTTAGCACTGTTTCAACAAAGCATGTTTTCATGGGGGTGTTACTTGATGACCATCACCTCTGGGGGGAGGGGGTACTAGGAGGGGGGTCCAGTTACAGTACAATGGAAGAGCAAAGTAAGTGGAGTAGAGTAGAGAAGAGGCATGCCGGTGAGCCAGGACTATGTATGGAAAAGGAACATTGGATTATGCTGTGAGAGTTGTGTTGGAGTTTATAAATGGACTTATGATATAGTTTTGCTGTTGCCAAACATGGAGGAATTTTATGAAGTATTTTCTTCATTTTTTGATTATCCAATGAAACGCAAAGGAATGCGAGAAATTCAGTTCAATACTTCACATGGTAAGTGATCGATGGATGAAAACGTAATGTTGGGGGTGATGTTTTGATTTTTTTTTCTCTAAGTTGCCCGTGTTTGGGAGGGGGTTCCAGAAGTACAGTATTTTGTTTTGTTTTTCTTCAGTAGTCAAAAGGAGCTACTTAGGAGGACCACACATAATCAAGAGCCAATTTAGTGGAGATTTGTCTGTCTGGCTGAGGTGAGGATTTGGCTGTGTGTATTTTTATTATAATTTTTAATTGGAGAGAAGGAATAGTGCTGCTGCTTGTTTGTTTTGGGGCTTTGTGGATCTGAATCGGGTTTGTTGTTAATGGTCAGAAACACATTTTGTAACACAGCTCTTGTCACTGAGTTACTACATTGGTTCATGACCAGTAATTTCTCATGAAAAGGGCTTGTGTCCACCTGTAGATATGGAGTAGTGGTAGGAGTCCTGTGTGTCGTGCTTCATGACTGTGTATCTGTTATCTGTGTGTGGACTTGGGGCTGTGTGCATTAGTGTTACTGTCGCTCAAGGGAATTAGGAATGAGTGGAATGTCCCTCCTTGCTACTATATGATGGACTCTTGAGTCAGTCAGCATGGTCAGTTTCTTTGTGTGTGTGTGTGTGTTGGGGCGGGGGGGCATAAACTATCTTATCTGCCATTGTTTTGTTATGTGTCTTTTTGTTTTTAAGTTATTACAACAACTGTTGTCTGGGTTTGGGTCCACTGGTCACATTTGTTGTCTTTGACTCGGTAATAGCTTGCTTCACATCACCTAATTCAGCGGTTTGCTTCTCTGGGTAGCTTTGCACATTTCCTAGGCCTTTGGCAAAAAAAAGAGGTCAAACAACCCCTCGTCCAGGGGAAGGAGAGCATGAATAATGCTCTTGCCTCAGGAATGGTTGTCTGTTTGTATGCTAATAACATTAACCTGTCTATTGTTTGGTTGGGATATCTGCTCTTCCCGACCTGCTCCCATCCATTCCACTCTCCTTCACAATTTCCTTAATGTATTGTGTCGTGGGAAAATAGCCGATCTACAAGACATTTTGTTTTTGAAAGATTTAGCCTATAATGACATTCCCAAAATAAGGGTGCTGGGTTGAAAGTACTTAAACTTTTAGATCCAGTACAAACTACTCATAATCCACAGTACATCCTTAGTGTTAATTTAACTCATAAGAGTGTACAAATAGTTCCATTTGTAGGAGGAATTTACCGTGTATTCTTGTTTACAGACTCTCCTAGTGGTCTGTGTCACAAAAATGTCATGATACTCTTTACACAGTGTAAACAGTTCAGCTTCTGCCCAAACCAGTTAAGTTAGACATGACACGACGAGTTCAAATGAGCACAGTTTGGGAGCCACCCAACAGACTCATTACTCATGGTCCTTATAGATGACATCATGCTAGTAAGCTAGCTTGTCAGGGGCCTCTTTATCTATTGTTTTTTTTTTTTCTTTCTTTCTTTCTTTTTTTTTTTACGTGCCCAGGGACCGCAAATGCAAAATTGGTGACATAGCTAACTCTGGCCCAACAGTTCTGTTGTGTATGGTCCGTGTTAAATAAACAAATCTTGGTTGATACAAGTTTAGCCTCAGTGGTTACGAGCAATGGTTTCTAAAAGTAATTTCCCATCTGTGTTCTCATTTCTCAATATCAGTGTTCAGACACATCGGTTTCTTTACACCTGTGATGTGACACGTCTGCTTGTCCACTTCAATGAAAACATTCCACATCCTCTGTGTGTTTGTGTGTGTGTGTGTGTATGATGTAAGCAAAACATCTTGCAGTTGAATTTAATAATGCATTAATACTCAACTCATGCAGTTGATTGTCATCAACAACTAATCATACTCATGTTAAGGGAGAGCGACATTCCTTGCAAAGCCTGAGAAAATGTGTGCATGCTTGTGCGAATGTGTGTGTTTAGTCTGATCTTCAGTTGTTTGGGCCTGGCTGGGCAATTGTCTCTCCACTATGGACGCACATTTTCACTCAAAGGACCACAATGGAAATAAGTGCCCAAGGTTTTTTTTGTGTTTTATCCTTTTGACAAATATATATATTCACATGCGTTTTTGTCGATAAAAATTACAATCAATCAATCAAAACCTACAGGCAACACTTAACACCGCTGACACATCATACCACTCCCTGCTTCTCATCACTTTTTCAATGGAAAAATACAAAGCTTTTATTTCATTAGAAAATGGTCAAGAGTTGTTTTTATGCACAGGCTATCGTTTCATAAATGTATAGTAAGTCCACGACAGCTAGTTGTGTGTGTGTGTGTTTGTGTGTGAGAGAGAGAAAAAGGAAGGGTGAGAGAGAAATAGATAGAGCGAACAGATCTTCTGTGACTGTGGTCTGCTACGTCGTCAGTCAATTTTGTGTCAGTAATTTAAAAAATAAATGTGTAGACTATTGTTGTAAATGTATAGAGTCTACAGTTAATAGTTGTCAAACAGCATAGTGTAGCTAACGACAGATACTGACGCTGTTGTATATGTTGTGTTATACCTCATGCCTCACGTGTTGGTTCCCAAACGCTTTCGTTTTTTTGGTTCCGTGTGGATCTGTGGCTGTTCTTTACGCCACAATTGCGGGGAAAAAGTGGCTTCTGTGCATGAAGCCTCATTTACACTTTGTCGTATGAACACGAACACGTTGCTAATGCTAGCAGCTGAAAGCATTATTTTCGCCAAGTGACACAACCATACAATGTAACATAAATCAGGCTTAACTTAAATATGCCACCAAACCTCTGCCGTGGGCAACATTTTACATCAGTGGAAATTGTACAAACTCAGACACGGGATGGATGGCTAACTTGTATTGGGGTAGATCGCCTGACGCTGGCTAACTGTTCTGCTGTGTGTAAAGTGAATCCAGTTACCGCGGTTGTGATGAGTATCAAGCCTAAGCAAAATAGCTTATCTCACAATGTTCACCATTTATTCAACAGCAGTAAGAACTTTTAAAAGCAAACGAGACGTCGTTGGTATGCAATGCTAGGGCTGTTCTGCTGGTGTGTTATGTGTGTGCAATGCAGATTACCGCTTTGCTGTTTACAAACAACAACATCACCTCTAAGCAAGGCAAGAGTAGAAGTGATGTATATGCGTGATGAGGACACGGTGCTTTTCAGGGAATCATTGCTGTAGTTATGTAAGCTCTCTTGAGTTTCAGTGCGCCGCCCACCCTCCGCAAAATCTCCAAGCCTCCCTTGACCTCCTCTGGAGCAGTGCTGGACAGCAGCATTCCTTCTCCCTGAGGTCATCCCCCTTCCGCTTTTCTCTCCCTTCTTCCTCTTTACCACCACCAGCCACAACAACAGCATTCAGGAAACCACAAAGTCCTTCATAGATTGTTTGTATTCTATCTTGTGGCCATTTCATCCTCACCTTATACATGTCATTTCTTTCTCTTTTTAGGCTATTGCACAAAATATAAATGTTCAGCTTTTCTTCCTCTGACAGTGGTTTAGGTTAATGATTGTTGTAGCACCTTTGACCACAGCTTAGCACAAACTTCACAACCACAACAGATGGGCTAGGCTGTGAGCTAAGGCTTAGCTACATAGAGTGGGCGGCAGAAGGAGACAGTGATTTGTACAGATCTGTTGCCCACACCATTTTAACCCTGGCAAGCTGTAACACACAGTATTATGTTTCTCCCTCTGTCTTCCACAGACACTCACACACCTCTGAATACAAAAATCACATTGGCTATACAGTTGCTGATTAATCCATCTAAACATTTATGTACCATACACCAGTATTTCATTCAGTCTTATTCCATTTATGTCTTATTTTCTATCTCTCTCCATCTCCCTGTTACTCAACACAAAGCATTGACATCCTGTTGGCCATTTCCTGTCTCTTCTCCCTTAATTTCCTGTTTGTTTTCAACGTGAGTTTCTGTAGAACAGAACATTAACTTTGACTATATCTGAATTCCCTCTCTCTCTCTCTCTCTCTCTCTCCCAACTCTCCCCTATCTCCAGCCCCCTCACCCCCCCCCCCCCCCTCTGCTCTCTTTTGTCTATCTCTCTCTCTTTCTTTCTCTGTCAACCCTCAACCTATGGACAGTACAAACAAACTTGACATACCTGGTTGAGCTGGTTAGTGTGGTTCTTCTGGCAATGGAAGCTGTTGGCTTGCTAACCTAACCGTCTCTTTGTTGGCCAGCTCGACTAATCGCCTTTCTTTCTTTAGAGTCTAGCCAACACAATTGCTTTGTCTGCCTGCCATATCAAAGCCACTGGCATTTATGGCCTGACAGCTCTTGTGATCCACACCCATGGCTCAGGTTAGGGACCACAAAGCAAATATGCTCTTCTTTATGTTCTCGTTTTTCTGTTATCGTGTCAGTCCAGTTGTCATCATCAGTGAGAGATAGTTTGGTTTTCACTGTGCCAGTGTGCAAAGCTTTATAAGGAGAGAAAGGCCATACCTTTATGTCTGAAAGACTTCCCGGGAGCTGGGAGCTGGGAGCTGGGAGCTGGCATTCTAATGATTTCTTTGTGTCTATCTGTCTTCATGTAATTACATGAAGAGGAATGGGAAATTTACATGTGACATTTCCTGATTTGTGTGAAAGTGAAGTCGTTGCAGTTGAACATTCTTTGCATTCATGTGGAACTAGTTTACTATATTCTACATTCACTTGATTACTTAATTAGTTTCTTATTATCACATTTTTGGCAAAACCTAATGACAACCAAGGGCAATTCCGTATTTTTGATTAATCTGGAAAGTATTTTCAGGCCCTGCTGTGATTGTTATCCTGAATTTACACAGGGTTCTCCGAGTAAAATAATTCAGGATCACAGCAGTAGACAGTAGGCCATAGATATTCAATTTGAAAACATGCCCTATGCCTGAACTTCATTTTGTCAAGTAGAAAATGGTCATGTGATGTGCAGTTAGATTTGCAGTTTTACACTACTAATGTTACAGATAAGTCAGCCATATTGATATTATGCATAAACATACTCTAATCCGGGGGGGGGGGGGGGCTCGCATTGTTGGATTTCCCCTGGCAAGTCCCCGCACTGCACCACACTGCACCGCCTACTTGTGCCGTCGTTTACGAGGACCTGGTCCAAAGTGGGCTCAGTGGGGACGAAAGTGGGGTCCAAAAAGGATGCCACTTTTGGCCCCACTCCATCAAGGTTCTTTTGGGGCCAAACCAATGACGTGTAAAGCTTGTGACTACTGATTGGTTGGCGAATCGTCACAGTTGTCTGTCAACACAAACAACCACTTGTAGACAGGCTGCTATGCCGGATTGTTTTTTATATTAGCATTTTTGTATCTTTGAGAAATACAGGTCGACAAGACTGAATTTTGTTTACCAGCGCTGCTGTTGAGGTTCCACGAAGCACCAAGAACATATAACCAACAACTACAAACACATTGACAAACGGCGGACAAATCGATCGCCACGAGTCGGCATAAATTACCCATTATTGTTAAATATTTGTATTTTTGGATCCTCTCAGTGAGATGTCTCCCGTGTGTAACTGCTGGTGTAGAATGGGTGAAAGACTCTACCGTGTTTGCTCTGGCAGTGTACAGATATACAACCAAATGGACCCAGCAGTTCCTTAAACACACACATAAATAATATAGCACAGTGCAGTAGAGGGTGAAACTGAAGTTTTTTCTAGTTTAGGGACTTAGGTTTAGTGGCTTTTTATTGAGTGTTTTTGCTTAGTAGCAGGACAGCTAGCCTACATTCTAGGATAGGGTACTGCGAGGGGGTACTTTTGTGTAATGGAAACCGGAGATATTTTGGGTGCTGGCTGGGCCATGCAAGGCTTTGCAAGGCCAAAAGATCCAGTGCGGTGCGGGGCCAGACTCCCAGTCGAAATCCGACAGACACAAAAGAGAAATGTGGTGTCTCCCAGGGACCCAAACGTACAAAAATACATCATGAATCAATCACATTTCAAAATGTTCAGAAATGTTTTCTGGTTAGTTTTTCTGAAATAGTTTGTCATTTATTCAATTAAAAAATGTAGTTACGGTTAAGAAAAACATTGATATGTACTCGCGTAACCCACAAAAATGGGGTCACGATCCATTTTGGGTCACGACCCCGTGTTTGGAAAACACTGCTCTGGTGGATCAGCACAGTTGACTGGGTCCTTAAGTGTTGTTTCATAGCAATCCTCTGTAATGGTGAAGCAGTCTCATTACTGCGTTTCTGGTGCCCAGCCTTGTAAACACAGCCTGGAAAAGCTAGCATAGCATTTTTCTCTGCTCTGCTGCTCAACAAAAAAGCATGTTTGGACTGCTTCTGTGGTTCCTGCTGTTTAAGTCGTAGCAGGAGGAATGTGTCTAAATGGCAAATGCCTCGGAGAACGTGAGAGTGTATCAGAGACGGTGGGTGGGGGTACATTAACTGTAAGTGTTCGCAGATGTTAGTGAAAGTTCATCAGCTCTGTATTCTTCACTGTGGAAAATCTTTCCCTGGAAAACCTTTAGCCACCGGAAGCCAGATCCGCCATGTTTCCCTCTTCCCCCATTAATTATGTTTTTGTGGCCTTGAGCAACACGGCCAGTCATAGCACTACAGACGCAGACACATCTGCCACTCTGCTGGTGTCTATGTACAAGCCTCTCAACGCAGTTGCATTCTATTTAGGTTTTTCTTACCCCTTATAGGGCTCATTTATTTACACATGGTTGCACAGCCCTGTCGTGTGATGAACATAACCAATTGTCAACTTTGAAAGTAGAGTTATTTTAGTCAAGTGACACAGTTGTGCATCGGAGTATAAAGCAGACTCCATGAGCTTTACTGCTGTCAGAATTTTTTAATTATGACAGCACAGTCATTTAATAATTTCATTTGATTTGTTTTGTTGCTTTTGCTGGGAGTAGTTGACTCGTGCATTAGAGTGTGTTCACTATCTGCAACGTTCACAGACACTTGGTGTCCATCGCTTTTCTGTAAACAGTGATACATTTTAGGGGAGAAATTGTCTCAATCTTGATCAGTTCTTCTCCCCCCTCCTTTTTGTGTTCTTGTAGATCTGCTATTCATATATTGATACTATATATAAGTGTCTGGCTTTGCTGTCATGTACACGGGTACTTTCACCCCAAGACAATCCACAAGGGGCAGCTTGTCTATTGTGTCCTGGACACGCTGCCACTGAAAATAATTGTGGTCCACTGTGGAGTAGCTGCTTTTATCCAGTAGCACTGTCTCAGTCAGCCAAGCAGGCAAGCTAACCGGCATGTGGTGACCTTGGCCAGGCCACATTGAGTTGAAATGTACACCCAACTATTTCATAATAACTGTAGCTCTGCCAAGTTGCACCCTCTGTACCCTCCACTCCTCTCTGACTGACTTAGATACAGACAGACGAGCATAAACACACCGTGCCTGCTGTAACCTCCGTACCCCATGGGCACCTGGGTAATCACACAGTAAAGTCACCTCTGCCACCACCTAAAATATATGGACCATAGCTCGATGCTATACACGGACAATCATATGTTCACAGATGCTGACTTAGACAAGAGGCACCTGACTTGTTACCAGTGGAGATGTTGAATTACAACACCAGCTTGTGCTTGACTTTGCATCAGTGACATTCACAGATAAAAGATTTATTTAACAAATAATATTGTATCACAATATTTACACTGTCAAGAAAGTTACTGGCCAGAATGCTCAATAATACCAAAAAGAGTACGCATATTGGCATTTGTATTCTCATAACCAAAGTGGTCTAAAATCTGTTGACATTTGTGTGTGTATTGTATGTTTTCTGCGTGCTGCTCAGTAAGCTTGACATGGTTTGTTTTGCCTCTCTCTCTCTCTTTACAGAGAAGCAAGGTCCGGAGCGGAAGCGCATTAAAAAGGAGCCTACCAACACCCGGAAGGCAGGCTTGCCGTTTGGTATGGGGATGCCAGGGATCCGGGCCGGGTACCCCCTCTCCGAGCGGCAGCAGGTGGCCTTGCTCATGCAAATGACAGCTGAAGAGTCCGTCAACAGTCCAGGTGCGTGCTTGTAATGGAGGCCACGTCTTCCCTTGGGGGGTCAGTGGTGGCTGACAAGGAACACAGTAACATCCTCAGTGTTAATTGAACTCTGAGAGTTACAATACATTTGTAGAGTTACAAATGGATGAATTTAACACTGAGGATTTTATGTTTAACCCATTAAGACCTGAGGCGATTCTTTAAAAAAATGGAAATCCTAACAGTTTTTTGAAAAAAATATAAAAAATATTTTTTCACGATTTTTCAAAAATAGCAGATCTACAAGCTCGTAGCGCGGCACTCGGTGCCGCGCTATGAGCTTGTAGATCTGCTATTTTTGAATAGCCAAAGAAATCTAAAGTGACATAGATGCGTTCCAGGTCTTAATGGATTAAGGAGGGGAACTATGTGTGAGTGTGTGTGTCCGTGCGAGGTGGGTGGGTGGCATTTGTGGTTCGTGTTAATCATAAGGGTACATGGGTCAAATTGTATGCTGCTGGCGTGACTGCAACATGCCTCTGCCACTCATCGCCCGCTTGCCACACCATTGTGCCATGCTCCAGTGAAGAACAGACACTGCCGCTTAATTAGATTTCAATTATAAACAAGATAACCCTCATCAATTCACATTATTGCGGCACTGTGTACATCTGCTGTCTCCATCCACGTGTGTTGGTCCTCGGTTGTTTTGCGTCGACAAACATTCATACTCTTGTTTATAATTGCATTATTTGGTTTTTGGAGAACGGCACAAACAAATTATGCGGGGAAATGAAAGTAACGTCCCCAGTGGTATTGTGTTGGTGTGAGACTGACTAATTGTGCAATGTCTGTGTCTGTGCCAAACTGCATTACATTCAGGGTCCTTTCAATTATTGCTTTGTTTGTTTCATATCTGATCTGGTTCCTGATGTTGGAGTAATTCAGTGTTTCAATTATCAATTTTGTGTTTCCATCGTCAAGGAATTATTCTTTATATTAGTGGAACACTAAATAAAATTGTGTGTACAGTACACATTTCAGAAGCCTACTGTAGCATGATACGTATGTGCTACACTATGTATATTCATTCCATTAGAGTATGCCTGAAGGAATGCCCATAGATTAAGTGAGTTTCAAATAGCATTTGGGACAATAGCTGTGGAAACTCAATAATGTAAATGTGATTAAGGCTTGGGTTTAATCTTGTAAATGTGATGAAATGAGCTCTACTGAAGTTGGCGCTGCCACTTGGCTGCTAATGTCTAGTCCTAGACTGCCCCCTACTGGCTAGGAGGGGTTCACACCATTTGTTTTTGTCTGTTGTCATCTACAGCCATGTATATTGCATTGATAGTATTCTCTTTTTTTTTACATAGTGGCTCCTATGGAGTCTTGTAGACTTGTCTGTCTAAACCAAATTATTTGTCTTTTTAGAACTTTTATTTAATATTGGAAGTCAATGGAGGTCAGATTGGATTGAAACTTTGCCCACCTATGGAGATTACTGCCATGTGTGTATGGTGCTCTTGTCTTGATGTTGCAGTGCTTGTTTGTAATCTGCTGTTAAAATCCTTTTTTATTTAGTTTTCATTTTTTTCCTAACTTGAATTACATTGTGTTTGCCCTTACCCCCTCTCCCTCAATGTGGTCTTGCCTAATAATATTTTTTTGTTAATGACTTGCCTGGTGAAATAAAGTTCAAACATAATTCTGACATCATAGACTGTCCGCATGACATCCGAGATCTACAAGAAAGTTATCTCCACCAGGCCGTAGGTGTAGGCAAGGGGGGAGATCATGTTTTCACCCCTGTATGATTGTCTTTCTGTCTGGGGTTAATCTCGCAAACCTCTGCATTGACGGCGCCAAATTTCTGCACACTGCCAAGTCATTTTGTAATGGAAGTCAAAGGCTGATGTCATAGACTCATATAAGCAGTTCCACCCAGCCTGCGTTCCACTGACACTGCACACCTTTTATATGTTTTTGTTTTGTTTGTTTTAAGGTTAAACATGGAACATGTTCTCTCTCCACGTGCTTCTGTTTTAACACAATTGTCTTTTTCTTCTGTGCAGACACAACACCAAAGCACCAGTCACAGTCCAACATGGGTCAGAAGGGAACGCCAAACTCTGCATCTAAAACCAAAGACAAAGTAAACAAGCGGAATGAGAGGGGCGAGACTCGGCTGCACAGGGCAGCGATCCGCGGAGAGGCACGCCGCCTCAAGGAGCTCATCGGTGAAGGGGCTGATGTGAATGTAAAAGACTTTGCAGGTGAGATGCCCCGCATGCTTAAAAACCCTCTAGTATTGGAGTAACGGACTTGAGTTACAACTCTACTCGGAACACTCGTCCGTACACCAAATCTCTTCGGCAAAAATAGCCGATCTACAAGCTTGTTTTAACCCATTGAGACCTGAAGCCGATTGTACATGTCTCCTAAATCTCAACAGTATTCTTAAAAACGTATGTTTCTATATCAGTGGGGCTCAATCTTTTTCATGTCAAGGACCCCCAAAATGATATGTATTTGGCCGTGGACCCCCATCACAATATTTTGTTCCAGGGATCCCCCAGAAGCAAAGATTTGAGTTAAAAATGTTCGCTTTAAAAATATAAATATTCAAAGATTTGCACACATTTTCACGATTTTTCAAAAATAGCAGATCTACAAGCTCGTAGCGTGGCACTCGGTGCCGCGCTATGAGCTTGTATATCTGCTATTTTTGAATAGCCCAAAGTGTAACATAATGCTTTTTAGCTCAAATCTAAAAATGACACAGTTCCAGGTCTAAGCTAAAATAACCGATCTACAAGGTCACAACACGTCGCATGTCGGCGTTGAGCTTGTATCTGGATTTTTGCTCCTTTTGTGTGACAGTAGTGTAGTATGACGAAGTAGGGCATACATTTACCGGAAGAAAAAGAAACGTTGAAAAATGGAAATCCAAGGTTTCTGCCCGACAGTGACGATAATTCACATTTCTATCACACTTGTCACACATATCCAGGCTGGACTGCATTGCATGAGGCGTGCAACAGAGGGTACTATGATGTGGCCAAGCAGCTGCTGGCAGCCGGGGCAGAGGTCAACACCAAGGGTCTGGATGATGATACCCCTCTACATGATGCATCAAACAACGGACATTTCAAGGTTAGAATGAACATTTTCCATAAATTAACCTTCTTTAATAAAAAGAAAAAAGAGAGAAGAGAGAAAGGAGCGCTATCTGTTTGGCTGGAGTAAACCATATAACCTTCTGTATATTTGGATATCTTCGTGAAGTTAAAGAAATGCCCCCAGACTGTGTTGTCAGCACACTGTCGAACCCTGATTAAGAGAATAATACAGCATTTTGATTGATTGATTTCATTACGATTCAGACATCATCCCATGACATGAGGCAATAAAAAATCCAGAGGATAACACTTAAAAGCATGACTTTCCTCGGTGTAAAACAAACACAAAACACAAGGAAATGAATGACACAAAATAAACAATACAGTTATTCCAATTAAATCGTATTGGTGCTGAATCGAGATGTATTGTATCGTTGGAGACAAAAAGATACACATCCCTCCATTAAACTACCTGTTACATTATGCTATCCCGGTCAGTCTGAGTGCTGATGGCTAAGTCAGACTCTTAAGTCTACTACTACTACTTTTGGGTGGCCATAACTGATCGTTAGAGAGCCCACCTGGGAAGCCAAAGGTCCCAGGTTCGATTCCAGGCCTCAACAATGTGTCAAAGTGACTCCTTGAACAAGACGCTTAATTCCTAATTGCTCCCCGAGCACTACCATCAATGGCTGCTCACTGCTCCTAGGATGGGTAAAATGCAGAGGACAAATTTAACTTAATATACAGTGTCAAAAACACTTCAAGGAGTGGGGACCAAATTATTGTAATTATATATATATATATATACATACCGTGTGTATATACTGTATAAATATATATTCATTTATTTATTTATTTACCTATATCTATCCTGTTGTTTCATGCCTACTGCAGTGCTGCTATAACACCTAACTTTCCCCACAGGGATCAATAAAGGTTTATCCATCCATCTATAATTTATTGATTATTGATAAGTGTACTGTGTCTCTTACATTCTGTAATCATTGGCTGTTGTTGTTTTTTAGGTGGTTAAGTTGCTTTTACGGTATGGAGGGGACCCACGTCAAAGCAACCGGAGAGGCGAAACAGCATTGAAGGTTGCCAACTCACCTACTATGCTGAATCTGTTGTTGGGGAAAGGCACTTACACCTCCAGTGAAGAGAGTTCATCGGGTATGTAGGCCCTCTTAACTTCCATCGTCATATGAATGACCATAGATAATTTGCACAAGCCTCTATGGAAAGAGGAAACCAACTTGTTGATTTGAACTGTGTATTGATTGCCCTTTGTCTTTTCCTCAGAATCGTCAGAGGAGGAAGACGCCCCATCGTTTGCCCCATCCAGCTCTGTCGATGGCAATAACACGGATTCAGAGTTTGAGAAAGGCCTTAAGCTGAAAGGGAAAAGCATGGACCCTCCCAAATCTGCGACCACCACACCTGTCAAAGACGAATATGAGTTTGATGAGGATGATGAGGATGAACGCGTCCCGCCTGTGGATGACAAGCACCTCTTAAAGAAGGACTTCCTCCGTAAGGAGCCCGTGCCCGTCACCGTCGCTAAGACGGCCAACAGCCTCGTCGCCATACCCAAGATGGAGGTCAAAACCTATTCCAAAAGCAACTCGCTCACACCAAAGAAAGCTGTTCGGCGGATTATCTCTGACAGTAACAGTTCTGACGAGGACGATAGGACATTGTGTTTTACACCCACGCCCACGCCTCGGCAACAGGCCCAGCCAACTAATACTAAGACCAGGGACTCTACCACACTCAGTTCCAAACAGCAGAAAGATAAAAATAAAGTCAAAAAGAAGCGGAAGAAGGAGACAAAAAATAATGTCAGTAAAGAGGTCCGCATTCCTAAAGTCAATGACAAGTTCTGCACATCAGACTCTGAATGCGGCGACATGGAGAGTGAGGACTCGAATAAGGGCTTGAATAGTATAAAGGACTCCTCCACTACGAGCCTAAAAGAATCCTCTGGCTTTAACGCATCCTCCTCTTCCTCTCATGGTAACCTGAACTCTCAGAATCAAGCGCCATCATTAGCGGAGCAGCACCCTAAGCAGTGGAGGACAGACGGTTGGAAGACGGTGTCGTCACCTGCGTGGTCAGACGTCAGCTCCCTGTCGGACTCGGTCAGGACACGGCTCTCCAGTGAGTCTGACTACTCCTCGGCAGACTCCAGTGTAGAGTCGGTCAAACAGGTGAAGAAGAAAGCACAGGAGAACAAGAAGAAAAACAACAATGTGCACAGCACCATGCTAGACCAGAAGGACTTCTACAAGAACTCCAATGCAGACAGTACAGTCTCGAAAACGGACGTAGATGGTAAAGTATTGAAAAAACATAAGGTGAAGCACAAGCACAAAAACAAAGAGAAGGAAAAGGAGAAAGCCCCCAGTCTGGTGCTCAATCAAGACATGAATGAGAAGTTTGTCAAAAGCTACTCTTTTGATTTTGATGATTCAAGGCAAAAGTCATTAATTGTCGAGAGTGAATCTCCTGCTGAAAGCAAGGTCAAGTTGTCCAAACATGAAAAAGACCATTTGAAAAAGGAGGATCGGATCTCTAAAGTCAAGTCTGAGGACAAGGACTGGTCATCCGGAAAAGAGTTGCAGAGAGCTGTCAAGGAGGAGAAAAATAAGAAGACTAAAGAATCCAACAAGGAGAAGGCCAGCAAAGAGGAGCGGGAGAAACCTGTGAAAGCTGAAAAAGAGAGAAATGTCAAGGAGAAGGATAAACCTAAGGAGGATAAACAGAAGGCTCACAAAGAGGACAAAAAGAAGAAGTCCAAGGAGAAGTCCTCCACAAAGGCAGACAGGAAGGGCGAGCCGAAAGAGGAGAAACATCTAAAGGTGGACAAGGAGAAAAATTCCAAGGAAGAGAAGGAAAAATCTAAAAAGGAGAAGATTCAGAAGGAAGAGTCTGAGTATGAAGGCAACAACCGTTTCCTAAACCTAGAAGACACCAAGCTCAGTGCCTCAGACGACCACCACGACAGATGGGCCTCAGACATGTCCTCTGATTCCTCCCTCTACGAGGAGGACAGCTGGGACGCTCCTGTAAAGGAATACAAAGCAAACAACGCTGTTAAACTTATTGTTGAGACAGTGAAAGAGGAAACTAGAAGGAAGGAAAACAAAGTCAAAGATAAGAAGTCCGATCATGCTGAGAAACGAGCCGAGAAAGAAGTCACAATCAAGAAAAAAGAGAAAGAATCGTCAGAAAAGGTAAATGAAAAGAAAAAGGACTGGGTGGAGAAACAGAAACTGAACTCTGGCCATTCGGTTGAAAAGGAAAAGAAGCGGAAGGAGTCAACAGAGGCTATCAAGGAGAAGAAAGAGAAGGACTCTGGGGACAACAACCGAGAACGTAAAGACTCTTACGAGTTTACGAAAGAGAGGAAGGACGCAAAGATCAAGCAAGAGTCTGTGAGAGATGACTATGGCAACGATGCTTTCTTCAAAGACATTGAGTCTGCTGGCAAAACATCTGATATCAGAGAGAGAAATCACTCTGGAAAAGAGAAAGAAAAGAAGGGAGACGCAGCCGAGAAGAGAGAGAAGACAAAACCTGACAAGCACAAGGAGAAGCCTAAAGACAGAGGAACTGATCAGGAGAAGGAGAAGAGTGAGAAAAGCTCTGCAGAGAAGGCTGTTAAAGAGAAAGACACTGACCGGGGCTCCAAAGACAAGAAGGAGGGAGCCAAAGACAAACATAAAGACTCTCACAGTAAAGACAAAGACCGGAAAATTTCTGTAGAGCAGACCAAGGACAAAAAAGAGAAGACCTCTCAGGATAAGCATGCTGACAGGGAGAAAGACTTCCTGGAGGTAAAGAAAGAGGAGAGAAAACCTGAGAAGGTCCGGGAGAAAACCTGGTACAAGATAGCTGACATTTTCACTGATGAAAGTGATGATGAGGAAGACAGCTATAATGGGGGTGTGGCCAAGTTAAGCGACTCACTTGGTCTTTCCGACTCCCACAGAAAGGACTCGACACCTGATCAAGATGAGCTGGATCACTTTCCGTCAGAAAAAGTGAGAAAGTACTCTGTCGAGACCAAACATGTGACAGAAAAGCCAAAAGAGAAAGAACACAAAGATAAGAAGAAGGAAAAGGCTGGATTTGACACAGGCAAGGAGAGGAAAGGCTCCCTTGAGAAACATAACAAAGACAAGAAAGACTCTGTTGATGCGAAACACAAGGACAGGAAAGACCGAATGTCAGTGGACTCAAACCAAGACAAGAAAAATAAACAGAAGCTGCTGGACAAGAGGGACGCGAGTGAGGAGAAGGCAAAGAGCAAATATAAGGACAAGCAGGACCACTCAAAGGAAAGGAAACCCTCAAAAGGCAGCGGCGAGAATGAGAAGTCCCTCCTGGAAAAACTGGAGGAGGAAGCCATGAATGATTATAAAGATGACTCTAACGATAAGAACAGTGAAATGTCCTCAGACAGCTTCACCGACCGGGGTCATGAGCCAGTGCTCAGTAGTTACTATGACTCTTCCATCAGCCTCCCAGATGTCTCTGAGGAGAGGAGAGACTCTCTGTCCATATCTACGCCACAGGATAAATTCAGAGAGAAAGAGAGACACCGGCATTCCTCTTCCTCCTCCTCCAAGAAAAGCCACGACAAGGAGAAGGAAAAGATCAAGAAGGAGAAAGTGGACAAGCGTGATAAGGCAGAGGAGATTAGAGAGTCCTATGGGCGTAGGGAGAGCCTGCCCTTTGAGAAGGAGCCCATGCCTCTAGAGGCAGACCCTTATACGTTCCCGTATGGTTCTAAGGCCGATGGAGAAGACGAATTGGACAAGACTTTGGAGTTTGAGAAAGAGATGTCCAAAAAGGACAAGGATAAAGTGAGTAGTGTCATCAGTGACAAGATGAAGGACAAAAAGAAAAAAGAAAAACACAAGGAGAAAATAAAAGAAGAAAAGCATCAAAAGTACATTGATGGCTCCGGTTCATTCAAACACTCCAAGGAGGATGTCAAATCGGGGCTGAAAGAGGGATCACAGGTCACTGTCCTGAAAGACAGGTCAAAAGAAGAAAGCCCGAAGTTTGACCTGAAAAAGGACAGAAATAGGGATGCAGTAGAAAAGGACAACAGGGTGGACCACACAAAGTCCAAGGTTAAGGAGGAAAATGAAAAACCTCCTCAATCTAAAGACCCTGTGCGGAAAGATATCCGCCCACGTGAAAAACTTCTGGTGGATGGTGATCTTAGACTTACCAGTTTCGGTCAGATGTTAAGTAAGAAAGACCAGGAGATCGAGGAGCGCCACAAGAAACATAAAGAAAGGATGAAACAGATGGAAAAGCTGAGGCACAGATCTGGGGACCTAAAACTGAAGGACAAAACCAAGTCCACAGAGGAGGTGAGGAAAAGCCGCAATGAGCTATCAACAAAGAAATCTAACAGCCTGGAGTCTGCACTCAAGGAGAAGAAGCTGAAGGACGTCTGTCTCCCATCCCAAATGATGTCTCCTGACAGGAAGTCCCAGCCCATCGACAGCCAGAACTCCAAGGACTGGCTGGCTGGCTCCCAAATGAAAGAAAACCTCCCTGCCTCCCCCAGACCAGACCAAAACAGACCAACCGGTGTCCCCACACCGACGTCTGTCATCTCCTGTCCCAGCTATGAGGAGGTCATGCAGACGCCTCGGACCCCCTCCTGCAGTGCCGAAGATTACCCTGACATCATGTTTGATGGTCTGGACTGCCAGAACTCATCAGCTATGACCATGTCAATGAACGCCTGCTCACCATCCTTCTTTGAAAGGTATTATAACATACACAATCATATTAGTGTTGTGCAGCACTCGTATAGAATGACAGCTCATGTTCCTAACTGCTGCCATTACATTTTTGTTTTGTTATTATTAACCCTAACAGCCTCCCCTTCTTTCCATCTGTTTGTTTTCTAGCAGGTACTCTAACTCATCCCATAGTTTCCAGGAGGGCACCTGTCTGACCCCAGCTAAGAACCTCCAGCTTCCCCTTGTCAGCCGCTCTGCATCAACAGAGGTCCGTCGACCCTTGGAGGATGAGTTCAAGGCTGATAAGTTCCTGCGACAGACGAGTGCTCAAGAGGGTTCTGAATTTGACGCCGTGGCCTCTCAACCTCCAGAGGAGAAACCGGGGCCAATGGACAGACTGGACTGTATGTCCCCGTCCTACTTCTCCCCCATGATGCTCTCGCCCCGGATGGAGTCGGCTCACCCAGCCCCATCCATCCATGCTGGCCCAGAGAGTAGTGAGCACCTCCCCGAAAGCGCATACAACAATTTCTTGCCCAAGCCCTCCACGCCCGTTCACAGGCCGGACCCGCAGGAGCCCTGCTTGGACATCGCTGCCCCGCCGACTCCAGCTCCCGCTGCTCTTCCACCCCTGGACATAGACGACATCTCTGAGCCTCACCACAGCGAGGCCAGCCTCATCCCTTCAGACCCTGTTAGTGGCACTGATTACCTGCCCTCCGTTACCGAAGAACAGGAGGAAGAGGAGGAGGAGGAGGAAGAGGAGGAGGAGGAAGAAGAAGAAGAAGAGGAGGAGGAGGAGGAAGAGGAGGAGGAAGAAGAGGAGGAAGAAGAAGAGGAGGAGGAGGAGGAAGAAGAGGAGGGTGAAGGTGAAGGCGATTTGGATGAGAGAGTAGATGGAGATCATTGTCCAGCCGAGGAGCCAGAGCAGGCGAGAGAATTGTGCTCCTTCTCGCCTCAGGTTGAAGACCCTCTTAGGAAGAGCTGGCCTGCTGAGTCCCCAGAGCGACAGGCACCAGAGGTCCACCAGCTCACCCCTCCACATCCTCCGTCCAACCTGGGCGAGAACTCCTGTGACCACAGCATGGGCTGGAACTCTGAGATCCTTCTCAAATCTCCCCACAGGACATATGGGGAGATAGAGGCTGCCGTCTCCAAGATCACCAGCCCTTTCTCCCACTCAGATGGGGAAATGCAGCATTTGCCCGGCCACCCCTCTGTGACTCCCCCGTACGCCGCCTACTCCAGGTCCTATGTACCTGACACTGACTTTGATGAGCAGAAGGAGGCGGTGGCCGACATCCCCTCTCCAGAGAGGCCTGACACGGCTATAGACAGTGAACCCAACTACATGAATACGTCCTCCTCCTCCACGAGGCTGGAGTCCTTCTTCGCAGACTGCAACAAGTCTAGCACTGAGGAGAGCCACCAGATGGACACAGAGCCACCGTGTGTGGGTCCAGACAGCAGACCCACTTCCCATGACTTCACCACCTCTGCTGAGAACCACATGGCTCCCGCTGTGGGCCATGAGCCTGTGGTCCCTTGGGCAGACCCTGTAGTAGACCCCTTCTCTGCAGCCGTGGATGAATTGGATGACTTGGGGCCTTTTTCTCTTCCAGAACTCCCCCTCCCAGACAAGACTGAGGAAGCAGAGGCTCGAGAACCAGAGCTTGCGGACCACACCATAAGCATGTCGGCCCACATTCGACACACCACCACAGACCGTGAAGATCCGGACTTATTGGAGCTGGACTTACCGAGCCTGGCTAAGGCTCCGTGCCCCTCTCTAGGTTCAGGGCTAGGGGAATCAGCTGGGCAGGATTTGGTTGTTCAATCCCCAAATTCCAACTTCCAGCCAGAGTTGGAGCCTGAGCCTCAGAGTGTGCCAGTCGACTGCTCACTGTCCCTTAAACAGCAACAGATTGGCGTGCTGGAGGGCAAAGGGTCATACGAAGCACCTGATGAGACGGATGGCAACATGCTGTATTCACCTGTGAACTCTGATGCCAGCCAGCAGCATCACAGGCACATTCAGTCCCTTACTGATTTACAGCTCCCTCTGGATCCAGTGGCTGTTGTCAAGCCAGACCTGAGACAAGAGCTGATGCCTGAGCCTGCAGTGGGACCAGTGTCTTGCAGTCCACTCCCTCAACTCCCAGTGGCAGTCACCATTTCCAGTACAGTGGACCTGTCAGACACTCAGGAGACCACATCCAAGCTAACGGTCACCCTGACCGCCGTGTCCACAACCACTGAAGTCCCCAAGAAGGTGGAGGAGATCCCTCAGAGGATGACCCGCAATCGCGCCCAGATGCTGGCCAATCAGAGCAAGCACAATCCCCCAGCTCCTGCTGCAGACGCTGTCCCTCCTGCCAGCGTGATAGCCTCGACTACAACGTTAACAACCCCCGTGACAACAACCCCGACCGTAAGCATTACCCCGGCTCCCGTTCTCACCCTGAGCCCCACCTCAGCCCCTTCCTGCCTGCCCATAGAGAAGGATAAGGAGCCGATGGTCAGTCTCCCCTTGACCTCTCCCAGCTCCACCCCGGCAGTGGCCGCACCCACTTTGACCCCTAGTCCTACCCCAGTGGTCGTCAGCAAGACCTCTAAAGGTCGCCCACTGCCTGTGGAGGAAGAGGAGTCTCAGACCCAGCACCCGCGGAAGAGGAAGTTTCCTCGTTCGGCCGTGCCGCAGGTCCAGGTGCAGATGGTCAACACGGCCATGCAGCAGACCAGGGAGGTGATCCAGCAAACGTTGGCCGTGATCGTCAATGCCATCAAGCTGGATGACATTGAACCCTACGTCAGCGACCGCTCCAACCCTTACTTTGATTACCTGCAGATCAGGAAGAAAATTGAGGAGAAGAGGAAGATCCTGTGTTACATCACTCCCCAGGCCCCGCAGTGCTATGCTGAATATGTCACCTACACAGGCTCATACCTGTTGGATGGAAAGCCCCTCAGCAAGCTGCACATCCCTGTGGTGAGTACCAATCCTGGTTCCCTTTTCTACAAAACGCATTTTGGCTGAAAATACACATAATGTTTAAATCGTTCACACAACTAGCCTGGCTGACAGTAGAACACACCAGGAGTCCTTTCTAAAAAAAAAATTTAGTTGGAATTAGATCATTGTCAGCTTTCTGTAATTGAACAGTGAGGTGACAGGTGATATTTGTAGACTTGACCTTATTGTGATTTGTTCACAGATTGCTCCACCACCATCGTTGTCAGAACCTCTGAAGGAGCTTTTCAGGCAGCAGGAGGCGGTGCGGGGAAAGCTGAGACTACAGCATAGCATTGAGAGGGTACGTCACACGTATGCTTATATTTTCCAATTGTTTCCTCATTCCATTGTTCTGCACCCTGCTTTCATCCACATGGGCACACACACACACACACTCCCTGTGACACTGGGAGTGTTATGAACAGTCCTTTGATGAACGATCAAAGAATCAATGTAATAGAAAAGTTTGTGTGTGGAGTGCAATCAGAAATCCATCTCGTCTTTCTCTAATGAAGCAACTCTGATCATTTTTGTGCAACTCACACAGTAGCTTTGTTGATCGAAAACCATTTCCATTAACCGAATGTCCTCTCTCTTTCTCTCTCTCTGTTAACAGGAAAAGCTGATTGTGTCCTGTGAGCAGGAAGTCTTGAGAGTCCACTGCAGAGCGGCCAGGACAATAGCCAATCAGGGACTACCATTCAGTGCCTGCACCATGTTGCTAGACTCTGAAGTGTACAATATGCCATCAGAGACCCAGGTAGGACAGGGTTTTGATACATAGTTTGTTGGCGTGAAAAGTCAATTATACAGCTAGCTTTTCAGTGCAGCATTCCAAAGCAGTCAACAGCACATTATGAGTGTTCAGTCTGAAACCATATAATTTATTAGCTATTCTTTCATATTCTGTGCTCCCAGGGGGACGAGAACAAGTCTGTGAGAGATCGCTTCAATGCTCGCCAGTTCATTTCCTGGATCCAGGATGTGGATGACAAATACGACCGCATGAAGGTAAATATTATAATATTGACATTCACTTTGCTTGTTGCAATACCGCTTTTTTTTTATGATCAAAACTTTATTTGAGTTTTTACTTTTAGCAAAACAAATAATAAGACAAATATACAAATAAATGTAAGAAAATGTATACTCAAAGACAATCAGTAAGAAAATGTACACACAAAAAACCCACCCACAAACAACAATAGTATACAAATATACATGGCAATACCGCTTTTACACTGCCAACTCCAATTCTCACCACCAAATTTGAAGAATCAACTGATACCATTTTACAGTATTTGAATCTTGAAACCCGTTTGTTTTTTCTCTTCCCCCAGACATGTCTGTTAATGAGGCAACAGCATGAGGCGGCTGCCCTCAATGCGGTGCAGAGAATGGAGTGGCAGCTCAAGGTGCAGGAGCTGGACCCTGCAGGGCACAAGTCCCTCTGTGTCAATGAGGTGCCCTCCTTCTATGTGCCAATGGTCGACGTCAATGACGACTTTGTCCTGTTGCCGGCATGACACACCCGTTCTTATAGAGAGATAGAGAGCAAACTACTTGTGCATCACTTCTTCTCAAAAAAGACTTCGTTGAACAGAACGAATGGAAAGGGCTAGCGAGTTTAAAAAAAGACTTTAGCGAGAAAAAAACTATATATTATATAGAAAAACAAAAGTAAAGACAAAAAAAACTTGCTTACAGTTCCCTTCCGTGAGAAAGAGGAAGCATCTTTTTATCGGGGAAAAAGAAAATACACACAACTTGCACTTTCGTCCTCGGAAGTTTTTATGCTTTTGTTTGATCAGAGTAAGACTAGCAAAAAAAAAAGCTTTTTTGCTTTGGAGCTCTGAGGGCGGGACACAACTCCCCAGTGCTCAGTTAATGAGTTAATGAGAGAGGGGGATAGAGTTCTATTTTCTGCATTTGTTTTTTGGTCCCCGCTTTAACAGACCCACCACAATACCGCAAGGTGGGAGCACCGGAGAGGAGCTCTCCAACTGGTGTGGTGCCTGTCCTGAGGGAGGACTGAGGAGAAGCCTCCCCCTATAGACCCAGAGCTCCTGGTGGGCCTGGAGAACTAGACAGAGCTCAGTCCTGACCCAGAGGACGGGGATGGAACCGAGGTGTATCACGTGGGATCCTCGATGTATCCCTATATAACAGGATGGCTGGGACAGATCGACCAAGGTTAGATCCAGCCCCTGATGGTTGGGGGCTTTCTGACCTTAGAACCAGAGAAAGCCCCCATTCCGTTTACACTGCTCCATACAAAATGTGCTGCAGTGCCCCGGCAGCACACTGGACTACAGCAGAGGGTTTGCAATGTGTGTGAGTGTGTGTGCATCAGGGCCCAGCACCGTGAGAGGAAAGACTGTTCGTGCAGCCTCTCAGCCTGGCTAGATGGAGGTTACGGAGTGGATTTCTGAGGACAGACCGGAGCGTTCTTCAGCCACCTTCAGTGCTCCAAACACACACTCACGAGACGGCCACGGACTGCAAAAACAACACGGGAAACAAAACTCAACGAATGTTGCGCTTCAAAGAGACATTTGCGATTATGGTGGTTCAGAGAGAGGAGAGAAATATTCTTCTTTTTTGTCTATTTTACTTTACTTGGGCATTTCATTGTTTCTGAGGAAGTGACTTGAAACACTACAGAGCCAATATTAGTTTAATGGAAAAAAACAAAACAAAAGAAAACTGAAAAAAAAAAGTTGTATTCCGTAAATTATGTACAGTTTTTATATTCGTTAACCAATGTATACTTGCTGCCTTCTAGATAATTTATTTTGCCACACATTACTGCACAGTTGTAAATAACTTATGTACTGTAACATCACTCAGTTAAGTGTAAAGAAAAAATAAATGAAAGAAAAATTATCTTTGTATGTATAGTTCACTTTTGGGCAGCACTTTCCCCCCCTCATACCCATGGGCCAAAATGTGTACACGATTCTGTCAGTATTTGAAAGACTCCAGTGCACAGTTGTATGATCCCATCTCTAGATTCTGTCCAGGGTTGGTCAATGCACTTCACCTGGGCTTGGATCACCACACCACACCCTAGCTAAGTTGATCGAGAACTCTTCTGGATTAAACAGGGCCTCCCAGGGGGCCACGCGCCGTATAGTCCGTCAGATGTAGCAGAATGGTTATTATGGATTTATTTAAAGAATAGACAGAGGTTTATTATTCATTGCTTTACTACACAATTATATCTGAAAAAATTCAAACCAAGAAAATGCCTTTTTACAGTGGAAAAAAAATTATAAGTTACTCAATGTCAGGCAAAGTCATATTTAAATATATTTGGGTGGGATGAGTGTGAGAGATGTCATTCACAGGCAAAACCATCCAATTTGCTTTTTCAAATTCATTTTCCCAGTAGTTTTTTTTTATGTAGATTGGACTAAATTTACTTTTCTTTACAAATTTCTTTGTCTGAAACCAACAGGTCACAGGTCATTCAGTCAGCTCTTCTTTCTGCTAGTTATATTGCTTTAGGCAGGAAATCCAGATTCATGTATTCAACATGCCGGCTATTAGCTGGCTTATGACATGAATTGGACTGATATCTGAAGGATAGTGACTGCAATGGAAAGGCTTCATTCCAGAGTTTTTATAGTGTGTTTGTGTTTTGTACCAGTTTGTCGGCTCCTTATCCAATATTGGAGAACAGCTGATTGTCTAGGTGCTGTTCTGCCTTTACTCACTGGATGGCACCAAAGTAATGTCCTCTGTGTCAGAAAATGCCAGAACCTGATTGACTTTGCATAGCACCCATGCCCTTTGAGTTAAATTGATGTTTTCACCTGTTAAAAATCTGAATAGCACATTTTAAAATTATCATCATTTTAGAATTCCGTTGAACCCTCCCAGGATAGATCCGTTTAATTGCAGAAATTGTAATAGGCTCATATCCATTTCGCTGCATCAGGCAGATACTTGTCACTTCAGCCTTCCAAGTTCTACCAGGACTTACAGAATCTGTAAGGGGTTTGGCTAGTATTGTCAGGGATATCGAGACGTTTAAATGTTTAGTTGAAGTTGTTTCCTCATGAAGCTCTGTTGTGTGGTGGCAGTTGCCATAATCATGACCTTGTCACGCGGCAGTTAAGAAACTTTAATCTCAGTATGAACCAAAAAAGTGGACACAGACATTAAACAGTAGAGGGGAAAGGATTAGCCTGTGCTAAAGTGTTGGGTAGATGTTTTCCTCTTCTTTTTTTTATCCCATTGAAAGGTTGATTTGTGATGACTTGTATTTTTTCTGTATTTTTTAGTGGGCCCTGGTTTTAAATAGCTTTCCTGACCTATCACATAGGCTGCCTGTCTGTGTGTGAGAGCTGCTCATGTATCCTGATGGCAATATTCGCTGAAACTTTGTGAAGTTATTTACACACCGTCAGCATTGCTGTGTATGGTATGTCTAGTTAAGTGCAATGGTCGTTGCTATTCCACTGTGCAGGCAAGTTGGCTAGTAATAGAGTCCTGGATATTTTTTTGAAAGACACACAAATACAGTTTATTATACAGAGATAGCACATACAAATAGCCAGAAGTTTGATTTCAAAGCCCTGTTAACTTCTTATTTTTATTTTTTATTTTTTATTTTTTTGGGAGAAGGGTGTTTTTGTCCACAAAATCCTTGGGTATTTTAGCTCAATGTATGTAGTGTTGAAAGTCATCTTGTTTGTCTTGGGAATTGTTTGTTTTGTCTTTTAAATTGTCTTTTTGTTTATCTTCGTGTATGAAGCATAAACACCAGTGGCATGTCAATCACTTTGCTTATGGAGCAGCAGAATGTATAGCGTTACTATGCCCCGACCGACCGCACCCTCACTATTGTTTACAAGACATCAAGTGTGTTTCAGTTTCATGTGTCACATTTTAACAGTTTGAGCCCTGCCTTGTTTTTAACTTCTTTTTTTCTTTCATTTTATTTTTTTTATTGTTTATTTGAACCAGAAAGGCTTGAAATTGTGATGGCTGACAGACGTCATCATGCTTTGGCAATTAACATCCATCCATGTTGGCTCTCCAGTGTGCAGTTTGTAAATATTCACATAACGTAAAAAGTGATCACTGGGTAAATTAAAAGCATATTAGTTTCCTTCCCACCCACTGCACCGCAGTCCTCAGATGCACAGTAAAGCACTTGGCCATGCTCATCCAGATTTAGCCTCAGTCAGCAACATGTTACCTCTACTCTACTCACATTCACTCAGTTTATTTTAGACTTGTTTGTTTGCTTGATTTTCTTACCGGACATAAACATCATTTGACCCCCCCCTCCTCCCATAATATAGAATCACGATTTCAAGCCTTTCCCCCCCTTAGTTTTCTTTTGTTGATTTTATTTAACCCAGTCTGTAGCTGTTTCTTTGTTCCCTTTTTAGAATGGAAAATGACTAATAAAAGCATGGAGAACTACTCTTTAAATGGTGAGAAATAACCTATTTATTATCTTTTTTTTTCTGACACCTGTGGTATGTTTTGAGTTGAAGTTGGTCTCCGCTGTGTAAATTTTCCTCCTGTAATGCGTGAAAGAGACATTCTGTACATAGCTTTGTAAATAAACCTCCCAGGACGTTTTGCACCCTTCTCTTTGTACTAGTCTAAAAACTTGCGTAGAATGTGGGGTTCTAACAGCAACGAGACAAGTGCGCTCGCTGCAGGTGATTATGATGTAACAATGTAACTTTTTTTATTTGTACAATGTAGTTTAATTATGTACATATTGTTGGAGCAGCTATTGGGGGGTTGGGGGGTATGGGGGGGGGGTTGTTGATGCTATCGTCAGTGCTGTAAAAGGATCCAGTACTTTCACCTCTAGCTGTTGTTGATTTCCTGCAAAATAAATGCGAGAAACTGAAAAATGAGGATGGAAAAAAAAGACTAAAACTGAAAAGTTAAAATTCAAAATTGTTATTTTCTACAGTTGCATGTACAGAGAGCGCGAGAACTGCTGTTGTTCCTCAGAGATTATGTTCGTTAATAAAATTTTGAAATATTACCCCTGGTTTTGGTTTTCTTTTTTGCCTTGTTTCTGTGTTTATACATTAGTGTGTGTGTGTTATTTTGGCTTACAGTGGTGGACCCTCAGTCCTTGAAACCTTGGGTCACCTGATGGTGAATTGTCTTGAGCCCATCCTGAGATTGATTCCTTAGTATAACATGGGAATTATACCATGCATCACAACATCACAAGGTGTAGACAGCAATCATTCTTACTACAATAACTTTAAGGGCTTTTAGATCATATAGTATCTTTATCCAAATTTCAAAAATATATTGTAGTCTCCTGCAATTAATCATTATTTGAATTGTGCAGCTAACTAATTTCAGTACAGAATAAGACAAAATATTCCTTTATGGCTTGTGAATGTTCAGTGATACCAACCGAACCATAGGGCAGAGGAAAAATATGTGAATGTTAGAATAAATCTCATTCAGTGCCATTGATGTGTAACACGTCAATTTTTTCCAAAGCCCAGAGTGCCAAAGGCGTGTACGTCCAAACCGTGTTTTCAGTGTTTACGCTAGATGGCGCTGTTCCCCAACCTATGAGTGACCCTGTAACTTCTGGAGAAGAGTAGATCCAGAAATAATGTGATGATAACAAACCCAGTCCCGTCCGATCTCTAATATTAAAGGATTTAGAAAAATACATTTTTCTCTGCTTTCTTGTTTTTTGGGCGGTGTAGCCGCCCCTATAAGTGGGGTTGGGACTGTGTGTACTGTGATTGGCTCATTAGTACACCCCTAGCTGTACTGTGATTGGCTGACTCTATTGGCTGACTCTATTCAGCACTGTGATTGGCTAGCGAGACACATGATGACATTAATAACCTATAAATAGGATTATGCACTTCACTTTTTAAGTGAGCTTCCATCACTATGATGACCACTGTGATGACCACACCGCCCACTTCACACTGGGTGTGATTTTTTTCTGTGTTTTTGGTGCGAACAAGCTATATTCAACAGCCAATAACTAAAGAGCGGAGGGTCGTGTTTTTTCTCCGATGGAAGCAGAGACACTCCTCCGTGTTTTGCGACACTCGTGTGTCGAACGTCCTGGAACGAAATATTCTGTGGCTCTTGAAAGGTTAGTAAAAAATGCCCAAAAACGCTGGCACTGGCTGACTTAATTGATAAATGAATTCTGGCACTCACGGGTATTCCCCTTAATGTTCCCTTTCTCATACACAAAAGATGTCTTGTAATATGTTGTAAATATACTTTGGTTTTAGGAATGTTGTGTCAGAGGTTACATTTCTCAAGCTGAGTCGAGGTCTACTCCAAGGTACCTGTTTAACTACAATCCGGAATCTGGCTTCAGTTTCACTCTATCTAAACATATGATCAGTAGTGGGACCTCATTTTTTTTATAAAAAAAACTAGTGGGACCTCCTGAAGTCTTGAATCTAACCTGATCAGCAGTGTTAGGTTTGGTTCACTCACACTACAAATAGTGACATGATACACAGATCTCCCCTCTTGCACTCACTAAAGTCCATTAAGTGAGGCTACGGATTTCCTTAATAAAGATGTAACGGCTCCATGCATTAATTTAATAAAGAACTATTTTCTCATTTCAAGTATCGTATTTCTTTTTAAAAAATTAAAATCTTTTTGCATGTCTTTTTCAGGGAATTCCAATCATGTAACTTGTTTTTCTGGCCCTTCAAATGTAAACAATTGTTATTATTATAATTTTTTTACACCTTATGGTATCTTATGGATAGACGAGAACATAATGTATACTTCATCTAGAAGTCCTTTTCCAAGAATATAGGACTATTAGCTTCTTTCAAGTGATCATGGGTCATAGTTTACAGAGTAAGTACATACTAGGCCAGCTGACTCGTTCACGTTCATGCTTCATGGTTTGAAAATTGAAAGAAAGATGAAGTGGTTGATTAGCTATCTGCCATATAGCTTCTCTTATTCAGTACCTACAGGGCTGTTACTTCATATCATATGGCACTTCCTGGTGGGAAACTTGTGTAGATCGTATATCCGATACTACATGAAAGTACTATACATGTAGAAAACCAGAAGTACTCATAAAAGTTACGTCTACTTTTACTACTTCAACCAATCAAGTCAAGGCAGGTTGTTTTAGATTACTTTGCCTGTCCTGAGCCTGCTATGATGCAGGTGTCCACACACCCAAACAGGATACTAAAAACCTTGTGGTGAAGGTGTTTGCCCATAGAGATGGCACAAGCAGGAAGTGGCTGACATATTGTAATGAATATCATGCTATTTTTGTTTTTGTTTTGTATGCTTGGCCTTCAGCAAGGCAACTGACTCCAGCATTTCCGTGACTGGAATGTCAGACTGGAGATGTGCACCACAGAACGGAAGAGCGTGAAAAAAGCATGACTCACAGAAATTGTGCCAAAGCTTATTTTTTAAACTGCTCAAAAGCTGACCTCGTCATCAACCTATTTGGGGCAGACGGCTGACAGCGCAAAGAGATCAGGTCAAGAGGCATCAGGTTTTGGAACGGGTCGTGGAGGTCATAAGAGTTATATAGGGAAGAGGTCTAAGGTACAGACAGGAGGAGAATGAGTCTGTGTATATCCTGGATGACGATAGCATCGACCATGAACTTTAATAAAAAATGTTTTAATCATTTTATAGAGAAAATATGATATGTTGCTTGAAAGAGCATCTCAGTAATATGATTGAGAAGAGCAAGAGCTTATTTTGATTTCTGAATTTCAGCGTTTTTTAAAATAGGCCCATGTTAGACACCTTTTACAAACACATTATTCCGAGATTCTTTTAATATTCCCCGACTATATTGTCTAAAACAACCGTTTTAAACGTGATGATTTTTAGACATTTTATCTGTGATCGAGAAAATCTGTAACTTATTTCGGTAAAACATCTCCACTGCCAGCTGGAATGTTTTCTGTCCAGCTGGATACAACGTAGGACATGACAGCGCAAGGCCAATGTCCAGTCGTTTTAATGTGTGTGACTAATGAGAGGCTTGTTGTGTTGAAGGGGTCCAGTGCAGCGTGTCCACTGGGCAGTCCTGTGTTTACTTACGGAGTCCCTTGAGAATTGAAACTGTACACAAGCCTAATATAAGCATTGGATATGCCACAGATGGGGCTTCAAACATGCAGGGGCAGTAGCTATGCTTCTCTGCACTGCTGGCATCGCAGTCCTCCAGCCATTTCAGGTTGGGGGGGACTCTCTGTGTGTGTGTGTGTGTGTGTGTGTGTGTGTGTGCGTGTGCGTGTGCGTGTGTGTGTGTTATTTGTTATTTAGGCTCACAGTGGTGGACCCTCAGTCCTTGAAACCTTGGGTCACCTGATTCGTTGGTTGACACACTAAAAATAGTACCATGACTCACAGCAGGTTTTCCCTGAAGTCCAACATTGTTAAGTGTGTTAGTAAGCAACAGATGACAGTGGGAACCCCAGACTGGGAGGCAGTGGTGGAAAGTAACCAAGTAAATTTACTCAAGTACTGTACTTAAGTACAATTTGGAGGTGTGTTTTACTTTAGTGGACTATTTCCATTTTTAACTTAACTTTACTTTACTTCTACTCCACTACATCTCAGAGGCAAATGTTATTTTTACTCCACTACAATTATTTGAAAACTTTAGTTAGTTGCTCTTTGTTGTAGATTTTGTTTATTACAAAACATACATTACCCACTTCAGTCCTGTATACATTTTGTCCATTTGTAAATAGCAGATCTACAAGCTCACAATGCGTTGTGACACGACGCATTGTGAGCTTATAGATCTGCTATTTTCAAAAGATTTTTTTTTTAACTTGTGAAATGGGACATTCTGTATGAGTACTTTCCACTTTTGGTACTTTATTTTTTTTTAGATAAATTAGTATTTTGTACTTCTGGTACTTTTTTTTTGTCTTTTTAGATTTATTTTGGAGCTTTTTAAGCCTTTATTGATAGGACAGTTGTAGACTGACAGGAATGGGGAGAGAGATGGATGGGGAGTGACCGACACGCAGCAAAGGTCGTCGGGAACGGGTTTCGAACCCGCGACACGCTGTCAGGCTACATCTCAGAGGCAAATGTTATTTTTTACTCCACTACAATTATTTGAAAACTTGCAGCCTAGGGTGCCTGGACCGCCACGCCGCAGCTCAGGCCTACTTATGGTACTTTTAAGTACGATACCTTTTGATGCCAATACTTTTGTACATTGTACATTTTGAACACCAGACTTTTACTTGTAAGAGAGTATTTCTACAGTATTGATACTTTTAGGCTACTTTTTCCAGCAGCACTCAGGGAACCCCAGACTGGGAGGGATCAGGATGAAAGGGTCAGATCATGTCCTGAATGTGTCTCCGCCCACTTTAGCTTTACCTGCTGCGCCCTGTGGCCAGCGTTGCCATGTCGGCTTATTATAAGCGGCTTCTTTTTCTGTAAAGTTGCTTGTAAAAATTGGTAGTAAACTGTTTCTAAAGTGTACTTGCTTATTTAGGCTTGCTTCCGATTTTCTAAGATTATTATTTAAACCAGTGGTTCTCAAATAGTTTCATGAAAACATATTTGTGTTGTTAAAATGTAAAAAAAAAAAAAAAATGAAATGTGAAATGGTTAGAGTGCTCATGTGGCCTAATAAGTTGCTTCTTCTGGGCTTGTTTTCCTAGACCTGGTTGCTTGTTTCTCTCGCAAAACCTGGCAACACTGCCTGTGTGGCGCATCTCACTCAGCCAGAGAGAGTCCAACCAGCTGCTGTGAGCAGCAACACCAACAACAACTCAGTCACTTCAATACCATGGACTATGAGACGAAGATCTACCCTCAGGCGGGTGGTTATGGACGATACAACAGGATCCTGGTCATATTCAGCTGGTTTCCCAACTTCGCGGTGATGCTGAATCTGTTCTGCGACGTCTTCTACACCCTGATGCCAGACTCCTACCACTGCCGACCCGACCCGCAGCTTCTGCCGTCCGCCTTCCTCCTCAGCAACCTGACCAGACAGGCGTATCTGAACCTGACCATACCGTGGGTCAACGGCACCGGCCTGAGCCACTGTGAACTGTTCAAGTACTCGACCAACGCGTCCGATCTCTCTGAAAACGTCCCTAAAGAGAGGGTGTCCTGCACTAAAGGATGGGAGTACAGCCACACAGCTGGACTGCAGAGCAACTATGTGACAGAGGTAAAGAATGGAGCAAAACTAAACGTGTGTGTGTGTGTGTGTGTGTGTGTGTGTGTGTGTGTGTGTGTGTGTGTCTGGGATTGATGGTTGTTTGGACGTGGCTGAAGTTTCAACAGGGATGGGATGGGAAGAAGTAGGCCTACTTACATTTCCAGTCCAGAATTCAAAATGTACTTGAGTTTAAAAAGTACAAAAGTATTTGCATCAAAATGTACTTAAAGTACCAAAAGTAGAAGGTACTCACTGTGCAGAATGTCCCGTTTCACACGTTTTCAAATGTATACAAAATATTTTGAAAATGGTGTTGTGAGCTTGTAGATCGGCTATTTTCAAATGGCTGAAATATATAGGGCTGAAGTGGTTAATGTATGTTTTGTAATAATAATCAAAATCTACAAAGTAACTAGTAACTAACGTTTTCATATAATTGTAGTGGAGTAAAAGTACAATATTTGCCTCTGAGATGTAGTGGAGTAGAAGTAAAAGTACTGAAAATTGGAAATAGTCCAGTAAAGTAAAAAATACCTCAAAATTGTACTTAAGTACAGTACTTGAGTAAATGTACTTCGTTACTTTACACCACTGCTAAACGTATACGTCTGGAATTGATGGTTGTTTGGACGTGGCTGAGGTTTCAACACACTCACGGTTAAAGTATTGTCATCAGTCACACACTGATGATAAACAAACACATTGGCTTCTGAGTTAGCTCTGTTTAATCTTCACCAAAACAAATCCAGCTTCATGTTTAATAGCCCTTTCTCTGGTCTTGTCCAGTGGTAGGAAAAGTACTACATTTTTTTACTTAAGTAAAACATTTGAGTACTTTTCCTACTGTACTCTTACAAGTAAAAGTACAGAATTCAACAATTACTTGAGTAAAAGTACAAAAGTATTGGTATCAAAATGTACTTAAAGTACCAAAAGTAGAAAGTACTATTTATGCAGAATGTCCCATTTCACTAGTTTTCAAATGTATAAAAATCTTTTGAAAATAGCCGATCTACAAGCTCACGATGTGTCGCGAGCTTGTAGATCGACTATTTTCAAATGACCAAAAATATATGTAGGGCTGAAGTGGCTAATGTATGTTTTGTAATAATAATCAAAATCTACAAAGTAACTAGTAACTAAAGATTTCATATAATTGTAGTGGAGTAAAAGTACAATATTTTCCTCTGAGATGTAGTGGAGTAGAAGTAAAAAGTATTGAAAAATGTCAATACTGAAGAAAGTACCTCAAAATACCTTACCATACCACATAAGTACAGTACTTGAGTAAATGTACTTAGTTTCTTTACACCACTGTGTGTAATCGTCAACAAAACAAAACCACCTTCTTGTGAGCCCTTTCCCAGGTGTTGTCAACACATTATTATGTAAAACGCGTTTACTGAACGCTGAAAAGTCATATACCAGTTATGGTTCTGTAGAATTTAATCTAGTTCACCCGCTGTTGTTGCTCTGATCTCTCACTCTGGATAAGAGCGTCTGCTAAATGCCTAAATTGTAAACTGTTGGAGCCTATATGTGATAATGAAGTTGGCAGTCTGTAACGTTCATTCAATATTTGCTCAGGTTAAACAGCCCAAACTTCCCTGCCTTGTTGATGCCTAAAGCTTTTAGTTGTTTTCCCCCACTCTGTAATCTGCTGCTCCATTTACCAAGGTCTTTAGTAACAAGTAGACACAGTAAAGCTTTATCAAATGTTTTGTAAAGCTTTTGTTTTGTTGCCTAGTTTTCTGGATCTACCGATGAGATCTTTGTGGTCTCATTTCAGTCCTGGACTCAGTCCTGAAATTGTCAGAATGTATTGATAAACCTTGGATTGACTACCACAAGGGATACCTTGACCAAACGAGCCCCAGAAGAAGATGTTGTTAGTCTGGTGCCACTCCGTACCGTAGTGTGATTGTGTATGTAAAGCTTACTCTTGTTTATATTTTACTTACCCTATTGTTCAACAGACTCTTATGCCAGTTAGGAATCAGGATCCATCCCACTCAGCAAACACTGACAACGGATCTTGGTAGCAAAAAAAAAACACATCTCAGAGCAAACAACTGCTACTAGATATTCCCATGTAATACAGCTGTTCAAACAGCAATGGCAAGATTTAATACAAAGGCAGATTTTAAAACTCAATACATTTTTATTGCACTGCAGAAGGTTTCATAACATGGACACAATTGCCATGGATAGTGTGGATGAAATTAAATAATTAGTATCTCAATACTGATGAGCTAGCAGTATGGTCATTTGTCTTCGGGAAAGGGCCCTTCTACCTTCCCTCAACTGGTTAGGGCCTTAAGGAAATGAATATAGGAATAATTGAGTGTTTGTGCCCATGTGTTGTGATGCTAGGAAGTCCAATGCCCACCCACTTCCTGTGATCATGTCCTTCCACCAGTAATGGTTTCCCTTCTCCATGACGTATGTGTGCATGTACACTGTACTGTACAAGGAAAAATGTAATGGAATACAGTACAGACATGAGGCACTTGCCTGATTAGAGCACAACTGATGCCAGCTTTTCAGGTCCAATACAAATTCTAGGGGTCCTAGACAGTGATGTGTTCTACCGTGGTACGCTGTATACGTAGTATGGCCTGCAGATTTTTTTCGTCGCCACCGTATACATTCAAAAACATTCGAAACGGCGTATCTGATACGTTGATACGCATCTGATACGCTGCACCCAGGAGTGGCTGGCTGGGGGGCGCAGCAATACAAACAGCAAGAATGTGGTCTGACCGTCTGACTAGTCTAACTCTGAGGTGAAGGCTTATCATGTGCGTGGCTATTGTTCTTGAGGTGATAATTAATGGCTACTGGCGAAGGAATTCACACATTTCAACGACCTGCCATTCACTTCATTGAACGTAGGTCACTGAATTGAGTACTTCATTAGTATTCAAATTGCGCGTCATAGCACAGCAAAATCTTGAATCTTCAATACAGTTTGTGTCTTCAATGCCAAGTTAATATTCTGTAATAGATACAGGAATGCTCGCTGTTAACACTGCTATTATATCTGATAAGCCTAACCAGCATTTATTTATAACAATCCTTGCACTTCTATGGTAATAAAAATAAATACAAAATAAATGCATCCAAGGCTAAAAGCAGCTCCGAAGTGGTTGAGTTACAGGGTGATTAACATTAGAAACAGTAGAAAATCAGTACAAAGCATATTGTAAGTGTAGCCTACTCAGTGTGTTACTGTGAAACTGGGCCTGAGTGGGCATGGTCGAGTTTGTGGAGCGCACGTTTTTTTTTTACATTAATCAATAATACACGCGTGCGTGTGGGAGGAACTAGGGGGGAATTGTTATAGTATACCCTCCAAAAAAGTCTAGAACACACCACTGGTCCTAGACCACTGATTACCGGTGTTTTGACCGATATTTTGTCAAAAAGTGTAACATTTTCTTTTTCTAATCAATCTGAAAACACAAAACAACTTAGATTTGATTTTAACATTTAACCTGTAAGCAAAAAAAGCAATACAAATGAACAGAAATAACTTTTTTGATAGATACAAAATAAAAATAAAAGTTGAATTTTATTTTGTGACGTGTTGTGAGCTTGTAGATCGGCAATGTTTTTAAAAAAAAGTCACCTATAATGATGACATGTCCAGATTAGGGACGCCAGGCTAATTGGAACACATTAGCTGCATAATTGCCGATACTGATATCTCAAAAAAGTATAATAACAATAATGCCTATACTGTTTATCGGCCCGACTGATCGATCGGTCTGGCCCTAATTTGATGCTCAAAAGCAAGAACCAGTGCCCAGGCGTGCAAGCAAATAGATGGTATGTTTTCATGAGTTCACACAAGATGATGACGCCATAGCCCTTTGAACCTGGTGTGAGGGATTGGTGGGCAAGAAAAAACCTGCAAGAGAAGAAGGAAGAGGGAAGTGGAACAGGGTTTGGTATGTCACTATACGTCATAGTGCTGCCGTTTGTGCACTTTTGTTAAGACACAGGTTTGTTCTAATGTAATAATACTGTCAGCAGACACTCTAATTCAATCAGGAGGGACATGATCTACATTCCTCCTTGAGTCGCAAAAGTGTGGGTGTGTGTGTGTGTGTGGTGCACAATTCTCAGAAAGTTATGTAGTCTGATTATAATGAATGCTTATGCAACACTGTACAGTTGAAGATTCATTTAATTCATTTATTTTAATGTTGTAAAGTCAAAAATTACACAGATGCAGTGGTTCAAATCCCTCAGCATCAAATTAATTCAACTGCCTCTCTCTCTCTTTCTCTCTCTCTCTTTCTTTCTTTCTGTCTTTCTTTCTTTCTTTCTTTCAGTGGAACCTAGTTTGCACCGACTACTGGAAGATCCCTTTGCAACATGTCTGCTTTATGACAGGGTGGATTCTAGGATACATCCTCCTAGGCACGCTGTGTGACTGGTAAATAATGACTGTGTATGAGTTATGTCTGTCTCTATAGTATATGGGATAGAGATGATGACTCTACTCTGTACAATCCTGAGTGTTCATTTAACTCTGAGAGCGCACAAATGTAACCTGTATATATTGCCAATCTAGGTTACGATGACCAGTTGCACACTTCATGTGACTTCTGAATCATCCCTAACTTGTACTTGTGTCTTAAGGTTGGGTCGTCGCAGAGGTTTCCTCCTGTCTGTCAGTCTGTCCAGTCTGCTCGGAGTGGCGGTGTGCCTGTCCAACAGTCCTGTGGTGTTTCTCCTGCTGCGTCTCGCTCAGGGTGCCATGCTGGCCGGGATCTTCATCTCTTCATACATTTCCAGTAAGAGAAATTGTATTTAATATAATCCCATTTTTGAGTATCCAATTATTTTAAAGGGATAGTTCACCCAAAAAAAATACTTTTTTTCTATCGATTAGTCACCCCATGGAGACTTGAATTCATGGATATTTTTTATATCAAACAATAATTTGATGACCAGCGGACCGGTAGTCAGTGGTTCCGGTAGGAGATACAAAAGAGACTCTTTGTGTCTCCTACCGGAACCGCTGCCAGTCATCAAATTTTTGGCTTAGGAATGTGACAAAAACAAAAAAATATCCATGAATTCAAGTCTCCATGGGGTCACTAATCGATAGAAAAAAAAGTCATTTTGGGGTTAATTATCCATTTAATGTAGTTATTATGCCAATGAACCCTCCCCACACATTTATGTATTGCCACTGCTATTTCACTCACCTGCCAGTGAGGAGCCCCCACCGGGAGAAGGCAACATCTCCATCCTACTCCTCTTATTCAACTCCCCCCTGCTGAAAGTTGCCGCCCCCAGCCTGTAGAAGTAGGCTACGTGCAGTGAGAAATATCACCCTCCCGCCTTACTCCCCTCCCCTGAACACGGGCCATTGGTGTTGCGTGCACCGTGGGGGGATTTGAACCCCTAGACTCTGCAGTGGCCGGACCGGTACTTTACCCCTGAGCCACCTGAGCGCCCTCAAATGTTATACTTGGTTGCATCGAAAATAGCAGAGCTTGAAGGTGGGCTATTTCCAGTGCGCGACATGATGCACTATAGTATAAATCAGGAAGTGCCCTGTTAAATCGGAGCAGCTGGGTCAGAAAAGCGAGCGACGGGTGGAACTCTTGTGACAAATTGTGAAGTGAATGGCAACAAGAAGCAACACAGCCTCATGTGTCTTATGAGATATGGAGAAAAATCCTGTTCGATCCAGTGTTCATTTTGTTGACCAAGACTAAACGACTAATTTAGTCGACTAAGACTAAACAATTTCAGAGGACTCGAATAGGACTAAAACTAAATGTGTTATTCAAAAGAATAAGACTAAATCAGAATTTGCTGTCAAATTTAACACTACTTAGTATTATTACTATTTTCAAACAACCGCTCTATTGATAGCACTTTATGTTCACCTCTGTGGGGAAAAAAAGACACGTCTCCCTTGCATTTTGATTGATAGAACGACATTGTTTTATGCGTAACATGTTCTTGTCCATCGACTGAGGTTTGGGATGTGCATATTCTTTTCTATTGAGCCTTTGGCACACTTTCAGAGGCTCATGTCTGTTACAGAATTGAGTATACAGAAGACTACTCAGAAGAACTTCTGTGTATTCTATTCATTGGAGATATATTTAAATCTTGTGTGAACTGGAACAAAGTGTTTTGCCGTGTGTGTGTGCGTGCGTGTGTGTGTGTGTGTGCGTGTGTGTGTGTGTGTGTGCGTGCGTGCGCGTGTTTGACCATTTACGCCTGAGAATGTTAACATTGTTAAGGTGGCCATGTGATTTCTATTCTAGGATGAAACAAGGTATATTTGCTAGATTGGTTGAATAGATTCTCCAGACGCACTGCTGTAAAGCACTGCTCACTCTAAGCTATTCTAGCAAAACAAATAATAACTCTGACAATACAAGTGTTGTGGTGCCTTTTGATGAAAAAGGACAAATCTAGGGTCATATATCACAATATATAATCCTAGGTATGAAGTCCCCCCTTTGTCACATCTCATTGTACCTCGCCATCATATCTGTCTTAGGAAATGTCCCAATTTGCCCTAAGAAAAACAAATTCCGCCCTGTCCTATCTTGTGTTTATTTAAGGACATCATAACAGTTGTAACTGGAACCATTCCTCTACCAGTAATGTCTTCAACAGGTCATGATGAGGCATCCTTAAAGTGTAATTCAGTACAGCAAGTCACCCATAATCACTGAGAGGTGTTTGTGAGAGGGTGGGAAGCTCACTGCTTTGAGCCAGAAACATATTTAAAGAAGCCAGAAACTATAAATGCACAATACCTCAAGCCACAGTTAATGTATTTTAGCTCATGTTGATAGCAGTCTCTGGGGGATTGGTCTGTTATCTTCATGATGAGGTGTGTTTTCACATCACAACGTACAACAGTGAACATACTGTAATATCCAAATGGACATAAAACAGCTACATCGCACCGACAGCTCTTGTTCTATGTCACTCCGTCCTCGACCCGAGATATGACTGATTATGTCATTTATTTGAATTTTTTAACATCACGTGGAACACCATTGCCCAACTAATTTCCTTAGAGTGACACACTCACGGGATGAGCATGACTGTACGTGGGTTAGATATGAGTCTGATCTGCCATTGTGGATATGATGCCAGTGTATTAAGATGACTAAAGCCTGACCTGCATTCAGGAACAGTTGTTTTGTTATGGCCAAAGTGCTGCACTGCATCTGTGTGATGATAGACCCTGACCGATGCCAGATTAATGGGTCTGATCCCGATTTTTGGAAGAATCTAGACTACTATTTACTATCTTGAAACCAATTTGAAAAACTTTCAGATTTTGATTAAAGTTTCTATTTGAGAACATCTAACTTACATGCAAGAAAATAAATAGAAAAGTACCCCCCAACTTTCTGATAGATGAAAAAAAAAGTTATTTCATTGTATATATAATAAACTTACATAATACAATGAAGTTAATGAACATTTAACTAATTATGCAATGAAATGTCAGGGATTGTAAAAGGCACAGTAAAATGCTTAGTGTTGATATTTAGTAGTCAGGATTTTGCTGTGAAGGAGAGATGGTGGTGAAGGCGGTTAGAGGCAGTGATGTGTTCTACCGTGGTACGCTGTATACGTAGTATGGCCTGCAGATTTTTTCCGTCACCACCGTATACATTCAAAAACAGTTCAAAACGGTATCTGATACGTTGATACGCATCTGATACGCTGCACCCATGAGTGGCTGGCTGGGGGGCGCAGCAATACAAACAGCAAGAATGTGGTCTGACCGTCTGACTAGTCTAACTCTGAGGTGAAGGCTTATCATGTGTTTGGCTATTGTTCTTGAGGTGATAATTAATGGCTACTGGCGAAGGAATTCACACATTTCAACGACCTGCCATTCACTTCATTGAACGTAGGTCACTGAATTGAGTACTTCATTAGTATTCAAATTGCGCGTCATAGCACAGCAAAATCTTGAATCTTCAATACAGTTTGTGTCTTCAATGCCAAGTTAATACTATTCTGTAATAGATACAGGAATGCTTGCTGTTAACACTGCTATTATATCTGATAAGCCTAACCAGCATTTATTTATAACAATCCTTGCACTTCTATGGTAATAAAAATAAATAAAAAAGAATTGCATCCAAGGCTAAAAGCAGCTCCGAAGTGGTTGAGTTACAGGGTGATTAACATTAGAAACAGTAGAAAATCAGTACAAAGCATATTGTAAGTGTAGCCTACTCAGTGTGTTACTGTGAAACTGGGCCTGAGTGGGCCTGGCCGAGTTTGTGTGGGCATTTTTTTTAACATTAATTAATTATACGCGCGTGCGTGCGGTGCGTGTGGGAGGAACTAGGGGGGGAATTGTTATAGTATACCCTCCAAAAAAATCTAGAACACACCACTGGTTAGAGGGGAATGGCATCCATCTCCACTGCTGATCGGTGTGAAGCTGAAGCATTCGGAACAATCCATTCAGTTACGTGTATATTGAAAGGAATCTTCTGAAGTTGTACATGATGTGTGGAACAAGCTAGTACTAGGTACTGCTCTGTTAGGGAGTTCCCTATCTGTTTCTGATATGTATGTACATTCTCCACATTCCTGTGAGGTCAGGAGTTATTGAGACCAGATTTTGTTCTGTGGGGTAAGAATGATGCGGTGCTGCCTGGGTGTAAGGACTTGGGACTGGGAGGAACATTTCCCAATTCCCTTCCCCACAGCCTCTCCATAGGGGGACAGAAACAATAGCAGGACAGAGGGCAGGGAAGTGAGCAGGAAGTGACCTATCTGCTTTCCTCCGTACCTCTTTTCAAGGTTCAAGGTCTCTTTATTTGTTACATCTTGTGTATGAGTACAGAAGAGTAAAGTTCTTTTGTTCTGATTTCCTCGCAGCAGTGATAATAATAATAATAAACATAACCACATCAAGGGAAAACAAAAAAGGAGAACACTTGGGGGACATGAGGTGGAAGTTCCTAGGCATTTCACACCGCATCTCAAACATGCGGTATTATATAGCCTAACTCTGTTGGACACAATCCCATACTTGACCACAGTGAGCAAGGGTTAGAGAGTTACAGTGAACAAACTTAGTCTTGCGTAGCCTAATCAGACCATCATAGTAGTTTTTTGAAATACTGGTACTGTAGCTTGTTTCCGGTTCTCCAACCGAGAGGTTCTCATTTCATTTGGGGCATCTGGAAAGTTTGTTTTGGCACTTTCAGCACCCTCTGGTGGTCTTATTTACAGACAGCATGACATAATGCATACCTTATTATACAGCCTCATTACAGTAGTTTTGCATTGATGTGTTGATCAACTAATAAGCCATATGCTGATCATACAACTGTCCCATTGGTTTTGGATTGTTTACAGAATATGGCTGTGCATTGGCTCACAGTATATGTATAAACTTATAATGACATATCATGATCTACTAGCAGCAACAGTTATACAACATCGGTGTCTAAGAATGTGATTTGGGGTTTTTAGTTTGACCCCTGTAGTCAGCCTCAACTGTCTTCCCTTAACCCATTAAGACATGAAGCCGATTCTACAAATGTCTTCTAACATTTTTCTAAAAAAACGTATGTTGCTTTATCCGTGGCTCTCAAACTTTTTCATGATTGTCAAGGACCCCCAAAATGATATGTAATTGGCCGCGGACCCCCCATCTCAAAATATTTTGTTCCAGGGACCCCCCAGAAGCAAAGATTTGAGTTAAAACGTTCGCTTTAAAATAATACATGAATTCACAGATTTGCACACATTTTCAAAATGTTTCTAAAATAGCAGATCTACACTCAGTGCTGTGCTATGCACTTGTATATCTGCTATATATATATTTTTTTTAAGTCAATGGCTATTAAATGTCCCATTGGTTTTGGACTGTTTACAGAATATGGCTGTGCATTGGCTCACATTAAGTGTCATTCTCTCCACCTTTCTCTCGCATTCTCTCTCTCATGTCCTCCTCCTGCTGTCAGGGTTGGAGCTTTGTGACCCTCCTCATCGCCTAATGGTTGCCATGGTCAGTGGCTTCTTTGCTGTGAGTGCAGAGCTGCTGTTGCCGGGCTTTGCCGTGATGTGTCGTGATTGGCCCATTCTCCAGGCTGTGGCCACACTGCCTCTGCTCTTCCTGCTTTCCTATTGGTGGTGAGTCAGTCTGGGTGCCATGTTTGGAATGTGCAGGGTACGGCTTCACAATACATCACACATATATCACACTAACACTGTAGTCATATCGCAAGAGGGCTGCATACTTTTAATAGAGGACAGCCTCACAAACAATGTATTCTAGTGTTGTGCTCAAACTCGGGCCTAAAAATGTTAAAACGTCAGGAAATCTTTCATTGTATTCAAAACTGAGCAAATTCTAACCTTTAGCATGCCCTCTCTCCAGTTGTTGTGATCATTTGTGAACACAGAGAGACATTGTATAGAATTAGCTGTTCTAATGTATTGCAGAACGTAGGAGAAGCACAGTATTTAGCAGAAATATTCTCTGTTATATCCTGAAGCCCTAGGATCTAATTATAGGGTGATTGGCTTCTACAAAATGGACGGCAACAGGGTAAATTTCACACCAAATTGTGCTACAATGTTCTGCTAGTCTCTTCCTGAGTTATTGTGATGTTTTTTTACCATGTACTGTAGGCTTTACTAAGTATTTATGATTAAAGTAAGTAATCATAAATACAAATTGTGGAACGTGAGTATGTGTGTGTGTTACTGACATTATGATGTGCTCCTCAGCTGTGCATCAGTGTACCCAGAGTCTCCTCGCTGGCTGCTGGCAACATCCCAGATCCAGGAAGCTAAGAGGAGCCTTCAGGATTTCTCAACTAGGAATGGAGTATGTCTGACGGATGAGATCTGCCCTGGTGAAACTCTGCTATCAGGTACGTACACACACACACACACACACACACACACACACACACACACACACACACACACACACACATGCGGACACGGATACGGATAATAGCATACATAAATTGCACAGTTTCCATCTTCGAATTGCTGAGAGGCATTCTAATGAATGCCAATATCTCTCCATATACTTCTCCAAACGCAACCTTACCTGCTGTAACCTACAGTAGCAACAACTGCCTGTACTACGAAGCAAATTCAACATACCCAGGATATCTTTTTATTATTTGGCTTCACTAACCCTAACGACCACAATCACATTAAGCCGCCACGCAAAGGTTGTGATCAACACGTTTGTGTTAGCAGCGTATGATCAATCGCAAACATGGACAATTCTACTGGCAGCAGAGCATCCTATTTCACAAACTAAACTATAGATACTAGCATTAATAACCATAATATCAGACAAATACAAATAACTCAAACATAATACAGGTTATAGCACCCTTCACACACAGGGCAATTCAAAGTGCTTCACAGAATACAAACACATTTTATTAACAATTCACAATTAAAAGTGCAACTTACAGATCAAAGAAGAAAGAAATCAAATATTCCCACCTTTTGATGCAAGCAAGACCTAGTTGTTTTTAGCCATTACTGGGTAGATGACTCGGGTTATTCCCAGATAATACGCTCAATGTCGTGCTATACAAATACCACTGAGCTGCAGCACTAAAAGACTGCAGCACACAAATATCACATGGTATAGTGCTCACTGGCATGTATTATAGCTTGATTGCTGCATTAATTATAAACTTATAATGACATATCATGATCTACTAGCAGCAACAGTTATACAAACATTGGTGTCTAAGAATGTGATTTGGGGTTTTTAGTTTGACCCCTGTAGTCAGCCTCCACTGTCTTCCCTTATTAACCCATTAAGACATGAAGCCCATTCTACAAATGTCTTCTAAATCCCAACAGTTTTCTAAAAAAACGTATGTTGCTTTATCAGTGGTTCTCAAACTTTTTCATGATTGTCAACTCAAGGACCCCCAAAATATGTATTTGGCCGCGGACCCACTCATCTCAAAATATTTTGTTCCAGGGACCCCCCCCAGAAGCAAAGATTTCAGTAAAAAATGTTCACTTTAAAAGAATGTGTATGCACAGATTTGCACACATTTTAATTTTTTTTCTAAAAATAGCAGATCTACAAGCTCGTTGCGCGGCACTCGGTGCCGTGCTATGAGCTTGTATATCTGCTATTTTTTTACATGCGTTCCCGGTCTTAATGAGTAAATGTAGCAGAAGTACACCAAATTATGGCCTGAAATGATATTAGTGGTAATCTGTTGGAATGGGGTTTTGCGCCATTCCAAGGTCAACCTGATTCGGATGGGTGAGTAGTATATTAGTGTGAACATGTGTTGTCATCATTAAAGTTGTCTGTGGACCTGTTTGTTCCTACAGAGATGGACGTGGCGTATGGAGAGGACTGCCAGCCAGAGTACCACTCTGTCCTGGAACTGCGTCAGACCCGTGTCATCTGGAAGAACTGCCTCATCCTCAGCTTCACAATGTGAGTTGCTATAGACCGTTTTTTTTTTGCACTCAATGTTCCCATTTGACTTGCATTTAGGGCTGGGCAATGTGACTTCAAATCAATATCACGATCATTTCAAACTTTTGCCTCGATTACAATTAATGAACGATTGTTTGTTTGTTTTTATGGTGAAAATTGCCAATCAACATGGCATAATACAGGGTTTAATGTTTAGATTCTAAACACTAAACCCTTCATTTAGAACCTTCCCTAAAATATCCGGGACAACGCTCCACATGTCCCAGACTCTTCTCCCTTCTGGCTCCCAAACTGTGGAACGAACTCCCCATTGCAGTTAACACATTGAGTGCCAAAAACGGTCCCGGCCGTTTTTCATAATCCAAACAAGGTGTGCCAAAAACGGTTATAACCATTTTTGGAAAAAATAAAAAATAAATAAAAAAAAGATTTAGACTTTAATCCACGTCCTGGTTAACTTATGACTTCAAAAGCCTGTATCTCGGCTCCTGTGTACTTTTTTTTGGACTATTTTGACTATTTTCAACTGGCTGCAACTATGGAACGGATTACCGAATGTTTTAAAAAAAAATCCCCCGATTGTACGAGACCTCTATGTGTGTAATGAGGGGATCACCGTGAGGACGGTGATCACTGAAAATATTTTGTGACTACTTGAAAATGGTTCAAAAATGGTAAAAAATCCAGGCACTGACTGTACCCTGTTTAAAAAAAAACCCTGGCACTCAATGTGTTATAGCTGCAGACTCACTCCCGATCTTTCGCCGTAATCTGAAGACTCACCTCTTCAGACTCCACCTTATCCCATAGCACCTGCCGTAGCACTTGCCCTAGCCTTGACAACCATGCAGGCTTATGCAAAGGTTAAAATGTCATTTAGATGGCATGTTATGTAGACAAATGCCAGGTTCATTTGTTGACCTGGCATCGTATAGTTTGTACAGTTTCAATGTACAGGTTATTTATTTTTTGATATTATACTGTTAGACTGATGCCAGGTTCTTGGTTTACCTATGATCCTAGATTACTATTTCTATGCATTTGATGCATTACCTCCTTGTGTTTACCTCGCTTACTGTAAATCGCTCTGGATTAATTAAGGGCGTCTGCTAAATGCCTAAATTGTAAATTAGACTAATCGAGTTAGTCAATTATTTTAGAAACACAACTTTTTTCATGTCGATTGGTTGATATATACTGTATATATTTTTTTATTATCATAAAAAAACCTGCTTCTTGATTAATCGATTAACCTACATGAGCAAGATTAAGTCGGTTATTGGGTCAAACATTTGTTTTGTTTGTTTTGAGATATTTTCTGTTAATTGCCCAGCTATACTTGCATTATATTTAGTTAAAAGCAGTAATTATAGAAAAAAATACACACACACACACACACTATCATGTTGAAACCAGTGAATAGGTATCGCACGTAAACAGGAAACAGGTTCCCAAGGCGGTCCGAGAGCAGAAACGGGGGTCGTGGCCGAGGAAACCCGTCTGTACACTGGATATAGACATGTAAGCGCCTATAGCTGAATGGGTAGAGAGCCCGCCTGGGAAGCAGAAGGTCGCAGGTTGATCCCGGCAGTGTTGAGGTGTCCCTGAGCATGACCGCACCCACCCCGGTGCCCCCCAGTTTGCTGAATGGCACACCATCCCATTATATCTTCACCGAACTGAATTAGACCCATTATATTAGTTATATTATACCTTGTGGGAACGTTACTGGGTGAGTGCTGACATGGGCCCAATTTTCACATGTACGTGGCTCGCTGGGGTGGGGATCAAGGTGACTGTGTGGGCTACTCCCACATCTATTTGCGACTGAAAAGTTGAGTCACCCGTGCTAACTGATTCCTCGTTTGTCTGCCCCCCCAGGTTCATTGGAACGGGCATCCAGTACTGCTTCACCAGAAACCTACACAGCTACTCCAGGAAGTTCTATTTCAGCTACTTCCTCCGGGTGCTGACTGGAGCGCTGGCCTGCATCTTCCTCTGCTTCACCGTCAACCGTTTAGGCCGTCGTGGCATCCTGCTGCTCTCCGCCATCATCACTGGTCTCGCATCACTGGTACTGTTGGCCCTGACTCAGTGTAGGTGACATCATCTTGCTACTCTATCCTACCTTGCCATTACTCTATCCTACTCTTATCTTACCTTGCCCTGTCATCCTAAAGCCTTATTCATACTTTGTTGCACTACGGTTTCGCTTGTCGAAATTATGCTCATGTTGTGACCATAATTAAGCATATATTCTCGAAGTTCCTGTGTTTACGCGCCTCTTCTGATTTGAAGCAGTGTTTGTGGAACATTTGGCTGGCTACAGTATTCAGATACTTTGTAACTTTTCTCATATTTGGGATTTTGTCCCAATCTGACACTCTCACATACCTTCCAATTATTTCTGCCTCACAACGTGCACATTCTTACACACCAAAATGTACACAGTATTAGAGCTTCATATTTCATACAGACATGGAGCTTCATATGTCAGAAAGACATTTGTCTAAAACTAGTTCAAGAAAGTGGAGCTTAAGACCTGATCACTGATCAAGCGGGGTCTTAATCAATCTGATGCTTTTTTTCTCTGTTTATGCAGCATCATAATAATATGAGGAGTAAGTGAAGTTACCATGTGAGTGTGTATTCTCCTATTATTGCTCCCAGACAGAGATTATATATTTAAAAAATGTAAGGAATTTTGGGGGTTGTTTTTCAAATTCAGAGCAAGGCAGTAATGTCCCAGTCAGTGTAGAAATCCAGATCTGTTATAAGGGATTGGATATAAAGTACCCAGATTGTAATGTATTTGAATGAGTGTACAGAAAATCAAGTGTGTGTGTGTGTGTGTGTGTGTGTGTCAGATCTACGTGGAGGCCTGGTGTTGGTGCTGTCTGTTCTTGGCCTGCTGTCCTCACAAGCCCTTGCGATGCTCAGTGCATTCTTCGCCAGTGAGGTCATGCCCACCGTGGTTCGGTAAGTGCTGCTCTGGTTGGCTCTATCCTGGACCTGTGCGTCTGTTAGGGCTTAGGGATGTACTTAGACTGTAGTTCTCAAAGGTTTGACTCTGAGAGTGTATAAATGTATACGCTGTCAGAGTTACACACCTGTAAGGGTCCATTTGAAATCCCCTCAAGGAACCCTGAGGGTCCCTGGATCCCACTTTGAGAACCTTTCTTTCGACTAAGGCAAAGATCCTTAGAGACAACAAGATGGCCAATACCACACCTCGCCACTAGTACGTAAAAGTGGACACAAATGGTCTCCTAAGTGGGACTGGTAACTGCACTTGACTCATTTTATTTTATTTTTTGAATATTGCTGCTACCCTGAACAGGGCTCCGTCATAAAATAGATTTTGTATCTCAATGGGACTCAAGGTCAGAAGTTCAGAGTGCTCTGAGCAGCACAGATTCTCACAGCGTATTTACAAACGCAAACCCCTAAACCCACGCGACACGACACAGAAGGCCAACAACCTTGCTGTGTTACTTATTAGGTCCTGCACTTGATCTCAGACACCCCCAATTTTTGATCTACAAGCTCATAACGCATCGCAAGCTTGTAGATCTGTAATTTGAGATATCGTTGAACATTTTCGAAAATAAAATACGGGCATGAAACCTTATGATTTTATTTTACAGTTTTTATGGCAAGCTAGTAAGCAACGCAGTTCGCAGACATATTAGCTACTTTAAATCTCTCATTGTTTTTCTGTGTGTGGTATTGATTCAAATTGGGAAATCACAATCTCTATTCACTATTACCGTAGCTCAAGTTGGCTGGCTTAGAGCCATCTCAATGGCTCTGGCTGGTTGACTCAACAGGAACTAGTTAGTGTCTCATTGTATAACAAAGTATAATACAGGGTTAAGTGGTTAGTAAGACTTTAATTTATGTTTTAAACCTGCTTCTTGATTATTCGATTAACCTACCTGAGCAAGATTAAGTCTGAAGTTCATTGATAGAGATGTTGCCTCGTTATGCCACCATCTCCATCTGTTTCTGCCAACCCTGCCTTCTGTGTCTCCTTGACACTTTGTTCACTCACCTTCCTCTCCACACAGAGGTGGCTGTCTGGGCCTGGTGCTGGCGGCAGGCTGCGTCGGCATGGCCGCCTCCTCCCTGATGGAGCTCCAGAACAACGGGGGCTACTTCCTCCATCACGTCATCTTCGCCTCGTTCGCCGTCCTCTCCGTGCTCTGCATCATGCTCCTCCCCGAGAGCAAACGGAAGCCCCTCCCAGACTCCCTGAAGGACGGCGAGAGGCAACGCCGGCCGCCTCTCTTCCTGTCCCAGGGCGACAGGGACAACCTGCCGCTTCTGTGCACACGGCCCCGTGTATCGGAGTACAACCCTGAGAACTACCACCGGCTCGCCTCCGCCACCAGGAAGATGTTGACCAAAGATACGTTGCCCTACAAAATTGGCGCCACGCCCGTGCACTCCCCTCTGCTGGCGGCCAACGGGGCACCGAGCAGAGAAGTGGGACTAGAGAACGGCCTGCTGAGAGAAGACGTGGCGTAGTGGTGTGTGCGTCGCGGCCACTCTCGTTCGGACCCGTCCTGTACAGACCCAGATTATGTACCGAGCATATACCTCTACACACGCTGTCGTCATCCCAAGTGTCATCCAATACATTTTCAATCTAGTCACTCACCAGATTACCTGACCTTGGCTCAGATGCGTCTCGTTTCAGAATGACATGGTCAAGAAATATGTCAGTCTTTGTGAGTTATATTCCATAATTTTAACTTTTTTCCTTTTTGTTGTTACATTTTTATGTTGTTTTTTTACTGAAGTGATATATATATATTTTCAAATCTAATGATGCACTGAAAAACTATTTGTCGACAGCCGTGTCGTTTGCTAGGTTTGTGACCCTCTTTGGATAATGCAACATTGCACCATGCACAGTGAAATCTGGAGTGTTTTTTTACTAAGAAAGTGTAGAAAATGGATCTGGGTCTGTTTTTGAACTTTCACAGTTAAATTAATATGATTTTTTTTACTGTGTATGTTCTTGTCGGTGGTATATTCACTAGAGCATGAACACATTACTAACCACTACAATTTTGAGGTCATATATTGTCTGTGTAGAGACATGAATGTAAATGGAGAGGAGCATGCTGAACCATACAAGCATTGGTCATTCACACAGCAACGCCTGTCCACTTATTGGAGACTCATGGAGACTCATGCTTGTTATTAAGAATGGTTGTCTGTAGCTGTCGCCTCCTGTCTGACTGTCCGCTCATTTAATTCACCAGAGACACAGCAGTTTGGTTCAAATTGCCTGGTATTTTGTGTTGTATATATGGAAGCAGACAAGAGGGCACCTAATGCTTAATTTATGCTCTGTCGTATGATGGTGTTGCTCACCGAAAATTGCTTGTAAATAAGCTATTTTCAGCGAGTGACACCATCGCACAATGAAGAATAAATGGGGCTTAATGAGTTGACTGAAACATTAGTTACTTAATATAATGACATAGGAGTCAAAGGGCATTCCTTTTCTGTTTTGGTCTGTTTTCTGGAGAAAGCGTGCTTGTTTGCATGATTAAAATATATTTATTGACAGTATTTGCCTGACCATTTTTGGTCAGATCTGTATTGTGTGGTGATCAGGGTAGTGAATGAACAGCAGTAACTTTTGGCAGGTAATGATCACTTGGAGGTTCTGTCCTATACTAAAATGGTGAAAGTGGATGGTGGATTTGGGGAATATCCACTAATGACTATGAACGATAAATGTAACTGCCACAGTACTTTTAAGTTATGATCCTTGAACAGGTTTCTGGGATAATAAGAAGTCACTTTTGTGAAGTAGCTTTATGTTTCATAACTACACAGTAAAATTCTGTTAATTTAGGGAGAGTAAAATATGTACTCAAATAGACCTGTTTTTCCATTCCGTGAGTTTAATTAACAGTGAGCATTACTGTATTAGAAACGTAAAGAGACATCTATAATTTAAGGGAATCTTAGACCGTAACGTTAACCAATAGGATGCACACACCTATGAAGTACCCCATGGAGTGTTGTTACGTTATCCTGTTGTCGGGTTTTGTTTTTTTCCGACCGTTTAATTTTTGTAATCTGAATTAGTTTTAATACCCACGCAGATGTGATTACTCAAGAATATAACTTATGTCCTTTTTGTTTAATATAGCACAATGAGGATGACCTCAACAAAATGTTTAGTATTATGGAAACTCCACATACATAATGAAATGCTCTTAAGAATTGAAGAGTATTTTATATAACACTATTGTCTATTGTGTCTTTCAGCTGTTGGCAGTAAAACTAGAAATTACTGTTCAGTATTTGGGAATGTCAAATGCTTTATTTTTTTAGGCCTTTTGTGAGTTTCATTTCATGTGGCGCATGTCTGCCCATGTTGTTATCCTTTGGCACCACTAGATGGTGCTCTTCTCTCAAAACTCTGAATTAGAATTGTATTGTGTATATTTCTGTTCATTCTTATGTGTAATTTAAATCTGCATGTGAATGAAGATTTTGTTCAAATGTCACTGGCACGATCATCACACAATTCCAACAATGGTTTTGCTGTGCCTATTACGTTCTCATTGTCAGATAAACGGTAGAATTCTGGGCTTTGTTTTAATAAACAAGCCAACTCAGTCTGAAGGAACGAAACATTGTCTGTTTTTATTATCATATATATAGTAGTCTTGTCACAAGTTGAGGATTTTCTTGTGTTCAGTGAATGTTGCCTGGAGCATTCATAGACATAAAAGTAGTAGCACAACCTGGACCAATTAAATTCATCATTTAAAAATGATTGAACTTCATTGGCATTTAAAGGTTAGGTAAAGTCTGGGTAAAATGGCAAGTATACTAAGGTGTGTGTGTGTGTGTGTGTGTGTGTGTGTGTGTGTGTGTGTGTGTGTGTGTGTGTGTGTGTGTGTGCACGTGCGTGCGTGCGTGAGTTTTTTTAGTGTATTCCCTAAATGACATTATTTCCCTCCTAGATTCTTTAACTCCTAGGCAGATGATGAGTGTCAGCCAAAATGTTTTTTTTAATAGTTTTTAATATAAAAAAGCTTTTAAATCAACAAAGTTATTTGCCATTACTGCGGATCCCAACATGCAGACAACACCTTGTTTCCAAGTCTGGCCCTGACTTTACATTTCTGCAGTTATCTAAACAAAGAGTTCTGCATTTCTTTTTGTGGTGAAAATAGGCACTCAGTCTAACACTATTGTATGCCTGCTAAGTGGATGTTTGGTAGAATATTGTGGCATCTGCAGGTGTTTCCATGTTGTTGTGATCATGATTCTTCAGTTTGATCCCCATACTGATGGAGGTGAGCAGTGGTGGACTTAAAGTACTCAAGCCCAGGAAATTACAGATACTCCTGGTCAAATATTGTCATGGCAGCTTGGTGGTCCTGTCTAGTATCTGACATTCTCTGCTTCTCTCATGTCTATTGTGTTGGAGTTGCATTCTGCATGTGTCCTGTCAATTACTTACTACTTACTTCTATGCGTGTATCCTTCTATCTGGCAATCACCTGGATAGCTACAAATACCTGGCTGTGACTGCTCTCTGTGCTCAGTTATAACTTCCAGCTAGTGCACACGCTTGTGCCACTAGTGTTACAGTAAGTACAAGTCTCTCCAGCAGATATTTTAGATTGACAACCTGATCAACATTTGGCTTTCAGTACAGTCAGCCTCCCATGCAGCTCCAACCTGGACCAAATACACAGCCTGAAGATATACAACAAGAAATACTTATGTGCTTGTTTTTATGCAGCTTGAGAAGCTCAGTTCTCAAGCTGTCTCAAGCTGTCTCAAGTTGAGACCTCAGTTAATTGTTGCTGCTTGTGAAGAAGCTTGTAAGCATTACTAAGGATTGAGAAGCTTGTTCCTCAGTTTATTACAAAGGCTTTATCTTTAATTAAAGGTCAAAACTGAGGTACAAGCTTACAAGCTTGTACCTCAGTTTTGACTTTCAATTAAAGATTGTTCTGTATCTTCATTGTTTGCCTTGATACATTAGTTACTCAACTAGAAGTTACTCAGTTCAATTTGAGTTAAATGATTGAAGTACTTGCTTTTCAAAATGCTTTAAATGTGCATGCTTTAAAAAATATAAAGAATACATTTTGTTTTTAATATCAATGCATTGCTGTAATGAAAGTTAGACATTTCCCCCCAAAAATAGATTTTCCAAAAATAGATGTCCAGAAGGAAAAAAATTGCAATAGTCAAAATAATAGATCTACAATCTCAAAACGCCTCGCATTGCGATGCCATGTAGGAGTGTTGTGAATTTAGTTGACCCTCCATGCGGTCCTAAGAGTCTCCCTTTATCTAAGGGTGGTGAGTGATGGCTCAGTTGAGTGGCGAGCTCGGAAAACAAGATGACCCTTGGCAGTATCACACGACAAGTTCTAAAGTTTATTACACACATAGAGAATATACAGTATACAGTACTGGACCCATCGTGCACAGTCTGGTCAGAGTGGTTCCCAAACCTTTCAGCTGGAGACCCAAAAGATACATTTGGTGTCTCCCCAAGACCCAAACTTAAGATAAAATACATTATAAAATTTGATTTAGAAAATGTTTTAGAAATAATAATTTAAAAAAATATATAGAAAACGTCCAAAAGGGGAACTTTCCTTGCGACCCATACAAATGGGTCCATGACCCTAAAATGGGTCCCGAATCAGATGTGCTTACGCAGATGAGAGTGAATCAACACATTAATGACTGAATGAAGCAGATAAATGTCAGTCCTAATCATATAATCATAACAAGGAACGTGAGCAGAACCACTAGCAGGCTGAGTGAGTGCACAGCGCCAGCATTGTCTGGGCCAGGGCCTGGATCAGGGTAACCATCACTGGTCCTACACGGGTTCTTCACTTCATCATATGGTATAGGAACATCATCTGGAAGGGTGGTGTTCAGACTGTCACGCACCTAAAATACAAGGTTGTACAACCAGTTAGGCATCAGTGAGCTGTAATCAGTGTTCACTGGGTGCACGTTGTAGGAGATGCAGAAATAAAATGGTCTAGCGCCTTCATCCACAGCGTTTTACATTCACACACTGATGGTGGAGGCAAACGTATAAGGTACTACCCTTATCAGTTATAGGGGATCGGTGTCTTGCTCAAGGACACTGGCACACAAAGCCAGGGATCAAACCGGGAACCTTCCGGTTCCCAAACGGACCCTCAACCAACCTCCTGAGCCTGCTGCCTGGAGTTGGGTATGATGACATGTGTAGATAAGAGATCGTAATCAAGATCAAAGAGTAGCACACGTCCGAGTTCTTTGAAGACAGGTGCTAGCCCCGAAGTGAACTGAGATCAAAGAAGTTGAGCCGCACACTGTAGTTGCTGCCTTTGTCAATACATTTTTTTTGTTTTATTTTGAGTGACCCTTCGAGTCAGACTGAGTTTGAAGAAGAGCATGGACGTCATTCCACTTCTTTGATCTTAGACAAGAGATAGTGACATTATTTTACAGCAGCAGACTAGGGCTGGGCGATATGACTCACTATTTCAACCTTTTGCCTCGATTACAACGAATGGACGATTATTTAAAATAACTTGAAGTTCGGGCCGCTATGTGGCCCTCACACCTATGTCGCATGCCGATCCGACCACTATGTCTGAGTTATAGTGTTGGAGGCTTTGTCAGAGTACCTGTTGTACCCGTCTGTCTGTGTCCCTTTTGTGTAGAATGTCCATATATGGGCATATTGGTTGGATCGGCTGTTCTAGACAACTGGATAACCGAACTACTCGAAGGCGGGCACCGCACTCCCTTGAGTCCTTGCCGCTGCAGGCACCGAGTTTGAAGTCGGTCGGTCCCATATATGTACATGACCATGGATGGGCATAGCGGTCCGCTCTGAACAACCGGATCTCTGTATCTGTTAGTCCTTGTCCCTTTTATGTCCATATATGGAGATCGCTGATGTCATCAGTATATGCCCATACGTGGGCATGTCTCCCTTTGTGCCCATATATGGAGCTGACTGATTTGTTTGCGTCTGACTCCATGGCGACACATTGAGGTTAGACAACACACTCCATATTTGGGCGTAGCTGCATTGGTAACTCCTTATATGGCTATGGCTGTAACTCCTTATATGAGTGACATCAGTGGTCTGTCCGCCTGCAGGCGGACAGACCACTGATGTCACTCTGACTCAGCCAACATTACTACTGAGAGGCTTAGTACAATTACAACTGAGAGGCTGCTAGCTGTCTTCCAGGTCTCCCAGTGTCGGTTACACAACACATACTGTACCTGTGAAGTGGGCAGAAATGTCATCATAACCCATAACAACATCGCTATTTTTGTACGCAACCATTCTACAACAAAGTACAGTATAATACAGAGTTAAATGGTTAATTAGACAAATCAATTAAGTCGATTATAAATAATTTTTGTGTTGATTCATGAAGATTCGTCGATATAAGAAATAAAGAAGATTAGGTCGGTTATTGGTTCTAAATATCGGTTTAGATATATTCTCCGTTAATTGCCCAGCCCTACAGCATACAGAATATCATGTTCTGTTAACACTGAGATGTGTTTCTCCTCACCGTCTCCACTTGTTTCAGCACCCTGAGCAGATTGTTCCCCAAAGCCGCTTTGACATCCGTATCGGTCCAGTTTCTCCTCAGCAGCTCGGCTACCAGGGCAGGCACCTTGGACACATCCTCCAGACCCTCTGGTACTCTGACAGCAGGAGAACACACTACATTTACCACAGTGGTTCTCAAAGTGGGGTCCAGCTAAATTTGATTAATATAGCATAAGAATTGGTTTATTATGTTTTAAGTAGCTGATGTAGGCCTACAGTATATCAGCTATAAAATAAAAATGTGGAAGATTTTTTGAAACATTTTAACATCACAAATCTTGTATAGGGGTCCCTGTCACAAAATCTTTTCAGATGGGGTCCACGGCCAAATATTGTACATTTGGAGGTCTTTGACATAAAAACTTTTGAGAACCATTGATTTACAGCATGGATGGTGTGTATTCCTCCCCATGCAGATATGCACAACATGTATCAGTTTTCATTAAGCTTTGGTGAAAATATCATGCAGAGAACAGGTTTGTTTCCGCCCCAAACGTCACCAAAACAACAGTGACTGTGATAACGAATTGGAACCCCACCGTTGCCAACAGTTTATTAGCATTTATTCTGTTTACCTTGTCACCCCATCATAATCCCCTCCAAATCCAATGATGTGAGCCCCCGCCACCTTCTTTATGTGGTCAAAATGATCTACAGTATAGGGACACAAATCAGTGGATGCGCACATTTGAAAATGAATGACAAATACTGATAACTGAAATTGAGATATATGTGTGTGTGTGTGTGTATATATATATATATATATATATATATAGGCTAAACATATGTACACACAAACATTTCTGATTTCATGAACTGCATGCCATAATCATCAAGATTAAAACAAAAAAAAGTTTGAAATATTTTACTTAATGCACAATGAATCTAGAAAAAGTTTCACTTTTCACACGCACGCACACACGCACAAATTGCAGATTAGGCCTGTTCAAAGAAATAGTCTATTCCTCCTTCCTTGTACTTAATGAACTATTACCTTGTTATCTGTATTAGTGGGGAGTGGTTAAAGGTAAACAGGATAACTAATGAGACATTCAGCAGTGTAATAATTTACCAGCGACGTTGGAGAGGTTAGCGGTCTTGCTGCAGGTGACATAGTCATTGTAGAAGTTCACCATGACAATGCCGTTCTTTTCACTCTGCAGAGAGACGATTGTGAAAATCCTTTAAATTCATTGAAGCCAATGTCCAAGTAACCACTTTTAGATGCTCCATGAAGCCTTGTGTAGTAAAAAAGTACAAACATATTTGCATCAAAATGCTCAAATCTGTCAACATTTTTCAAACTTTTTCAAATAACATAACATGTCTTGATGCAATATGTTGCGTAGATCGGCTAATTTCGAATAGCCAATGTATAATATAGGATTTAATTAATGTTTTGTAATAATAATCTAAATATGCACAGTAACCACAATAGTAACTAAAGCTGTCAAATTATTGTAGTGGAGTAAAACTAAAAAGTAGTCTACAATATTTGCCTCCGACATGTAGTGGAGTTTCTACTCTAGGCTATCCCTTCTCAGACTCATAGAATGTTATGATGACGTTATGATGTTGGTCAACTATAGCCAATTTATGTCATCGCACAACCGGCTAAAAATGGTTAGTATGAATCAGACATAAATCTCAAGGCAAAAAATCTGATGGTGATGGTGTGTGTGTCTCTGTGTCCAAAATGGGCTTCTCAATTTAATGAGAGCGTGTTGGTCAGACTATAGCCCATTGTGCAGCCTTTGTAATCTTCCTATTGTACTCCAGATGGACGGTGGACGTGAGGTGACTAAAATATAAAACTAGAAAAAGTGCTCCTCGGAGCACAGGTCTCCGCCAGGTCAGGTAGGCTATTGTGGCCTCCTGGTGGCGCTATAATAGGCCAACGTGAAAAGGGTGCCATTTCTTCTTAGGCCTTGCACGACAATCGGACACTGACTGCATTCATGATTTGAGGCATTTTGTTAAAAACATTTGTTTCGCTAAATTAGACCTGCTGGTGGCGCTATAACAGGCCAATGTTAAAAGGGTGGCATTTGTTCCTCAACATAGTGTGAATGTGCGTGCAAAGTTTGACCACAATCGGACGGTGGGTTCATGATTTGTGGAATTTTGTTCAAAACAAGCCAATAATGCAAACTTTAGATGTCAATCTTAGCCAATCAGTATGGAATATGAAAAATCAAACACATCCGTCGTGATCACATGACTATAGAGATCATGTGTACCGATTTGCGTGAAATTTGGATAAAATTGGAAGGAGTAGTATAAAATAATGGGTTTTACATAAGTCGGCCTCCTGGTGGCGCTATAAAAGGCAGATGTGAAAAATGCAGGGCAAAGGTTTTTCCTTGACCTCTAGGGAGTGTGCATACAAAGTTTTACACAGATCGGTGCAGTTATAGGTAAAAACACGAATCGGCCTGTTATAGCGCCACCATGAGGTTGATTTGAAAAAAATCTAATGGTAGTTCTTCCTCGGCCTAATGGGAATGTGCGTGCAAAATTTCACGGAAATTGCATGCTGTGTTCATGATTTGAGGCATTTTGTTCAAAGCGGAGCACTCCTGCAAACTTTGGAAGACATTTTTAGACAATCAGGATGGAATATGAGAAATGTGAAAGAAGTGTTTCGTTTAATGACTATAGAGATACTGTGTACCGATTTGCGTGATTTTTGGACGAAATCTGTAGGAGTAATGTCAAAAAATATGTTTTGCACAAATCGGCCTCCTAGTGGCGCTATAAAAGGCCCATGAGAAGAATTTGGGACAGAGGTTCTGAATTGGCATCCAGGGAGTGTGTGTGCACAGTTTCGCTGCGATCAAGACAACGGTGCCGGAGATTAGCTGGTCACAGACGGACGGACGGACACACGGACGGACACACGGACGGACAGACACACGGACGGACGGACAGTCAGGGGGAAAAACATACTCTCTCGCCATGCCTTTCGGCCTGGCGTAGACAATAACAGTTGTTGTTGACGAACTGGCCTACTGGCAGGGTGCACAAACATTTTGCCACTGATAGGACAAAAACACACACACACACACACGCCCACGCGCCTTCAGCTGTCAGAGATAACAAGCAGCAGTTGAAGGTTGAATGGATGTGCAAGGAGAGGGCTCTCTCTCAATATTGCGGACATTTTCAGCCTTCACTCTCCCTCCCATTATGTTGGACTGTGTTATGTAAGATAATGTTCTGAGAGGGTCCGGATGTTTTTCTCCGAATTCTTTATTTGCCAAAATACAGAACATTCCCCACACTGTTTGTTATTCTCCCAAGGTGAATTCATTTGTACCAATAAATCATTTTTTGTATCCATTTGTACGGTTCCATTTGTACAGTCACGGAGTAATGGGGGTCTGTGGCCTAATGCATACCAACCTGGGGATCTTTGAAATTAAAACAGTATGAGAACCACTGGTTTATTTGATCTATACACACACATTAGTCTCCTCTCCTTTCACTTTCCCCTCACTTACCACTTTCTTCAGGATGTCATCAGGCACATTCCTCTTGTGCGGACAGACAGCATAGGCAGATGAATGGCTGAAGATGACTGGAGCTTTGGACATGTTCAGAACCTGGTTCATCACCTTCACGGTGACATGGGCCAGGTCAATCAGCATCCCAAGACGGTTCATTTCCATGACCAGTTGCTGTTGTTGTTGTTGTAGGCAAGCAGGGAGACAGTTTATACCGTTATTAACCACCCTAGCATCCCTACTCTGGGGGCAACATTTGGCGAAAATTGCAGGTCTACAAGCTCACAACGAGGATATTTAGCGTGAAGGGAAAAAGTTTAGAATTTTGTTAAAAGCACATACTTTTGAACATTTAAGTATTTTTAAAGCAAGTACTCAATTACTTTAACTCAAGTACAAAATAATATGAATGAGCAAATGTCTCTTGTAGTTGAGTAGTTAATATTTGAGTAGTATTAGAGTATCTACTTTGACTCAAGTACTGGGGTTGAGTACTTTGTCCACCACTGGATATTCTATATAAGGATATGAAATGAAGGTGTTTTTCCCAACCTGGTTTTAAAACTGACCTGCCCAAATGGAGACAGTCCATCGTGTTCAGATGGCTCTGAACCAGTATCAACGCGCCAGTTATCGGCCCTGAGGGACAGATTATTGTCAACACCAGTAAGGCCCTTACGCTTAATAAATGGAAAGAATATAAATGAGAGACCATGGTTCCACAGAATAACTAGCAGTTGCATATTTTCCTGGAAATGTTTTAATATTCTTGGCCTTCACTCCAAAACAACAACCCTGCAACTTCTCTATACCAACTTTTGAACTTTTCAGTTTTGTCTGGAATGTGTAATTGACACATTTTGGCACAGCGGGCAATCAATGTGTTTTCTGATCAATACACCCGGGTGTATTGATCAGAAAACACATTGATTGGTATAGTGAAGTTGCAGGGTTGTTGTTTTGGCATGTTGGTTGGCTACTCCTGCTGTTAGCAACTTCCTCACAATTTGACCACGAATGGTAATCATCACAGCAGGTACCAGTGCTTGTGTGCGTGAGAGAGAGAGAGAGAGAGAGAGAGAGAGAGAGAGAGAGAGAGAGAGAGAGAGAGAGAGAGAGAGAAAGAGAGAGAGAGAGAGAGACACACACACACACACACACACACACACACACACACACAGAGAGAGATATTACTGTGTCCTACCATGGTGTGTTACAGGAGTGTGTGAGGGTGAGGTAACGGACTCCCAGCTGGTACATGACACGCAGGGTGGCCAGGCTGCTGTCCACAGAGTGACCTCCTTCCACCCCGATCAGACTGGCTGTCTTGTTTTGACGGAAGGCCTCCATGATGTCTGTGGAGGAGGAGTACAGACAATGAGGATAGTAATTAAAGCAACCATAAATGAGGCAGGGTTGTTGTTGTGTATGGGGAACTGAGATCAAAGCAGTGTTAGCACTAAACTGTGGTAAACTAGAAAATATTGTTCCTGAAGAAACAATGTGGGCTCCCTTCAAGCCAAAAAATAATATAAAAAGTACAAATTCAGTCAGGGTCCCAGGCAGTGCTCTATTTGACTTGGTATCTCTGACTGTGTTGTATGTGAGTTTGTAGACTTGGCTCCGGTTGATCAGCTGTTTCCATTTTCCTAATTGTCATCAGTTACGCCCCTGCTGGTGTATGGTGTGTGTGTGTGTGTGTGTGTGTGTGTGTGTGTGTGTGTGTGTGTGTGTGTGTGTGTGTGTGTGTGTGTGTGTGTGTGTGTGTGTGTGTGTGTGTGTCACTACTACTATTTAAAATATACTTTAAGTACCATAGTAAAAGTACTCACATCTTCCAAAGATTGTCAAGCCTTCTCCAAAATAGCAGATCTACAAGTAAGACGCGCGAACGCTGGAAGCTAACGCAGCTTGAAAATATTGTGTATTTACAGACTTGTAATCCGTGTTATTTCACTGTGATGGGGAGAGAACATTGACTGTGTGTGTGTGTGTGTGTGTGTGTGTGTGTGTGTGTGTGTGTGTGTGTGTGTGTGTGTGTGTGTGTGTGTGTGTGTGTGTGTGTGTGTTTTGCAGGCTGTTGTGCATTTTAATCAGAGCATTGTCTAAATTCCTGCACTCTGGTGCCCTCTGGCCCTCTACACAGGCAGTGCATGCACACAGAATGCACACAGAATGCACACAGACACACACACAACCCGAGCACGGTTACATAGTAAGCTCCACTTGGTCGGAGGCGCGCCTCCTTCCGCGTTCGCAACAAGCTCACAATGCATCACAGTGGCTGTGGTTACATGGACAGAAATATTCCACTTATATTCGGAATGACTGCTCATTCAGAATAAAAATGCTCATGTAAACACTTCAATTGGAATAGAATATTCCATTCCGGTCTGATCGGAATACATTTTCATCTGTTTTGGAGGTGTGGTATATACCATTTGAATCGGTATATACCAATCGGAATTGACCATATAAACACTTTATTACGAACGCTCCTCTCTGTTTGGAATACATGCATTCTTTTGCACATGTTCGCGCTTAGTAGTGCTAAAAATTACCTATAAAATCTCCAATTTGTACTCTTTTTTATATAAAATATTGCATATTTGTGTGTATGTATGTTAAGCCCATACTTGTCCAGGAGAACGGACACTCCGAGGATCTGAGCCTGTGACGGAGGAACAATCTTTACCTGTCCTTGACATGAAACGGGAACTTATAATCAAAATAATCTATTCCGTCAGAATCAGATGAAACGTTTTTTGTTTGAATATACAATTAAGGTAGCTTACATGAGAAATGTGACAAGTAGTAGACTAGCCTAAGTTTTACCGTGTCTGGTACCAATACAAAAAAAGAAACTGGTCTGAGCTTGTAGATCTGCTACTTTTGCATTAAAACGGCGATAACAAAGGAACGGAGGCTCGCACCGCACACAACGCTGCCTGGCAGGAGTCGGTGCATTGCTTCCCGGCCTGCCTACGGCCGACAAACCTCCGCCGCGGAGGCACAAGGGGGCTATTGCCGCTTTAAAGGTATAGTAGGCAACATTAAGCCTATATTTGAAAAATACCTCTATATATATATTTTGCATTTTTTCCCCTCTATCAGCCACTATATAATGATGCTGGGGTGTTTTCCTGCATTGAAAAACACTCCTCTTTCTGAAATCCGTATTTTCCCTACTATTTAGGTTACACATCCGGGTATCCGGTGCGTAAATTCACGCACGCATGTGCTCATCCGTGCGCGTCCGTGTCCGTGTGAACTTTTTACTTTCGGTTTTAAAATGCTCTCAAACTTCGTTTTTTAGGCACATAATTTACTTTTCAAAAAGCGTTTGGATAGAATTTAGTTGTTTAACTTCATATATGTGGTCAATTAGTCATGAAAGAGCCTATTTAAAAATAAAAATTCAGAGAACCGGCAGGGGCGGGCAGTTCCGCGAATTGTATCCGAATAAAGTAACCTATATTCGGCATGGCCCGTTTAGAAGTCTGCTTACTCTATGGAAGTCCTCCGTGCGTCACCCCCTGGTGGTCGGGGAAACGAACTGCTGGATTTTTTTTCTTTGTTTATCTCTGAATCGCCTACAATCCCTTTAACGTTTAAACAATAACATTTAGTTTGAATCAAGTAATCACTTATAGCACGTTTACCTGTTTGAGCAGATATGTGTGGCCTGTTTGCCATCGCTGTTTGCAACCCTTTCCTCAATAAACACACATTTTTGTTTAAACAAATAAAACCACTCTGGGCTGTCACCATATATGGCCATTAGAATAAATACATAAAGCCATTAAACTACACAAATGTATTTTGTTGTATGATGTAATTACCTCAACAAAATGCTATAGTTTCAAACCTGTTAGGTACCATGGCTGTTTTGGGGGATCTTCTGTTTGACATAGATCTTTATCTCACAATCTTCAAATCTCCAAAATAAGTAACACACTGAGCCACTAAGACTGCACACCCATCTCATTTTCAAGTTTGCACCATACACCATTGCACCATTCATACACTACATCAACAAAACCAGTCAATCAGTCAGTCTGACTGTTGTTGACCAGTTGTTTGTTCAGGTGTCCGGCTCTTTAATAAATAGAAAATAGATTTTCAGGTGAGTCACCCATTTCATCCAATCAATCAGGAGAAAGAACCTCATAGAGATCACGTATCAGCTTGTGTTCCAATTCCACATTTGTCTGCTCATTTATGTTTCCTCACAGCCAATTTCATTTCTTTATCCTGTATGAGTTCTCTCTCCTGATTGGGTTAAATTGGTTTTAAACATCTAAACAAAAACAAAAAAATCGGAACTTTTAAAGTGAAATATTTCTAAATACGACAAAACATTTCAAAGATTCATGTACAAGCACACGATTCCACAGTAAGTTGAACATTTTAAAGTTTGAATGCTGTTTCTAGGTGTAAGCATGTAGGACCTCGAGGGAATTTTTCTTTTTGCACTGGCAGATTCGTCTGGTCCCACGCTATGTAGGACTAGTAGCGTGCCAACAATGTACAAAAGTATTGACATCAAAATATACTTTAAGTACCAAAGTAAAAGTACTCACAAAAGCTGAAAAGATTTGCTTTAAAGTGGGATAGCTTCAAAAGTATAAAAGTGATCAAAAAGTTAAACACAGCAATGGAAGTCATAATATACCTCAACATTTTAAAGTTTAAATAGAGTCTGTAAGAAGTTAAAGCATGCTGAAGTAACATGATCGCAAACAAGTGAAAGAAAAAGGGGTTTTCAGTTGAAATCACATTGACTTTCCCATAGACTTTTTGAGGTGTTTAAAGTTAAATATTTCAAAACTACAAATTATTTCAAAAATAAAAATACAAGCATATGTGTCGACAGTAAGCTGGATCTTTTTTTTACAGTTTGAATGGAGTTTCTAAGTGAAAGTATGTAGGAGTAGTTAGGTGCCAAAGTTTTGGGGAGAATAATAAAGAAATAGTGACAACATCAATAGTGTGCTCGACTGCTACTGCAGCGAGCCCACAATTACTTGAGTACTGTTAACATTTCCAAGAAGGGATAAGTACATTATGAATTAACCACTTATCTGTATTTCAAATATAGTGAAAATAGCAGATCTACAAGCTTACAATGTGTCGCATTGTGAGCTTATAGATCTGCTATTTTCAAATTATTGGTATTTGTTGAAGATTTCTGGAAAATCTTTGGGGTACTCCAGTACTTTAATTCAAGTACACATTTGACGGAGCCACTTTCACTTGTAGTTGAGTAATATTTGACAAAGTACTACTGGGATTGAGTACTTTGTCTATCACTGGCAGTCTCACCTTGGCTGCTGGTGGCAAACATGAATGTCTCCGGGTATTTCTGACACATCCTGTGGACAACATCGATCTGCTCCAGAGTCTGCCTGACAGCGTCTTTATACTGAGACTCACATGGGACATAGGCAGACCAGAACTAAAAGAGGACACAAGGCAATATTTAGTATCTTTATCGTCTCTCAAGCCTTCCACAGTCTTCACCTCGCAAAAGTTGCGACAGGAAGCTACAGTATCAACTAGTTTGTAATTTCCGTTCATGGAAATATATTTAAAAAAAAATTAAAATACATTTGCTTTATTTTTTAAATCATTTTCAGCACTTCCAATGTATAGACTTTTTGGCAGAAGCATTTGAAAATCGTGTGAGCTAACAGTCTGTCTCTCGAGAGTAGTATCCTTAGAATGAACAGAGGTTAAGCATGTGCACTTAGTTGTAACAATACAATACACAGTAAAATCCTGTGTTTATTCCAGAGTGTACAAAATGTAACCAAGTGGACCCGTGAGGGCTCATTTGGACACATGTTTTGTACATTTTGTGTCATGCTTGGTCATACTAATAGGGCACAGCTTTCTCAATAACCAAAATGTCATCAGATCACAAAAAGCCTGGATGAATGGGGGAGGTCCAAGCCCTACCTAGAGCCAAGAAAGATGCGTTCATTCAGATCAGATGACAAGGGAGTGTACTGCATCTCATGGTAATTCCACCGCATGCTCTAATATTTTTCATGAACACTAGTGAGATGAATCACAATCACAGATGAATATACAAATCTGGTTTCATGTTTGCAAGAATTGGAGAGCACGTCTTGACTCCTCCGATTATCTCTATTGAAAGTTACATACTTTATTAGATGTAGTCTCACATAGCCACATAAGAGATCTCTGCCTATACATCTGGTGACATCTGATTTCAATGTAGGGGTTAAACCTGGGTGGAAAATAAAAAAATAACTGCATCGCAGAACCAATGCAAAGACTTTAGAGTGGTCCTTCATAGTGGGATGGTATCCACTATCGAGGATTGGATTTCTAAGCAGTGGGCATAGGCTTGTTAGCACTGGTTTTCTATGCCGTTCAAGCCCATACATTTGATTTCCCCAGACATATCGGTATCGGTAGGTGGAGTTCTCTGATCGTCTGGCTACGCAAGAGTATATTAGATGGGGCTGTCTGCTGTTATCTTGTCTTTCACAAACACCTGACTTCACCGGCATACCTCTCTGCTGACTGCTTAAATTGTAAATTGTTGTAATTGATGAGAGAAGTATAGCCTTGATACAAGACTGACATTATGACCCGATGACCGTCTTGTGATCCAAGGCCAGTGAGAGAAGATGCTTTCAAAGGGCTCATGAGATTATCCGGGACGGTTCACACCCCTGTCCATGGACATTGTGATCTCTTGCATTCTTGGCAAGCGTTATAGGAGGATGTACTGCCCACACCTCCAGACTAAGGAATAGCTTCTTTCCCTGAGCAGTGACCCTGCTAACCCCCCCCCCCCCTCCGCCCCCTCTCTCTCTCTCTCTCTCACCCCCACCAACACTCACTGCCTCCAGTACATTACATCCCTGCACTCAGCCACTTTATATTACACTGATAACACCTTTAACAACATCTGATCAGGCCACGTCTAAGGCAATAAGCTACTTCATAAGCTATGGTATATGGCCAGATTTGTTGGATAGATTCTCCAGTCTGACTGAGTGTTGGGAAGCACTGTAAAGCACTGCTCACTCTAAGCTCTTTCAGCTTTAAAAAGAAAAACAAACTCAGCTCGGACAATGAGCTAAAGGTATTGGGGTGCCCTTAGAATGAAAAAGGACAAATCTAGGGTCATACAGCATATCACAATATAACTTGAAATGCCCCTATATCATATCTCATTCTACCTTGCCACCCTGTGTGCGTGCGTGCATGTCTGCGTGTGTACATGCGAGTGTGCGTGTGTGTGTGTGTGTGTGTGTGTGTGTGTATGTGTGTGTGTGTGTGTGTGTGTGTGTGTGTGTGTACATGCGTGCGTACCTGTGCTCCCAGCCGCCCCTCCTTGATCTTGGGAATGTTAGTGTGTGTATCGCTGAGTGTGTTCAGATCCACTTTGTCGAGCTGGTTATTGAATTTCTTCCTTAACTGCCAAGGCAGGTCGTTATGGCTGGACAATCAGAAGGCAAAGGGCACACAGATACATTATGTATTGTAGAGCTCATCTCCTTTACAGGCTCATCATAACATAAATACGAATGACTGTGAGGGGAAGATTGCTCACATTGTGCCTGGTCAGCGCTGCAAATGACTTCAAGCTGTGCTTTTATTGCGAAATGTGACTGTTTACTGCATGCAGCTGCTGCTTATAGCGTACACAGCACATAGTTGCAGAAACCTCTTATCTCCATATTTTAAACTTTTTATGATGTTTTGTAAATGAATGCCTTAACTTCGTCATACTACAGTGTCACACAAAAGTAGCAAAGATAGCTCGTCACAGTGAGTTTTGAGCTTGTAGATCTGCTATTTTAGCCTTTTTAATTTTTTTTTAAATTCTGAAAAGTAACAGTTTTGGACATAATGGTTTCCACCCGACAGCAACGACATGCACTGTAACATAACATTGTGCATGAGGTACAAAATAACAGTAGACTGAAAACAGCTAATCTTGATTAAAGATAGCCAAAAGGGCTCTTAGGTGGTACGTTACTGTTAAAATGGGAAAATTAGACTGCATTTATTTCATCTAGTGTCAGTCTTAGCCACTATAGAACCATAGTGTCCCTATCCCGGGGCGAACATTTGGCTAAAATAGCAGATCTACAAGATCACAAAGATATTTAGTGTAGAAGGAAAAAAAGGAGGGGGCCTAGTATAGACCCCTGGGGGTCCCCGGGCAAGTAAGCATAAATGGGTTGAAGTGGTTAGGAGTCACTTACCCATCGATGAGCGGCGTCTCAGACATGAGCTCTAGAGCCCTGGTCATGTACGTGTCCTCAGCTGAGAGCTGTGGGAGGATGCATGATACGACACACAACACCACATACACATGTACACTAACTCCTGACAACATTTCTCACTCCTTAGTGCACCCTTACTGAAGATACTTTCCTCTCCACTCCTTACCACTGGTGCAATCCCGACAAAACCACAGGCAACGCTATACGTGACCTTGACTTTACCTCTAACCTCTCTAAGGGATCTGGAGAATCTGATTCTGCAACTGCCTCAAAGTTGTTGACTGCTCTCTCTGCACCGTCTGCTGTCTATTCCAACCTTTTACAAATGTTTGTATTCTCCCTGGACTCCTCTCTGTCTCCTCTTCCAGAATTCTTGTGGGTTTTAGCTGGAGTCTATATTTTCCCATTGCTCCTCCTCCCTTATCACTCTTTATATATTTTCCAGTCATAAATCTGGTAGTTTATGCTGTAACTAACACGTGGGTTAATGTGTAATGTTCCTGATGACCGGCTTGCTAAGCAGACCCAGTCCTTTCTTATATGAAAGACAGTACACTCAAGATTTGATGTGTCATTCCTGTGGTCTCATCATGCTGCCTACAAGCCTGAGGCAGGGGTCTCATGTCTTCCTAAATTCCGGCTCATGGCCCATGGTGACTGGGCTTTTGCTGTCAAAGCTTTTATACCTGATCCCTGCCTGAGATTCTCAAACTAGTAAATGTTTGAGATTTAAATCTCTTCACTTTTATAAAGCCTTTTCATAATCCCTTCACCGCTTCTTTTCCTTGTTTTATTATCTTACCCATTTATCTATATATCTTTCTACTTTTGCTGTCAAGGCTCCTCAGCTTTTCTCCCTGCCTGAGATTCTCAAACTAGTAGACGCAGTACCTTCTTTTAAATCACAATAAAATGTTTAATCCCTTCACCGCTTCTTCTCCTTGTTTTATTGTTTTATTATTTTACCCATTTATCGATATATCTTTCTACTCCATCTATTTTTATTTCACCTATACAATATGTCCTTTCTTTTGTTTCCTCTCTTGGCCAGATCTTAATCTATTTTATGACATCTTCCTTGTCTCTCTGCCAAAAGAGTTCTAGGTTTCCAGGAAGGTTTGTCATGGGGCAACAAACAACAGTTAACCTTTTCACTCTAACTGACAGTCTGACAGTACGTGGACCTCCATGGGCCTCGTGCCCATACCGACTTTTTTTAAATTTTAGACTATCTTCAAAGGAGGCTTTTTGGGGTATCATCGAACTTGGCCACTAACTCAGCCGTTCGTTCGGCGGCGCCATGGCCATTTCCAGTTTTTCAATGCTAATTATGCTAGTCTACATTTTTCACACATACTAAATTAAAAGTTCAATACTGTAATACTATACAACTTAGTATTTTAAACCATGATGAAAGTTTTATGGTAGAAATTATGAAATTGAACCTTTACCAAAAAGGGGAAATACGGTAGTATGACTGCACTCTACTGAGCGTAATTTTCAATTTCTTGTTTATTACATTACAACACCAATTCACAACCAAGTTCACTGCTTGTCTTATCTGCAAGGCTGCTTTTACGTTTGGTGATAAAGACACATTTCACACAGTCCTGTGTGAAATGCCTTCCCGAGTAACTATGAATGGCCAATCTCACTTCTCCCATAGAAAGGTGATGGCATTCACTGCCTACCTAAAGTGGGTACCGGTGGCCGGCGGTGGGTACCATTTGATGGCCGGCGGAAAGATGCTAATATATCCGATAGGAGACACAAAGTACACTGTGTCTCCGGTCATCAAATTATTGGCTTAGGAATGCGACAAAAACAAAAAAGAATCCATGAATTCTCGGCTTCATGGGGTGTGTAATTGATAGAAAATAAGTAATTTTTTGGGTGAACTACTCCTTTAAGACTGGCTGACTTTAAAATGAATGGAGCAATCCCTGCACAACTAGTCATGTTGTATGTATGTGTATGTATCTCAGTTGAACTTGGGTAAACTTCACTAAGACAGTTGCCTGGCCTTCAATGTGTTTTTAACTTCAGAGTGTGCTTTGAAGCTTTATCTTCCAACCAGGCACGGACAGTTTGACCTTGTGCGTGTGCCCGTTTCCATGATATTATGAAAATGGGACAAGATGCCAGATGGCCAAAAGGAGTTGGCTATTTGCATATTATTTGATGTACGAAAAGTGTGAATGTCTTATGAAAAAGGTATAACAGTTACTGCAATGTGTCCATTGTGGAGTCTATTATGCAGAAAAGTCGGCTTTCATTACTCTGTGTAAAAAATGTCAATTTCAATATTCTAAGTTAGTTATCTGGATTATTTTTAATTATAGTAATTAGGCTAAGTATAAAATAATTTTGACTTGAGATGTTTTAGATTATTTTGTTCCAGGGGAGTAACACATTATACATCAGCAGCTAGACTGATGTGGTTTAAAGAGTTATATGTGGCAAAAACTAATTGTGTAGACTACGGCTTGAGTTTCATTGAACAAGCTTCTTACATAAAACAAACGGAATGCTCACATAGATTCAGCAGGGCTGCTTATGTGGATATCGGACTTCAAGTATCTATGACATATGCCTCCAAATTTGGGCAATGTTTCAGCCAGATCACAGCCCCATTGACTTCCATTTTAAAACTAAAGTTGAATAAAGTATGAAACATTATGCGGAACCTAACATCATATTTGTTTTGAGTATTCCCTTGGACAGTAGCTTCTTTTATTCTTTCATCTTGTGTATTCGATGAAACAATGTTGACGAGGTGTCTGACATGATGTTTCTGTAGCGGCTAATAATGCACTCACGCTCATCACTAAATTGCTTGGATGTCTTCCGAGCCACAGATTTAATTTCACACCATATCAGGCACTGAACTAATCTGCTGAGGGTAAGGGGGAGATAAGGAGAGAAGGACAAGCCGCTCAATGTTTTGTTGCTGCGGATAAGAGCCGGAAGCAAACTCATTATTTTCTAGTCAGGAGTAGCCATGGTTGAAAGTTTGTGTGCTCATATTTTGTAAAATGTTACAAATCGAAATCCTCTCTCGATGAGAAGACCACACAGAGTGTTGTAGACAACTGCAGCTATAAATCCAAACTCCTCAAACCCTGCCTGTTTTAAAAGGGGATACTTCTGAAGTATTGGGGGGTAGCCTGGCCAAAGGTCAAGGAAGGTCATCTATGGTCATCTGTGGTGCTTCCTGTGGTGCTTCCCTGTCAAACAGTTGCTTAGTAAACAGCAAGGTTCTTGGTTATTGTCTAAAAGGCCTGATAATATAGGAGAAGTAAAGTAGGAATGGCCAGGTGCGGGGATTATGTTTTCACCGCCACCCGTCCCGCATCTCATTTTTATATAAATCTGTAAATCCACAAATATATTTGTGTGTTTGTTTGCTGTATGTATCTTATAATGCTGAAGTTATTTGTTTGTTTGTTTGAAATTGGTTTGGTTTGGTTCAGACAGGTAAGGACAGGGCGGATCAACACAGTATTTGTCTACTGGCTTTACTGTCACGTCACAGGTTTGGTGTAAAGAAAGAAGTGGGTGAAATTCTTCATACAAGCTCCCATTTGTAGTTTTCAAGAAATTAAAGAAGAATAGAGACAGAAGAGTGTATTATTATGGGCACAGATACTTCATGTTGTTATTCACCTTGTTAAGTCACTCCAGTCTAAACTCATAGTATCCCCTCCCCCCAGTAGTGGAGGTTTATCATTTTGAAGCTTTTTTCACTCTGTAAACAGACGCAATACAGCGACCATTCAACATGTTTGTTGGATATTTTCTGATTTATTTTATTATGCGGTTTACATGGGATAGGTGTTAGGATACACAACTGTGCACACACACACTCATGTTAACAGCCCGTCTATCACACATTCAATGTACCTTTGAATAATACATACAGCGGAAATCCTACATTGATGAGCAGTGGAAATGTGCTCTCTGTGGTATTATCACCCATTGAAAAGCCTATCATCTATGTGTCAAGCACAGCAAATATGAGTCAGGGAAGTGCATACCAGGAATTGATTAGCATGCCTTGTTTCCCAGCGACAGTAGAGGATAGAGAATTCAGGCCTGCAGCTGAGCACACACTACTCTCCTTGCAAAACACTAACACCAACCGTTGTTATCGTCATCATCTAATCCTGTATTGTCTGTCTGTCTGTCTGTCTGTCTGTCTGTCTGTTTCTCACTCTCTCTCTCTCTCTCTCTCTCTCTCTCTCTCTCTCTCTCTCTCTCTCTCTCTCTTCCTCTCTCTCTCTCTCATCTCATGATGAGAGAGAATATACTTAAAGGGTCAGGACACCCCAACTCACTTTTTATTTTTTTATTTTCTGAAATATAAATGTGTCGCTTGTGATAGGGAATCATAGCCAATTGGAATGTAATATGAGAAATCTGACCGAATTGCGTGAGATTTGGACAACATTTGTAGGAATAGTAGTAAAAAATGTGTTTAGCAAAAATCGGCCTCATGGTGGCGCTATAACAAGACGATTAAAACATCCAAAGTCTCTCACTGATGGGTCCAGCGGTGCTTGTGGCATTTCGTGCAAAATGGGCCCCTCCCGCAAACTTTGAAAACCAATCGTCGTCAAGCGGAATGGAATCCAAAAAATCTGACAGATACATCTTGATCACATGACTACAGATATATGGTGTACCAATTTTGATGAGATTTGGGCAAAATCGGTAGGAGTAATAGCAAAAACTTTGTTTTGCAAAAAGAAAGCGCAACATGGTAGAAAACAGGTGGAAATGGGCGTGGCTTATTTGGGGAGTTGCGTAATGATCCAAGGAATACAATAATAATAAATATTTTTTATTGTATGACTTACGGTTCAAGAGCTATAGGCCAAAACGTGAATCTGCCTGGTATAGCGCCACCATGAGGACGATTTAAAAAATGCATACAGGGTGGCATTTGTTCCTTGGTCTACAGCAATTGGACGCTGCATTCATGATTTGAGGCATTTTGTTCAAAACGGGCCACTCCTGCAAACTTTGAAAGCCAAACTTTGCCAATTAGGATGGAATATGAAAATCGGACAGAAAAGCTCATTTCAACTGCTATTCAGAAACGCTATCTATAGAGTTCATCTCATCTAATCTGCATAGGAATGCATAACTCCCAATTTCATATACTACCTAGTGGGGGGATTAATCAAGATCAAGATTTATTATCTGCAAGCAACGTTAGAAAAAAACTAAATTATGTTTCTCCTCGTTAAAGACAGCAGGATTCATAAAATAATAAAAACAAATAGTGCAGAAAAATACTCTCGATCTGACACAATCGATCTGAATAAATAATCCTAAAAACTAGAATAATTCATGTCATAAAAATAAGCATATACCCAGATCAAAACTGAATTAATTTCCTCCATAGAGTATATCATCTATTTTAATGCATGGTAATGCATACCTCCCAAAGTTCATGTACTATCTACTAGGGAGATTGAAGTTCAAAAGTCTGATTGCCTGGGGAAATAAACTGTTCCGCATCCTTTCCTGGCACTGATGCTCCTATATCGTTTCCCAGACGGCAGAAGGAAGATCAGACTATGAGAGGGGTGGGTGGTGCATTGTATATTAAAGGAACTGAGTCGAGCATGGGTTATAGGTAATGTGGCTGGTTTGTGGGCTGGGCTCACAGATCAAAAAATTGTCAACAGACAACACTATAAATCTACTGTCACCAGTATGGCTAATACAGTGCAAATACATGTAATTTTGGACGTAGAATCCATTTCTGCTTCGGCCATTTTTGTATCGGGCATAGTTAGTGATATAATTTGAATAAACTAGCAGAAATAAGGTCATCCAACTTGTGTTTTAGTGGTTTCCTGGTAAAATAAATAATGATGAATAATGATCTCATTCAGGTGTAAGGATATTTACATTGGGTAGGTTTATGGTCGTTAATTGGCATATATTATGCATAATAGTACAGCGGGTTAACTCCTGTTTTTGAGCAAATCGTGCACTTTTTGTAAGAAGCGTGAAATTTTCAGCATAATTAGTAAATAATATATCATTAATTTTCAGAAAGGGAGGGAAGTCAGATTTGACCTCTGAGGACCGTGAGAGGTCAAATCCAAAATGGCCGCTAGTCCAACTTAAGTTTGGAACCAAACACAGTAGAAAAACGTTTAAAGTATCATTTCCAACTAAATAAGGGATGCCTTTTCATTTGGTGATACTTTCGAGATCACCAGATTTCAAGGAAATGCATTTAGGTTGAGGTCAAGGTAAAAATGTGCCCCAAAAAAATTGTGCAATGATTTCCTCAGAATCAACAAATGGCAGTGTAACAAACATGGATCTCTTATAGGCGACACCAACAATGCACATCCTGAGGGGTTTAGACAATTAATTAATTAACATTCCTCTAGTAGAGGGCAAGGAACTTTATGCAACGAATGGAAGTGGAGTCGTCTGTTCTCCTGATTCTCCTGCTGATTCAAACTTGGCCTGCCTTGCCCCATGTTCACAAGAGGAGGCTGACACTTGTCTGCTTCTGCATGTGGCAGATACTGTGCTAAAGGGGTGTAAGAAGGCGACCATACGTACTGTTCATACTGATGTGGTAGTACTGTCTTTGGCTTCATTCCGATGAGCTGTGGGTTGCCTTTGGTGTTTTATCAAGCTTTCAGTACATAGCTGTTCATTAAATGGTTGCCACAATGACTCCAACACAGTGTCTGACTCTCCCAGTCTTTCACCGGGTGTGACACTGTATCTGCATTCGCTGGCAGAGGAAAGGAGACTGCCTGGGAAACTTGGAGGTCATTCCCAGAGGTGAATGAGGCTTTCAGTGAACTCCTACACATGCCAAGTTAGGTCAGTGAAGGATCAATGTTCCTGCTAGAGCACCGGCTTCGAATGCTATCAATGCATTGAATGGGAGATTATCACGTTTTATCAGACCTTTGAATGGGCGAGTAGGCGACGAGTAGGCGCGATTTAGACCTACCCGCGATTTGTCAGACCATTCATGGGGCGTAATCAGGAGCTACTGACCTACTTGGAGGCGGAGCAGTCCCCACAACAATATTTACGATTCTGTGCCTATCGGTACATAACTCGAACTGCGCTGAGTAGGCACAGGCGAACGTCACACCGTTCAGGACGGCAACTCGGTCGCTTCAGCTCCCTCGGTGGTCCTTCACGGGGTGACAGTTCGCCTGTGACTGCGCGCCTCCGTCATGGTCCAAAACTAAAACCAAAACCGAAACTGAACTATTTAAGTCATCTCCGTTGGTAGGTCAGTATGTCTTGATAACACCCAATGAATGGTCTGATAAATCGTGGGTAGGTCAGTATGTCGCCTATTTCGCCCATTCAAAGGTCTAATAAGAGGTGATAATGTCCCATTCAATGCATTGATAGCATCCGAATCAGGTGGCTAGAGCGATTTGTGGTGCTCATCAATGACCGAACCAGTGAGTGCACGGAAGTGAATGATGCCAGGAAACGGTTCTTCACACAGAAGTCAAGAACACTAGAGACATTCCTCCAAACTCAGGCAGCTCTCAAGAAACACATCAAGCACACTTGTTACCAGGCCAACTGTTGGAATCAGGCATTGATCCTGGAACCAGAGATGCCAGAGCGATCTGACCGGGGCTGGACAAAGGAAACAACTGGGTGGCAACCATTTTGGACCACTCTCTCTGAAGCATCACAATCGTGCCATGAATTAATCCGCTGTTGCTGCACGAAAGGGTGTACTGGACGATGCAAGTGTGCCAAAGTTGCACTCAAATGTACTGTACTGTGCCTCTGTTCTGGAGACTGTTAAGTTTTTTTGTCTTGTTTTTCTCTTTCTGTACGCAAGATGTGACAATAAAGAAGCCTTGAACCTTGATTATTGTCATTTACTATTAAATCATTAATATAGACTACCACCATGGTGGGTTTATTCTGTTTATTTGTTTTGTATTATTCACATTGTCACAAAATGGAAGAACAGTTTCACTATATTGCAGTATAACCCAGTGTCCAAGCTAAATATACTTATTACTATGTAATTTTACCTTGACCTTGATTTAATGTATGTCCTTGGGTTCTGGCAATCTCCAAAGTATCATCAAATGAATGGGCAACCCCAACTTAGTTGGAAAGAACGGCTTAAATGTTTTTTTTAAGTATTTAGACATTCAGACCCTGAATTTTTTTTTTCTGTATCAATTATGACGACTTCTTGACGAAAAACAATGGTCACATACCACACTTTTTACAGTTGATCCCAAGGTAATTTGTCCTGTAAAATCCATTTCTGCCAAAGACATTTTTGTAATGTGCCCATTTAATTAGATAATTTGTATATTTGAACAAATTAGTAGAAATAAGCATACTAGATTAATGTATTGATCATTTGGGTGTAGGTAGACCAATATAAGTAATATAGGGCACTGTGCTGTCTCAGGAGGAGGAGAGCGGAGAAAGAATGGTCGAGTACTACAGCTGTTCCCTGAACTGTGCCAAGAGAAAGTTGACAGCTGGACAGTTCCCTGCGTGATCTACAGTGGCAATTTTGGTCAAAGACAACAATGTATCCTACTCACAGTGTCCCAGCCTCACTGTAATCAACAGATTGCTGCATTACTGTGTCAACATAAGGTTAATGAAGATTGTGTCTTCTTCCTGACAAACATAGCTCGCAGAACATTTGAAGAGGTCTAAAAAGCAAATATTTGGAGACAATGTCTTAAGCAAGATATAGATTATCCCACACCAGAGTACAATGGCTGGCAGCAGCAATTTATTCCATGAAAACACAGTTCAGACTGATTAACCATGGACTATGGTTAATTTTTATTAATCAATATAATAGTGGTGTTGCTGCTCTGGGTCAGGTTGTCTGTCAGCACTTCCAGGAATGTTGTACTTGTTACCCTCTGCACAGCTGAGCCATCGATGGTCATTGGATGGTGTTGTGGCCTGATCCTCGTCCTGAAATCGACAATCATTTGATTGAGAGAGGGCAGGATTTTTCTTATTGAAGTTCAAGAGTCTGACTGCCTGGGGAAATAAAAATGTCCACATCCTTGCTGTCCTGCCACGGATGCTCCTGTATCATTTACCCCACTGTTTCCCAAACAGTGGGTCGCGGACCACTTTTTATGGGTCGCGTTTAAAGTCCCCCTTTTTTGTGAGCTTGTAGATCTTCTATTTTCACTAGTTTGGGTCCCAGGCAAAATGTATGTCTAACGTCTAAATTTCTCTTTTCGGTCTTTAGCTAAAACGTTTGGGAACCATTGATTTACCCGACGGCAGAAGGGAGAACAGGCTGTGAGAGGGGTAGGAAGTGGCACTAAGTCACTCTCCTTGTGCATCCTGACCATGATACTGACATGATACTGACATGATACTGACATGATACTGACATGATACTGATGATAAGCAACTCACTTCCAGGGGAAAGGCACGCTCAACTCAAAGGGTAGTCTTAAAGCGTGGTCTCTTGAGGTTAAACTGGGTGCAGATTCTTGACAAGTATACAGTGAAGGAATTATCCACACTCTTTTGAGAAGCAGCAGCAGCAGTCAATCTAGAGAAACGGACACGTTTCGGTAGGCCTCAGCGTTTCAAACTCTGTTTATATGTAATCAAAATCTGTATTACATTTGCCTTAATGCTCAACATAATTCTGCTCACAAATAAAAGTTACAAAGCAAAACGTTTTTAAAAACCAAATTAACCACATAAAACCTAGCATCCCTATTGTGGGTCAAACAATCAGCAGAAGTAGCAGATCTACAAGCTTGTACTGTAGGTCGGCTTTTTTCAGAGATTAGCTGCTAAGGGACGGACAGGACGGACACACGGACGGACACACGGACGGACGGACACACGGACGGACGTACGGACGGACAGGGGGTAAAACATACTCTCTCGCCATGCCTTTCGGCCTGGCAGAGACAATTATAAGGAGCTTGTAAGCTTATAAGGAGCTCCAAGCACCTTGATGTTATGCAAAGCTCAGCAGGAGTGAGCAAGAAAGAGTGCACAGCAAGACAAGTAATGACCGCTGACAGGGACATTAATATTTTAGTTGCTACGGAGGAGCTCCCTGCTCCTTACCCACGATTAAAAAAAAAGATGCATTTCCCTCAAACATTAGCACATATGCAGTATTTTTGCTGGAAAAGACTGTGGCACTGGTTCTTCATGGTACCAGCATAGACATGATCAATGATCATGTTTCGACTTGAGTGAATGTTTGTGTCCTAATGTATTAAAGTTTTGATAAATATGTACCTGACATTGTGATTGTTAGATCTATTTTTAATAATCATTAACACATTAGATCCTGATTTGTGTATCATTTTAGATAGTATCATCTTTGGCCTAACTCTCACTGTCAAACTGACACGTTTCACCAAGAAGTCAGGGCCTTGTCTGATAAACGTTTTGCACGTTTTGCAGTAAACAGATTTCAGTCTGTATACAGCTGTGTTGGTACCAGTCGACTCGAGGAATGTCATAATATTGTTAGTTAGAAGGAAATGTTTTCAGCACACTACAGGAGTTTTGATGTCACCATGAACTTGAGTTGATTAAGCATGGAGGAAACGGAAATGAACCAAGATGGCCGCCACTGACGACGACGTGTGATACCTCTCATCCAATGAAAGGATTGCACCTCCGTACAGAAGCTCACCACTGTCAAATCCATGATGTCATATGTTTATGTTACCAAACTGATAAGGGTCATGTTAAAACCCAAGTCCATTCTGTCTCTCGTTAGAGAGGGAAGCCGCTGCTGGGCGCTTAGTCCAGCCATGTGATATCTGTAAAACCTTTCTCTCTCCATCTAAATAATACAGAATATTGATCACCCAATGGCTGCCTGTGTGAGTTTCCTTGTTACCTTTCTGAACGTTTTCTGTACTTTATATGGGTGATAAGAAAATATCCATCAGTGATATTAGACAACCAAACCACATCAGCAGCCAGACTCACACAACTCTGGCCAATTTAACATGAAACGTTTATTTTCTACTTGCCAAGCAGTGATAATGACTTTTAACACAGCAGCAATAATTGCTAAACCCTCTTACAAAGCAACGTTCATTACAGTATGACATATGGCTAATCCAAATGAGACAATGAAAGCCTTCATTATAATTGAGTTTATTTTATTGTCATTGAAATGTCTGAAAAATACCGATTAACATGAATCCAACATATTGATAGAAAAGAACGGTGTAAATAAACAAACGATAATGCTGTCAAACAAGTCTATGAAGCCATCTATGAAATATGAAAAAGTTTAATTTGCAACATAATTTCATACAATATGTAGTGGGGGGGTCCCTGCTTCTCTCTCATCTATGGAGTCCTTGGCCCGAAAAATGTTGAAGACTCCTGGTGTAGTGTGAAAAAATATCCAAAAAGTTGCAACTCATGTCCAATTTACTAAGTACAGAGGGTTCAAGTGGTTAAGGTTGCCTTGCATACATCTCAGCCATTACTGCAGAACGCAAAGCTGACGATCCCTCTGTATCTCCCCTGAGGACAGCGTGGATCCAGGGCAGATATGCGGAGATTTTCATATAGACTGCATACATGTCCCCGCGGCAGGAACGGTCAAAGGACAGAATGCCTGCTGCATACACCTGACCATCCTGAGGGTCTCTGACAGCCAGAGCACCTCCTGCATCCCCGTAACAAACGTTTTCTTCATACGAGGTGGGCGCCGTGCAGAACATGTTGTCATCCACCTTCGGGATAAGATAAGAGTAGACAAGATAAGATTAGACAAGATAATCAAGATAAGATAAGTCCTTTATTGATCCTGTGAGGGAAATTCAATCCAAAGGTGGCATAGCAGTTAAGATACAGATTACTAGGCAAGAAAAAGTACTGTAGATACAGCAGGATAAAAATAAATCACATCCAAACGAACGCCATCACATAATTGGCTAAATGTACAATACAAAACATTATACATCTATTGTACACACTCAACAGTGTTTGCATAGTGCAGGACAAAGGGTCAGTACCGTACTGTACTGTTGTTTTCCTAGCAATTAGTATATTGAACGAGCCGGACGATCGCGTTTCCGATCATGACATCTTACTTGGCGGTAATTTAATTGTGCTTTTTGGCACTGAACATTGGAACATATATATAAAAATCACATTTCTGTTTGGCTTTTAGGTATCCATAATCAAAATGGGCCAGAAGAGGCATTTTTTCAGTACATTAGGCGATAATTATGTAACAATAATTGTGACAGGCCTACCTTCGGAGTGCGTCCGCCCTTATGCTGATTCTTACAGGAGTCCTGATTGGCCAGGGACAGCACCAGGTGTTTGAGTGACAGGGCATGGGTAAAGAGGGCCCCCTGGCCCCAGCCAGCGATGACACCTGATGAACCCATGTCCTGACCTGGCTCTGGTAAGGGGATGGGGGTCACTCTGTCCCCCACGGCCACAGGGTGCTTCAGCTGGATCAGAGCCAGGTCGTTGTCCCAGTCCGACTGGTTCTGGAAGCCCGGGTGCAGAACCACCTGGGAGTTGGAGGTAATAAAGAATAGAAAGGTGAATTCTAATTTAGTTAAAGGTAGGGTAAGTGATTTACTTTGGTTAAAATAAGTGTTAAATAGTTCTATATTCTGATAGTACTCATTGCTAGAGTGTTTGTTCAGTAAAAGGATGTGTCTCCAGCTCTTTATTAAACAGAAAATGCATTTTCAGTGCTCTCTCCTGATTGGCTTAAAATGTGTCACCTACCTGAAAATGTACTATATTCTGTTTACTAAAGAGCTGGAGAAACCCCTGTGACCAAACGAACGCTCTGTAGCAATGATTACTATCAGAATATAGTACTTTAACCTTTTTAACAAAAATAAATAAATTACCCAAAAATATCACTTACCCTACCATTCTTTTTGCGATTAAACTGGTCTTCACATTTTTAGAATGCTTGGGAAACAGATCGTTACAGTCTAAATTATTTTTTTAATCATTACTCTATGGTAATTATGGTTGTATAATTATTGTTGTTGTTGTTATTATTATTATTATTTGCTTATGATCTTTTTTATTACATTTTTTAAATTTCACATTAAGAATTTTGTAAATATTGTTTTGAATAGTGATTCTTGTCATTGATATTAGAATCACAGTATTGTTTTGTGTTCTCTAATCCACATCAAAGAACCGCTCTTACGCTGTAAAATCCTGAGTGTTCATTGTACAAATGTAACTTGGTTGCATCCGCACACTCTCAGTCAGTTAAAATAACACTCAGGATTTTGCGGGGCACTTGCTCACCTTCTCAACTGGATGCTCGGTAGAAGCATTAGCCCCAGCCCGGTGGGAGATACCCAGGTACACTTTGGGGGTGAGGGGTTCTTTTCCCAGAGTGTCCTGGCGCTGCTTCTTGACAAACAAGTTTCTGCCAGTGGTCAGAACCCAACGGTCAGAGATGAGAGTGCCTCCTGCAAAGCCCCCATCTGACTCTCTGTCGCCCAGATACACCATGGCCTGCCAAGGAACATGAGGTGCCAAGGTTCCCCCAACCATACGTGGGAAACGCAATGCTCCTGGCCTTAGAGCTGGGACATAAACATCAACATTTAAAAAATATGCAGAATTATTACAATTTTCAAACTGTCATCCCTATTTTGTCATTCTAGGTGAAATTTTCCAAAACATTTTCAAAAATATTCGCCATGAAAAATACCCAATACCCCTCTTGTGTCTCATTAGCGTCCCCTCCCTGCCCATACAAACTAAGAAATAAGTAACTAAAATAAATTCTGATAGAATGAATTAAATAAATGAAAAATAACAACATAATAACAACCTAACCTTAAGCACTGCCTGCACCTGACCAAGTCACAGTCCGTGTATATCGGCTGCCCACACATTTGAACCGACACATTGTTTACCACAGTTTACACAAGGATTTGCATGCATGCACACGCCCCGAAATAATGAATATCAACACCTAATCACATATGCATTGCTTTGAAGTGAGAGATGAGAGGCTCTGAGAGGCTGGAAGTATTTATAATAAAAATGTCTGTGGTGATGGATGACGGTGCAAAAATCTGGATGGGGACTGAGTCAAAAGTTCGAGACAAATAAGGCAGAGACAATTCAAAGTTTTAAGAAGAATGAGTGTTATAATTCACACAGCATTAGCACAGAATCGGAATGACCAGTCAGCTAGAACACACTGACTGACTTCGACTTAAATGCCTCCACTCATCAAAGGAAACCCCTTCTGTTACAGACATACCTAGCCAACATCTTTTCTCCTGCAACCCAACCATAAACTAGCATAGTAACAAAAGAAATGCAAATGGTCAGGAGCCTATAGGCGTCTACAACAGGGTATACCAAATGCATAGGTAAGAGAGGAGTGTATTCCACTGAGTCATTATTACATTAACCCATAGTTCTTTACAAATGTTTACTTATATTCCAAATTACTTTGACATGGATCCGCAGTCAGTTCTAATATCTCTGACATAAGATTAACCTTCTGTTCTTGGCCCCTGCCCTTTTCCCTCTTCACCAATCTCTTTACAGAATACTTTGCAGCGAACTATTTTCACAGTTCGCCTATGACATGCCCAGAATATGGACGTATAGGGTTCAAGTGGTAAAACAAAACAAAAAAAACAGCCAAACTTGGGCATGACCGTTAATAAAACATCAACTCATGCACAAACTTGGACACATCATCAGTGTTGTTACCTGGAGTCACTGGGTGTTTCGGGTCTTGCAACAGACACCCTCCTCCAGGCAACCCGACCGAGGCTGATCAGACCCCGGCCTGTGTCCAAGTGGCATGCTAATTAGGGGTTGGGGTTAGCCTGGCACTAGCCAGACCGACCAAATATACATCAAGTTGGCTGAAAGCATCTATCACAGAGAGGTGTCAGAAAGGTTCGGGTACATTTTCGATAACTTAGCTTTACTATAATGGATCCTATGAAGTACTGAATTGAATAAGAATGAGTCTCGTGCAAGAAGAGGATGAGCTTATTGCACTTAAAGTGGCACTATGTAACTTTTTTCAATTAATAAAATGTAATTTTGTCCAATTTGTATGGTAGAGTATGTTTCAAGCTTCAAGGGGATGGAATTGCACTTATGATCCCCTATGTACATGCTTGCATGTATAAGGCCCCTTTACGAAAAGTAATGTACAAATTCATATGTCGTCTTGAAGAGTCTGACAATCATGTTATTAAGATTTTAATTAACCCTGTGAAGAGTTCTACTCGGTTCTCTTCCATGATTTGGAGACATTGGCGCAACAGCCTCTGCAGACTGTGAGCAGCTGTAGTTGGACTGATTTTATGTCTTTCTTTTGTTTTTTTGCTTTTTGCTTATATTTATCTTTGTGTTTGCATACATGTATACAGAATCTGTCTTTATTTCCAATTCCAATTCCAATTCTAATTCTAATTCTATTTCTGCGTGCGTACGTGCGTGCGTGCGTGCGTGTGTGTGTGTGTGTGTGTGCGTAAGTGCGTGCACGTGTGTACCTGACATATCGTGTTTCATTCTGCCTTCAGGGTGAGTCACATCTGCCAGACTGGCCCATGCAGCCAACTGGACCACAGCCAAGGAGAACCTTAGGACAACACAATCACATGGCATGTCATTCTAAAACACAACACTGTAATGTCCTCAGTGTTCATTTAACCTTTGGTTACATTAGTTACCATGAATAGCACCCGCCACTGACTGCTCCTATGGGATAATTACCATTTGTGGTATAATATTGTTATAAACAAATGATCTTTTAAAGGAACTAAATGTGTTGGTTGATAAAACACTTTTATGAATTGTAAGCAGTAAGCACTATTCTTTGAGACAAACATACAGGTATTTGGGGGCATAGCCAATTCCGCTATTGTCTTGGAGGTGCAAACAACAAGGTATCAGCATTGCATTTGTGAGAAAGATTGTACACACTACACAGGGATATATTTTTCTGTCCTAATGCAAAGCTATGGTTGCGTATTGTAGCGCAGGGACCTCCAATAACCACCATCATGAAAAATGAAGGCGGGGTGTCCAAATATTTGCTTTATCACTTTTTATAATCAAAGGGGCTCAGATTGTTTAAATTTGGTCACGGATGACGTTGTTGGCTACCGGTATGCTCTTTCAGAGCCAAGCCATCTACAGTATAAGAAAGTATGAGTGAATTGGGCTGAAACCTTGCCCAAATATGGAGTCACACATCATAGATAAGTCATAGACAACTGCCATCATAGACTGGCCACTGACGTAGCCAGGTGAACTACTGGCCCCAGTAGCTCACCTGGTGTAGCACATATACCATTAAGGCTCAGAACCCCGGGTTCGAATATGACCCGAGGCCCTTTGCTGCATGCTCTTCCCCATCTCTCTGTGCTGCCATTTTCTGTCAATCTCCACTGCCGCTGTCAAATAAAGGCTTGAAAATGCCCCAAAAATAAATAAAAGAGGTCTACTGAGGCAGTGACTGCCAACACTCTGCCTAGAGATCCTGGTTATGTTTGACAGGGTAAGGTTTCAATAAACAAGTAACATGAATAATTACTTACCACAATTTGTTGTGAGTATCCATCTTCTGCGTGATAAATAAAGTATGTTTCTTTCTATTTAGTCTGCTGCTGTGCGTGTTCAAGTTTTGTGGCCCCGAGACTTTATATCGGTTGAGAACAGCCTCAATTCTTCTGGGAAATTCTACAGGACCTCTGATTCCTGGAAAAGAAAAAAATCTATTGTGAAATCTCTGCTGTGGTCATTTTGGATACTGCCCAAAGCCTGGCTGCATCTAGCTACGAACTGTGACCTGTTATAGATAAAAGAAAAACACCAATCTATTTTAGAACTTTACCAGAACTTTGGCACTAAAGAGCAAACAACTCATAGCTTGCCTGATATGACATAGCAAAATTGAAGCCAAATCTAACTGGAGACTATAGTCAAAATTAGGTTGTCAAAAAGAACACACAGCTAAACAGGTATCATTTCTGGTTTAGGGCAGGACATGACACAGAGTGCTCAGAGTTCAATGATTCATCCCTATGATGATGAAGTACATAATATCGCAATACCTTGTGTTGTTTGATTTATTATTGCTTAAAGTAAATAAAAACATGTACACACTGACTCATTGAAGTCCAGTTCTTTTGTTTTGTTTTCACTACGACAAGAACACATGTGCAAGTGTCGTCAGAGCCTGGGGTTTAAAAATAAACACTCTTGCATGTAGCTTTCCTTAGGGAAGGGACAAGTCTGACAGATTAGATTACAGAGAAATATCATTGTGATACATGTAGTATCACAAGTTTTATTTCAGGGTTCACTTGGTATGTACAGTAGCAGCGCTTATTTGATGTTTTATGTATATCTGAAGTTGTCATGAGTTTGGCCCTGTTACAGTATGTTTTTCCTGAGGGATAAAACTGTCAAGGCAAAGATGCAATTCTAATATCAAAAGTCATTAAAGATTGAGCAAGATGAAAGCTTGTACCCTCTATATGCAGTGCTCTGGATGTCATACCACTTTCTGACACTTAGTTTTCAGTTGAATCTGTCATTTTTGTTGAGTGAATCACTAGAAAATACTGGAGAGGTCAGAGGTGCAGCCTAATGGAGTGTAAACATCAGAAGAATCACACATAAGATTCTCTTATGTCCGTGTTTGTCCGGAGCTAATCTTACGTATGTTTTGGTCAATGGTTCTGGGATTTACAGATTGATGACATATGGGATTTCCACCAGGTATTGCATAACCAGAGGGCATGTGTTGCTAACGGGCATCGTTCCCAACAGGGATCGATGCCCAGTGGGCATTAAATGGGACACAGATACACAGACAGAGAGACAGATACAAAGACATATATTGTCGGTTCTGTCGGTCCTCGGGTTACACAGGGGACAGACAGACAGACAGACAGACAGACAGACAGACAGACAGACAGACAGACAGACAGACAGACAGACAGACAGACAGACAGACAGACAGACAGACAGACAGACAGACAGACACGCACGCACACACACACACGCACACACATAGACAGAGAAAGAGAGAGGGGAGGTTAGTGCACAGATGTTACATAAGAAATATAGCTTGCATGCCATATAGTCAGTGTCACATAGTACATGCAACCATGTGCACACACATCACATCATATCATACTACAGGTTCAAATGCAATCCCTGGTCTTCAGACAGACCTACATGCTGCTAGCACTTTACTAAATCCCAATGTCAAACACAAGTATGTGTTTGAATTGTCTGTACTGAATTGTCTTACTGCAGCAAAGTATGTAACAGAAAGGTATTGTTCTGATCTATTGACTGTACTCTGTGACTCAACCTCTGTAATGCTGAGAGTGGGTATGGAGGGAGGCAGTTCTGCGGGGCTAGAATATAATGTTAGAACCTGCTGGAGGAGTCATGGGTCTTCAGATTCAACACACACCTGCCCCACATGTGGAAAATGTGTGGATCGCGAATAGCTCTACCTCTACACCGCCACATGAGGTAGCATGAGCTCACCAAGCGCTGATAACCCCTATACCCCTGGGAGGTATGAAGTCACCTTCGATAAGGTTTTTACACTTTGATAATTATATTTACACAATGCCTGAAACTTCAAAATGTCACCAATCATAGCCAGGAGCCCTTCTCATATTTCAATGTATCCCAAATCAAATCAAATCAAATCAAACTTTATTTATAAAGCACATTTACAACAATCGAAACTGACCAAAGTGCTGTACATGGTGAGACAAAAAACATCAAACAGGAAAGTATGTGAGTGAGACAACAACAAAGTCACACA
>NC_137603.1:24832071-24959571 GCF_963280865.1 Gymnoscopelus braueri
ACATTGGCCAAATTGTCAAATAATGTAAGAAAGAGGCAAACATTTTGAAAATAGCTGATCTACAAGCTCACAACGCTTGTAGATCTGCTATTTTCACGATATTTATCTGTGGAACCGAGTCATTGAATGCCTCAACTCTAACATTCCAAGTGCTTGTCAGGGTGGGGTCCCCCAGTTCACATATGATTATTTTGAGGGGTCGAGGCCTGAAAAAACTTTTGGTACTCGGCCCTGCTGTTATTTAAGTAACTTAAAGTAACCTAAAGTGTATAGTTTCACTGGGAAATATTTTCATAACTATCATACAATTCGATTGTGACAAAGCAGAGGCCATTGTTGCTTGTCGTTTGAATAATACAATGCCTCTAATGCCTCTCTTCCTCTCGTCCTTGAATGTGTGTGTTACCTCAGGCATCGCTACAGGGGAGACTTACTATCTGTACTCTATGGGAACATTCCTCTGTTGTATACCTGTTCAACCAATGAAAACAAACCAGGGCTATAATACAGACTCATTCTACAAGGATTCTCAGCACAGTTCTTAGGATATGTGACTGTAATACTGCTTTAAAATAATAATAATAATAATAATAATAATAATAATAATAATAGTAATAATAATAATAATGATAATAATAATAATAATATTAATAATAACAACAATAATAATAATAGGTAAATCCTTTCATACAAACGAAAAATAAATAAAATGCTTTTTAATAAAAGACGAAAAAAAGAAAAACAGTTAAAAAATGTAAGTACATATCAACAATACAATGAAGTGGAGAATAGGCCTTACAATTGTGAGAAATTGTACTATAGCATGACTGAGTGTCATGCTATAGTAGTCTCTATAGCATGTGTCTTTTAAAATGGCTAAAGAATTCCTTTAACCTTTGTATGAGGTGCTCCATAATTTGGGAACATAAATGAAACAATCTGCATCTCCAGTTTTCTTTTGGGTAGGGATGGGTTATGCTTCTGGACACACAATGCACATACTTCTGGATTCTGGAGGACAAAGTGAGCCAGTGAGTCCAGCTAAGAGCAGAGTGACATGTTCACTCTGTCTTCTGAATAGAGATTGATTCATTCTGCTTCGTACAATGAAGCATAATTGCAATGGACTTCTTAGGAAGAATAGGAAATCTAGGGCTTCTACTTGAAAAAATATTCAAATGTTTCACTTTTTTTCTAGATTCTTTTGAAAATATGTGAGCTTATTCATCTTGCAAAATCTGGCAACACGGGCCAATTGTGTTCATGTAGACGCTCGACAAAGCCAGATGCACAGCGGTGGATTGGAACCCCTAGTCTCTGCAGTGGCTGGCAAAATCAATTTTGCCTTTTAGATCTCAGATTTTATTTAACTTTGATGTGCCTCAAGGGCGCAGAGGGCAATTTTGAACTGAGGGGGGTAAAATTTTTATTCACACTATAACTTAAACCCAGAATAGCACATTTAAAGCGTAATGAAACACTTGTTTCCAATGTGGTCCTCATCCTATAGCTGCACTCTTGATTTTATGTTTATCAAACTTCTTCGCAGAGGGAGTTTAATCGCCGATAACGCAAAAAATAATCGAACCTTCTCAGAAGGTAATCCTGTAACTAACGGAATACTTTTAATGGCGGTAATCCTGTAACGTAACAAGTTACTTTTAAAAGTAACGTTACCCAACACTGGGTTCGACTAATATAGCACGATTTGTTTTATATATCGTCTTTATGACAAATATAGAAGGCTACAGTGCCTTAAAGAGTTATTCAGGGTCATTAAGTAATTGAAATGGAAAGCAGTTATAGAAACAGTCATCATTTCTCCACACTTGACTGCAGTGCTGCACCTGATTATTCCCGCGTGTCATAATGAATAAACCTGTTCTCGACCCACGGCTTCTCAAAAAGGTTGTACCTAAATAAATCATAGACTATTCCTGTCTAAATTTAACCATTTAGCCGTGTTGACTTACTCATGGCTGTATTGTAATGCAAGCCTACACCCTAGCCTAGTCTCTAGTGAGCTCATTAAATTCAGCCCTATAGTCATCTACTGTATTCGCACATTCATATTGGGATCAGATATGACAAAGAAATTACAATTTATAATTTAGGCATTTAGCAGATGCTCTTTATCCAGAGCGGCTTACAGTAAGCAAGATAAACACATATTGTAATGTTTTATTTTAGATTTTTATCCCACGATTTTGTAACCCATTCTTTCACCCAGTGCCAATTGCCTATGTAATCCTGGGCGCTACTCTCCCTCTGCCAGCCTAGGGAGAGCCCAGAACTGAGCTCATGCCTCCTTCAATGCATGAGGAATGAACAGACCGCTTCTTATCACCTGACAGGGGGGAGTTTCCCTTGTAGGACGTAGGGCGTGGAAGGAACACGTTATTCCAACCAGTTCCTTTCCCCTCCATCAGGCGCCCCGGCTGACCAGGGGGAGGCAGTAGTAGAGACCAAGGATTACTGCGTGTTTTTGTGAGGGTACCTACCCTGGGGGACACTGCAGAGAGAACATGCAAACTCCACACAGAAAGGCCCTTTCACCAACCCCACCTAGGGTATGGGCACTGATGACGTGGAGGAGAGGACACGCCCCCAGCGCCCCTGGCGGGAATCAAACCCAGGACCTTCTTAGCTGTGTACATATATACATTTTATTTTGTATCTCACTATATATTTTATATCTTCATTATTCTGTATTCAAATATATTTTCTCTGTGCACTGCTTACAATTCCCATGGTGATTTATTATCGCTTATCTTTTCATTTTTGTTTTGCATAATGACCTAGCTGAATTTAATTTCTCTCGGAAGACTGACATTCATTCATTCAGAAAGACCACTATGTGTGTCATCACAGGCTATGCATGAGCAATACTTGCTTAGCCTGAAACCAATAAATCCCTCGGTCAAGCTGATGTCATTCAAATATAAACCAACACACTGGTCTGGACATTAGGCACCTTCTAAAGAATGCTTTCATTATGCCTCTGCTTATTAAGTAAATGATAAAACTGAGGTCTGATGATAAAATATGTTGTTTTATTGTTCAAGTTTCACGGATGTGGTTTAATCGTGTGAATTGTGATCTAAATTCTGAGGGAGAAAACATTTTAGCAAGAATCGTGCAGCCCTATTCCTAATGTCCATTTTTGTTCTCACTTGTTTCCTTGAATGTGTGAACCCTCATTTTCTCTGGCTGAGTGAACAGCACAGTATGCATGATTGAAGGATCAATGTGTTCTGTTGTCAACTGAGAGAGACTAGTGTTCAGCGTGGGCATTGACAACATGGAGATACTGTACTCCCAACAGTCTCATAGCACTTGGACAGAATGTAACAAGAAGACAAAGATTCACTGGCACCCTCTCGGAGGGAGTGTGATTACATTTTTGCCTTCCTCTCTTTCTGGGCTGATGCAACGATATTGCATCATTATTCACTTGCCTTGTGTCCGAACCCATGAGTCACAGCTGCATGACTACATAGTACTCAGTTCACTGTATGTGAACTGAGCCTAAAAACACCTACTGTAACAATAATAATAATAATTTAATTCCCAAAACCTGTGTCTGTCTGATTGTCAGTCTGTGTATCGGTCCTGGGTATAACTCGGGCACCGTCCGATCGGTCAACTTCAAACTTGGCGCGTGTCTCAGATGACCCGAGGATGTGTTGTGAGTGGAAGAGTGGAAATTCAGTCAGACTGGCGGTGGTTGTCCAGAACCAAAAATTCAAGTGTGGCACAGTGGTAAAATAGCTGCCCACCACCACGGAATCTGGGGGTTTGAATCCACCGTGATGCATCAGACTTTGTCCAGTGTCTATACGAACACAATTGGCCTGTGTTCGGGGGGGGGGGGGGGGGGGGGGGGGTTTGATAATTGTTGTCTCCGCCAGGCCGAAAGGCATGGCGAGAGAGTATGTTTTCGCCCCTGTCCGTCCGAGGCCAATTCAGAACCTCTGCCCCAATTTTTTCACATGGGCCTGTAATAGCGCCACCAGGAGGCCAATTTGTGCAAAACCATTTTTTTTATATTACTCCTACAGATTTTATCCAAACGTCATGCAAATCGGTACACAGTATCTCTATAGTCATGTGATCAACACGAATCTGTTCGATTTCCCATATTCCATCCTCATTGCCTATGGTTGGCTTCCAAAGTTTGCAGGATTGGTCCGTTTTGAACAAAAAGCCTCAAACTATGCACGCAGCTTGCGATTTCCGTGAATTTCACACGCACATTCCCACTGGGCCAAGGAAGAAATGCCACCCTTTTCACATTGGCCTGTTATAGCGCCACCAGCAGGTCTAATTTAGCAAAACACATTTTTGGAACAAAATGCCTCAAATCATGAATGCAGTGTCTGATTGCCGTGAAAGACCTAACAATAAATGGCACCCTTTTCACATTGGCCTATTATAGCGCCACCAGGAGGCCAGAATAACGTACCTGACCTGGCGGAGACCTGTTCTCCGAGGAGCACTTTTTCTATTTTTACTGCATGTTATCCTACGGGCTGGGGTGGCACCTGTCAGCAGGGAGTGTTGGGCAGGAGGATTAGGACGGAGGCTCTATACGTCCTCCCGGTGGGGGCTCCTCACCGGCAGGCGAGTCAGTAGGCTACAACAGCAGTGACGACACAAAGAAATGTGGGGAGGAAATGATTGGCATAATGACTATGTTCTGCACGCAGAACTGCAAATCCATCCTCTGCACATCCGCACGATACCCACTCATTATCACTCATTACCTGCCCACTATACCAAGACATCAGAGACACATACTTCCCACAGATTACATACACTCAAAGTTAGTTTAAAAACATGACCAATGACAAAAAACTCCCATACCTACTGAGAGAAACAATGTGCGAACACAGCAAGATTTGAGAACTGTTGCGATAAAAGAAGGTTAGCCAATGGAATACAACCACCCTAAGGACTACTAGCCATTGAGTTTCCCACACTATCTGTACCAAGAAGACCTAGACCTACTGCACATATAAACAGAGCTGCTACCTTTAAACACATTTGAAATCTGAGGCTTTTTTTGTATACTATATATATTAAGATGCCCGTCTTAGCGGCTGGAATTAGTACAGAAGCCTGAAGTTGGTTCAACCAAACAGGTGTATTTATTCACCATATAACATACAAAAACACAAAAGACAAAACAGGAGCTCCAACACAGGTGACATGCCTGGCTTTCTTCTTACCACCATTGTTACTGGCAGCTTTTTATACTCAGCTGGAGGCAATTAGTGTGGACTCCACCATGTCAAGTGGTAGATTAATGAATAATACAAATACATAAATACATATCATTAACCCTCACAAAATATATTAAAACTCCCTGGACTACACCACTAATGATTCTACTACAACATTACACTACAACAATATCCTTAGCAACTCTAAACACACATTACAGCCCCCCCCCTCTGCCATCCTGACTTATTGGTCCAGCCCAATTACACTGGAAGCTAGCAGCAACAGGTACATGTTTAGTTTTCAATCCTCACTCAACAATACAAATTGCACTTCTCAATATATTGCACTTATTATATGTAAAGTGCCAATGTGCTGTGCAAAAATATAAAGTGTCAATGCTGTGCAAATAATCATTATGTCAATCAGGTTATAATGTGCAAAACGTGGGTAACAGAGGACCTCAACGGGTCACCTCTTACAACTATTTAAATAATGTTGAGAACAAATGCTGCCAATTGTCCCAAAGTGACTGCAAAAGATTGCTGCTATTTGTTTCAAAAAGCTTTAAACCCTTAATGTATATAACGACGCAATGTGACATAGCTCTGTTTAAGACAATGCTGTACCCCCTCCAACTGTATATACTTTCCCATATTCTTAAACTGTTTTTTATTATATTTTGACACTTGCTTTGGCAATGTAAACGTATGTTTTCTCATGCTAATAAAGCTCCTTTGAATTGAAATGAATGGACTAAATAGGGGAGAAATGGGGGGAAAAGAAAAACAATTAAGAAAATCCAAAAATATCTGTATTTGTTGATGGCCCCATCGGCTTCACGGATCGGCCAACATTTGCATCCCGTTTGTGACGCTTTATAAGTGGTAGTGTGTACAACAGAACTTTTGTTTACAGAGCAAGAGTTGATCAACTTAATATCTCGTTAAATCCAGTGTTTTTGCTGTGTGAAATGTTATGCTGGACAGTGCATAAATGCATGAAATCGTCCAACAGGGACACGTGAGTGATGTGAGTGAGGTGTCGGGCACCATCTGTGTCCCTTTTGTACAAATGTCACATGACTATGACATACTATGGTAATGGCTGTGCTGGGTACTCTGACAATGGATACAACAAGTACTCTGACAATAACTATAAACCGCATGAACATAAATTGCATAAATATTGTCAGTAGTTGTTATTTAATAGGTGATGATTTACACAGCAGGCAAACAAGAACCCATTGCTCTGAGAGTAGGTGTAAAAAATGCCTACCTAAGCATGCAGTTAAGTGGCATTTGGATTATTGTATTATGGTAATAGGTGAATGCACTGCATCTCCATATTATGCTTTTATGTCGTAATAGGATTATCTAACAGCCCAGGCGGCGGTTTCCAGGACCCTCAGGCTCTCCTAAGAGACCTTGCCACCCACCCTGCCAGGGAGAGACAACAATCCTGGGTCATGATGACTTCCCTGTTTACTAACATCAGCATTTCAGGAAGCACCACACTTCTGCAGGACAAGGTTATTATATATAGTTTTTATTATTATTTCGTTTTGACTTTTGTTTTCAATTTCAGTTTAGTTTTGATTAGTTTCTAAAGCGGGTTTGCTCATTTAGTTTATTATTATTATTATTTTGTTTAAATGCTTAGTTTTAGTTTTAGCGTTAGTTTTATTAATCAGGGTAGAGATTCAACAAGGTCAGAAAAAAAGTCAAAAATAGCCGATCAGCGAGGCGTTGTGAGTTTGTAGATCAGCTATTTTTGCTACTTTTGAAAGACTAAAACTAAGGATATTTTCTCTCACACTGTCTGTGAGTTAGTTTAAGTTAGTTTTGTAAACAAACAATACAGTTTTAGTCAGTTTTTTTGTTTTGTTTTGTGTAAAGCCTCGTTTTTGGTTTCAGTAACCTAAAATGTTTTGTCAATTCCAGTTTTCGTTACTTCCTTAGCTTTAGTTAACTAAATTATAATTACCCTGCTGCAGGATACCACAGAACTGCTTCCATCTGCCCAGTCACTGGCTCCTCTCTGCAACGTGTGTTGCTGTGGCGTTGTCAGTCGTACCCTGGCAGTGGTGGTCATGGCCGGCCTGGCCTTCGCCATTGTGGTGGGAAATGTGATCACCCTGACGGTCTTCATGCAAACAAGGCAATCCCACACACCACAGGGATACCTGAAAGGTAAACAATCTAACGCCATTAATTCAATGCTCACTATAACAGTGATTCTCAACCTTTTTAATTTAAAGGGTTCCTAATTTAATATGCATTAGGTCACAGACCTAATACCACAGATTTGATACAATTTTTATTTTAATCTCTGGGACCCCAATCTACACTGTATAATGTAGTGTTAATTTAACTCTGAGAGTGTACAAATGAAACCAAATGGACCCGTAAAGGTCTATTTGATTCTATTTGCTGCTCTCTGAGTTACAGACCCTTAAGGGTCCATTTGGACCCTGTGACTAGACGTTGAGAAAGTATACCATTTCTGTCTAGTCGCTCTGTGTCTCAGAGGAGGGCTGTGGACAGCTCAAAATTCTATTCTGATGACATCGACATCGTCACTTATGGAAACTGAAGCCTTTCTCTTCCTACATTCTACAGTAAAGTTGCACAGTAAAAATATAGTGGCCACGGATGTTGAATCAGTAAAAATACAAAAAAATCTAGCCTTAAATCTTTGCTGATGGTGTCATCAGCAGGTACATTTCTGAGATATCCACACACTCCACAGCCCACCTGAGTTCAGAGTGAGCAGGTAGAAATGGAGCATTACTCTATGGCATTACTAGTGAAGACCAATATAAGGTTGAAGGTTTGAATTGACTCTGTCTTTTCAATATGACACTCCACTGCATTCTCTGTAATCAAGCTGAAATAACATGACGTGTGCCGTGAAAATGAACATTTATACATAATTAATGCTCATGAGTCATGACCTTTAATGAGCTGATGGGATCAAATCTGACATTTTCTCTAATCATTATGGATTCAAAGAGAGGATTAGCACCACATATGTAGAGACATGAAAGCTTTCTTGAAGTTGTTTAATATACTTTTGAGATGTTCCGTTTTTTCAGAACACTATACACTTTTAACCACTTAAACCCTACAGTATATACTTAGTTGACCAGATTCCCCCAGAGCGCTATACGCCAGGCTCCTTTCCATCTCTCCACAGAAATCTCTTCACTGAAAATAGCCGATCTACAAGTCGCACTGCGACACGCTGTGAAGTGAACTTGTAGTCCTGTTATTTTCGTTGATGGTTCAGCGCAGTATAGGGCCGCTAGTAAGGGTTCAAGTGGTTAATTCCACAATTAATTTAATGTGTGAATGAACATAAATAGTTTTGGGGGCTGATACATCTCTCTCTCTCTCTCTCTCTCTCTTGCCACTCTCCCACTTTCTTCACAGTATCCCTGGCCATAGCGGACATGATGGTGGGGGTTGTTGTGGTGCCATTCTCTGTCTACACCGAGGTCACCCTGATGGTCACCAGCGCCCCTCCAGTTTGGTACCAGAGCAGATATACTGCCTCCCCCTCCTCATTTGGAGGGTTAGTGGGCCCTTGGCAGCCCTGCATGCTTATCGGCCTAGTATTTGCCGGCTGCACCTTCGTCTCCATCATCACCATCTTCCTCATGACGGTGGAGCGATGTGTCGCAATCATGCGGCCGCTCCACAAGGACACCTTGGTGACGCGGAGACGGACTTTACACCTCATACTTCTGTCCTGGGCTGCGAGCTTCCTGTTGGCTCTGGCGCCACTCATTTTCAGCAACAGCTTTACTCTGGAATATAACGAATGCAGCCGTATGTGCAACTACGCCCCACTGTGGTTCGGAGGGCAACTACCATCCGACACCAACATTATGCTGCTGTTCCCCGCCTTTGACTTCACGCTGCTGGGTGGGACGTTGGCTGTCAACATCTTGTCTTTCACCAGCATCCAACGCTACTCCCGCCAACGTAAGCTTCTCTCAGAGAGAAGTTTTGTTGATGGAGGGGGAGAAGGAGGTGGTCCTCAAAGGCCTTCCTTTTCAGACATTAAAGCAGCCAAAACAATTGGCATTCTAACGTTTGCCTTCACAGCGTCCTTCTCCCCTATCGCGGTGTTTGTGGTGGGGAACGTGGTAGGATACACCTGGTGTAACTTTTCCTTCTTTGCCTTCTGGATCCTGACAGGAAACAGCTGCTGTAATGTCATCATTTACAGTGTCAGGGACCAGCGCTTTAGGAAGGGCGTGACCCAGCTCTTCCAGAGGGAACAGTCCCCCCGGCCTAAAGAGAAGTTCAAGTCACACAGTCACACACATTTAGTATCTGGTAAAATGACTTCTTGCACCTTGACTTGACTTCTTGTGAGTTTCCTTGTGTTCAATTACAGTATAAGGGGTGTTGGCTGAGTTTAAAAAACACATCATAAAGAAATGTAATAATGTGGATGAAAAAGTATTTAAGTTACAGTTCATAGCATATACTAGCGTTTATATCTGTCAGTGAGCTGTTACTGTGATCCTATGCCCTTAATGATATCATATCAAGGAGCATATGAACTGTATAAAATATCCGTCAGCTGCATTGTATTATGTGTCAGACACAATGTAAATTTTTGCACCAATTCATTGTTCCCAAAAGTGTGTGTGTGTGTGTGTGTGTGTGTGTGTGTGTGTGTGTGTGTGTGTGTGTGTGTGTGTGTGTGTGTGTGTGTGTGTGTGTGTGTGTGTGTGTGTGTGTGTGTGTGTGTGTGTGTGTGTGCGGGGGGGGGGGGGGGGGGGGTTGCCATAGTTTAACTTTTCATGGTTTTATTATAATGTAGTGGCTTTAATTTTGTAATTGAATGTTTTTTTTTTGGGGGGGGGGGGGTTTTAGTTAAAGATTTAGTTAAAAGGATCCCTGGCTAATGATGTCATTTGCCCATGTGTGGTCTAGCCCTATGGAATTTATGGAATGCATGTGCAAAAAAAACATATTTAGAATATTGATTTGATGCTCATATTAACCTTAGGAAGTATTAAGTGTTTTTTTTATTTTCACATGCATTCCACAAATTCCATAGGGCCGGCTAGATAACACATGGGCAAATAACATCATCAACTTGCGACGGGCATTTCCCCTATTGAGTGAAAGATGGACTATTTCTAAAATAAATACAATATCTAAGGTGCTTTTAATTTGACATTTTAGTTATAGAAGACAATTATAATCTATTAATGCATATTTGGCTTATTAGCCAGGGATCCTTTTAAAAAAAATTTGACCATAGTATATATTTACCAGGTAATGACATTGCTTTATGAATTGATATAAGGTAATTTTTTTTATCATCACACAGACACAGTTCTGTGGAGTTCTGTATAGATGGTACAGTTTGACATGATGAATTAATCTTGCAGTGACTTAAGAGCATTTCACTACATAAATTGACTAACATTTCCATTCACATCTAGATTACGTAGTAATTCCCATTGATATGATAGTAAATTGTGATGTGTAAAATACCCATTTTATGTACCATAAGTGCCCATTAAAATCCATTCAAGTATTGAAGGAACACTAACATACTGCAACCCAACAACCTATCAGAGAAGAGTCTCAAATGTATATTGTACACAAGGTTAAAATTATAGTTTTGCATTTGTCATTAGTTTTTTTTTGTATTTCCTTTTGAGTTTTTTAAACTTGTTGTGAGCGCAATAAACGTGCCACAATGCATTTTGAGCTTGTAAATCTGCTATTTTTGAAGATTTTTTTGACAAAGAAGACTAAAACTAAGGACATTTACAACAGATTTTAGTAAAGCCTTGTTTTCATTTTTAGTTCAGTTAATTAAAATATCTGACCACTTCTAGTTTTCGTTATTTGGTAAGCTTTAGTCTGATTGTACATGCCAACAACAAACTCCTCATGACCACACAGTTTGAAATCTCTCATAATTTGTGTATAGAAATAACTGGCTATTCCTTGCTGATGTTGAAACACTGTAAATAATTAATATTCACTGCTGCATAATTCATAATGATGATGACATCAGAATTGTAAATAAATGTATTTGGAAACATTTGATTTCATTTAATAATTCAAATAATGTCATAAGTTAAGTGAGTGTAATGCATTCCGACCGATTTAGCTGTCTTTTAGACATCTCAGATGTTCACCATTTGTTTCGTAGAATGTCCTTCACTGGGATGTTATGTATTATGTGAGGGATGGAACTGCTTCCCAGTATGTTAATCTGCAGCTGGTAGGCACAACCACAAAACATAAGGACGTAACTTTAAAGCCGGAAGACAGAAAGAGGACTTTATTAAAGCAATATTACATGAGAGGGTGTGTCAGGAACAAGGCTGGCAGAGCCTCGTTCAGAGCCTCGTTCCTGGCAGTGAACTAACACATGGTTCCCAACACTCGGGTCCGAGTTAGTTAAGGCGCGTACCACATATTGCAGAGTCGCAGGTTAGATTCCCGAACCTCTCTCCCTGTTTCCTGTCAATTTCCACTATAGGGAACGGGCGTAGTGACGTCAGATGATTTGCCATTAACTCCGCCCACTTTCGATGCCATCTTGGTAGGTGACCAGTTTGACGCGCTGCAACGTCAGCCATGTAGTCCTATGCTTCTTGTCTAGCAAGCAGCAAGTATCCTGCGACCAGTGGAGTGTAGACAGTGGAGTGTTCATTATCTTCCATCTCTCTTCTATCTCTAACTTGTTTGTCACTCTAATTTAGCAATGGGACGATGATCGGTGCTGCGTTGTCGGATGCAAAAGTGTTCAGACGTTGGAGTTAAAATGTACACAATTCCAACTTGGAAGCAAAAGTACTGCGATCAGATGTCGGAGATCTCAAATAAATGTTGTATGGCTTGGGTGTCAGCTGATGAAATAACAACCTTCAACAACATTCCCAAACACATATAAGCTCTCTACCTGTGCTCAAACAAGCATGACAGCACAAATATCAAGCTAAAAATATAAACATCTGTTGTGCTGATCAGACCAGAGTTTGACCATTCGTGGTGGAAAAAGTACTCAAATGTTTTACTTAAGTAAAAGTATCGATACTGCAATGTAGAAATACTCTGTTACAAGTAAAAGTATGGTAATCAAAATTTACTTCAGTAAAAGTACAAAAGTATTGGCATCAAAATATGCATAAAGTACCAAAAGTAAAAATACTCATTATGTAGAATGTCCCATTTCACAAGGTATCCTATGTACTGTATAAATGTATAAAAATCTTTTGAAAATAGCAGATCTACAGCAACTTGTGAGCTTGCAGATCGGCTATTTTCAAATAATTAAAGTTTAAATAGGGCTGAAGTGGTGAATGTATGTTTTGTTTATAATAATTCAAATCTACAAAGTAACTAGTAAGTCTCAATGTTGACAGTTACTGACCAAACAAGATGGCGACCGGAACTACGTCATTCTGGGCTCGACTCCTCCCTAAGCCCGTTCCCTAAAGAGACACACGGAGGACTACAAATTCACACCCACAATTGAGACAGCGCACCCACTCGAGGTCCGGGAGAACGATGTACTGCAGCTGTCAATGCAATCCCTATATGATAGGCATCGTAAAATACCGTGATTTCACTGGTTGACTACTGAGGCTGTAGCGATTTGTTTTGGACAATTATCCAAACAGCATCTTGCAAGACTAATTGTATATTAATACTAACCTGGAGAATTCACTAAGTAGTTGAAAATGTCGGGTTATGTCACTCTTCCATTTAGTTGGGCTATTTCCCAAACTACATTCAGGCAAGTTAATACAACAACAGTAAACCCACACGTTTTCATTTTTCATGTACCGTCGGAGCTCCATGGTAGGTAGAAAATTAATATAAGCATGACATGTTGAAAAATATAGACATGAACAAAGTCAAAGATTGGGATGAGAATTCCCCTCTTCGACGTCGGTGCTCGGCGCTCGTAAAGACAGTGATGTCACTGAAATGCGACTACTTGTCTGTCTGCCGTCTCCCCTCTGCTGTGTTAACATTATGGGTAACCCATTCAAGTGGCAATTTGACTATTTGACCAAACTATTGAGAAAACAAGAAGATATGTTGACAAAGACACTCCATACATTTGGAAACATACTTTTATTAAAATCTATATCGTCTCCAGTTCATGTAGGATTATTTTAAAAGTAGGCTAACTCTCATATCCTCTCATAGGGATTGCATTGACAGCTGCAGTACATCGTTCTCCCGGACCTCGAGTGGGTGCACTCAATTGTGGGTGTGAATTTGTAGGGTAAGTTGACCCACCCCCTTTTTCTAGAAAACTGTGTTGTCATGTGACCTTAAAGGGATACTTCACTCTCGGGCCGGGGACACATTTAAAAAAAATATTAAAAATAAATGAAAAAAGTTATGGAAAATTCATGGCCCCCTCACACATTAGTAGGACACTGCGTGTCGTGAGGGGGCCATGAATTTTCCATAACTTTTTTCATTTATTTTTAATATTTTTTTTAAATGTGTCCCCGGCCCGAGAGTGAAGTATCCCTTTAACTCTAGTAAACATCCATAATTTACACCTGGCTGTGAAGTTGGGGGTCACATGGGGAAAGTAGAAATGACTGAGGAAGAAAGACTGTTGTATCAAAGCAAATCGTCTAGCCCAGTGTCTAAAAATGTATACATGTTGGTGATTTGCCAATGGATAAAACCATGTGAATAATTACATATTATTCTAGCCAATTTTGTCTAAAATGGTGGCTGTGGGGCTAAATTAACCAAATACTCCGGGGTAAATTGAGCCAATCATCCAAATATTAATCATTATTCAGTATATTTCTTTGCTACTCAAATTATGCTGAATGACCTTTCATTTGGATGAATACATCATTTAAGAGAAGTTTTCAATATCGTATTAACAATTGCAAATATCAAAAGGTTCTGAATAACAAACTTTATTTAATTGGTTTTATAATATTTAAATAATCATTAAGAAAATAAATAAGACTATTTGCAAAAGGGAAATGTGTTAATACATTATTTTTGATATGTGAATACATTATTTGTTCAACTTACCCCTAACCAGGGGCAATTTGAGCCACAGGGCCACTTTTTTTCGTAAGTCATATTTTTATGGCCCTTTGCCAGATGCTTACTCATAATTTCAATTGATAGAAGACATCCTGAAATAAGGGTAGATGTTTAGATTTTACTGCTATATCATTTTGCCTTGCTTCCAGGACAACTTAAGAGAAAAGTGGCTCATCTTACTCCGTTCTCCCCTACTATCCGAATAAAGGCAATCATATCTTTAGAAACACCCGGGAGGAAGTGAACTAAGAAAAGGGAGGAGCCAGCTGAGTTCCAGTTTTTTTCCCTTTTTTTCTGAGTTCCTGATTTATTTATTTTTTACCGAATGGGTTCCCAGATTGACCAGATAGTAACAAAGGGAAAGGGACATTATGAATTAACCACTTAAGCCCTATTTCAAATGAATTGAAATAGCAGATCTACAAGCTCACAAAGTGTCTAGATTAAGTGAAATACAGTGAAACTTAGGCCTGCTAAATTCGCATTTTAATACCATTAACATTACCGGCACTCTTTTCTATTTCATTTAGCCAACCCTCCTCCATCCAATATCCTTGCCATTTTGTGCAAAATTATTTGAGGGTGTTTTATGAAAGTAACATAAAGGCAATGCGTTAACTTGGTATAGAAAGTTATTGTAAAATAATTTATTTTTTAAATGAAAGAAATAAGTAATATGTAATATTACTATATTATTATATTTTGAAAATATCTTCCCCATCACTGCTTACTACAGCCGGGGGATAAGAGAGTATGATTCTTCCAAGGAACTTAAAAAGTAATAGTCTCTGTTGGGCCGATAGTGAACATTTGTAGGCTATAGTCAGTGCACTTACTTGGTGAGGCTTAGTCTGGTTCTCTACATTAGAGGTGTATTCTCATATGGGAAGGTGATTTGTTGCAATGCAGAGCTTGTACAATACTGGAGGTAAACGTGATCTATTTATACTACCTGCCTAATGCTTAATTTATACTCCATTGTACGAGGAAGTACAAATCAGGCCTGTCCATGGTGCACTAGACACTAACCACCTCAACAGGTAGCATCAAATCACCAGAAGTTATTGTAATTCGTACAAATAAAAAAGTAAATTGTTTATACAATAAGGAACGAATGAGTATAAACAGAAAAAACAACAACCTAGAGTACATTTTGTAAGCTACATTGTCTTCATCAGGGTAGTTTTGTCAGTAATGAGTTACATGAATTACACCAATGATAATTGTTCATGAGTTATAATCTAATTGTGTTGGAAGTTTAAGGCAATATTGAACAGTAGGAAATGAATTCCTCCATTTCTATACCTGTGGAGTTAAAGCTGCCCTATGTAACTTTCCTATTCTACCCTGGATTTGAACCCGGTTTCCTGCATGTGCAAGTGCTGACATTATTACCATTGAGCTAATAGAGCCTACCTGCTTGCTCAGGGGATACATTGAATCTTGACCATCAGGTCAAAACTCGTGTCAGCTCCTGTGTCTAGGTGAGACATGACCGACACGATCTTTATGTCTCAATAGAAAAGCAGGGAGACAAACTACAACCACCAAGTTATGTTGTATTAACATACTCTTTCATACAGATTGGACAAAATCACATTGTATTCATTAAGAAAAACGTACATAGTGCTGCTTTAAGCAAGTGACAATGTGAAAATGTTCACATTAGGGATAGAAACGGTAGTGCAGATTCATTCTGTTCCATGACTGTTTTGAACATTTCTCATAAATTGAGTCCTTAAATCTGAGGCTATTATAACGCCTCGTTTCAAAGCTTTGCTATGCACAGGTATGCACTGCAATCACCCCTATTCACACAGATGGCGTAGAGAGCCATGCAGGATGCCAACTCCCTTGTCAGGAGCAGTGCAGTGACTTGCTCAATGACATTCAACATGATTCCAGGAGGAGCTGACCTGGGATTGAACCGAGAACCTTCCCCCAAAAAAGGCTCTCCCTCGCAAATCACTCTGAACTAACTCAAATGTGTGACATACTGCATGTAGAACATCTGTATTGTTAATACTTATTACTTAAAGGTAGGGTAAGTGATTTACTTTGGTTAAAATAAGTGTTAAATAGCTCTATATTCTGATAGTACTCATTGCTATAGAGTGTTTGTTCAGTAAAAGGAGTCTCCCATGTCTCTCCAGCTCTTTATTAAACAGAAAATGCATTTTCAGTGCTCTCTCCTGATTGGCTTAAATGTTGTCACCTACCTGAAAATGTACTCTGTTTACTAAAGCGCTGGAGAGACCCCTGTGACCGAACAAACGCTCTGTAGCAATGATGACGATCAGAATATAGTACTTTAACCTTTTTAACCAAAAAAAAGAAAAAATACCAAACAATATCACTTACCCTACATTTATGCTGGTATTTCTATTTTATAAGAATACACATATCTAGAACTGCAAAAAAAAAGAATAGCAGATCTACAAGCTCACAACGCTTTTAGATCGGATATTTTCATTATTTTTTAAAATGTTTTCACCTATAATGAAATGCCTAAAAGAGGTATTGATTATTAATAGAACATTTTTGTTTATCAATTTTCTTATTGTCTCCGCCAGGCTGAAAGGCATGGCGAGAGAGTATGTTTTACCCCCTGTGCGTCCGTCCGTCCTATCCTGTCTGTGTGTTAGCAGCTAATCTCCGGCACCGTTGGCCCGGTCGCTGCGAAACTGTGCACACACACTCCCTGGATGCCAATTCAGAACCTCTGCCCCAAAATGTTCACATGGGCCTGTTATAGCGCCACCAGGAGGCCGATTTGTGCAAAACCCATTTACTCCTACAGATTTTATCCAAACATCACGCAAATCGGTACACAGTATCTCTATAGTCATGTGATCAAGACGGATCTGTCTGATATTTCATATTCCATCCTGATTGGCTAAGGTTGGCTTCCAAAGTTTGCAGGATTGGTCCGTTTTGAACAAAATGTCTCAAATCATGAACAGAGCGTGCGATTTCCGTGAAAACGTGCACGCACATTCCCACTAGGCCGAGGAAGAAATGGCACCCTTTTCACATTGGCCTGTTATAGCGCCACCAGCAGGTCTAATTTACCAAAACAAATTTTTGCAACAAAATGCCTCAAATCATGAATGCATGCACATTCCCACTAGCCCGAGGAAGAAATGGCACCCTTTTCACATTGGCCTATTATAGCGCCACCAGGTGGCCACAATAACCTACCTGACCAAGGCCCTCATTGGAAACAAGTCCGCAAGGACTTTTATGAACGGACCTGTTAGACAAAGTATTTTAAATGTAACTGTGCTGTTTTACATTTTTGCCTAATAAAATATTCAATCAATCAAAAAACCTGGCGGAGACCTGTGCTCCGAGGAGCACTTTTTCTAGTTTAGAATCGATTATATCAATTAGCTCGATTAACTGTTGCACCCTACACTAGGGGTGTGCCGATATATCGTCCCGCGATATATCGCGATACGTTTTCGTGACGATATGTATCGTTTTGGGGAAAAAAAATATCGTTTAAAAAAAAAAAAAAAAAACTTTTTTTTTTTTTTTTTTTACAATAATTATAATCAGGCATGCAAACAGCCCCGGGGTGAAAAGGGTGACAACATGTTTTTTTTTCGGGTCAGGTGTCACACTATTGCCCTATTTGGATTCAAAACGGCTATTGAAGCTGAAAAGATACTAGTTCGCATATCTGAATAATGCAAAAACAGAATTATTTGTTTGCATTTGCTTTTTTTCTCCCCCATATATTTGTCATAATAAAAAAAGTGCGTATCGTATCGTATCGAAATCGTATCGAAGTTGTGAGCCAAATATCGTATCGTATCGTTTGGTGAAATTAGTGTATCGGCACACCCCTACCCTACACACATCACTGCTGCAGGCAGCTGCTTTTTGATTGAATACTTTATTAGAAGTTTGCAGAAAAAAGCACATGAAAGTACAGTTCAATACACAGTCAGCTAATAGGATTTAAAACCCAAGAAAACCTATGGCTTCTTTCCTTTGTATTCAGCTGCTAATAATACAGTACTGTACGTGCGCTGGTCGTCATCAGGGTAGTTTTGTCTGTAATGAGTTACATGCCTATGAATTTCACCAATGATGGATGGGTTAATTGTAGAGTGTTTCTCAAGGATAAGCAGTCCATTGGAGACATTACTAATACAATACCTGCAGGCACTGTCAAATCATCTAGATACAGTATAGTAGGCTATAAGTGTACTTATAAGTGTTGTTATTCTGGTTAACAAGTCTTCATGGACCACACGACTTTGTTTGATATGCTCTTTGACAATTATTGTCAAAGAACATATCAAACATGTTTCTCTCTAATGTTCTGTGAAACAGACAAAATACATACTATATGGTGTGTTTAATGTGCCAACAAGATGTATTATTTTTGTGAGAAAATGGCACGAAACATTTACTGCACAGTTTTCCAAAGAATAAGTTACATGCCATTGGTTTAAATTGAGGATCTATTTTGTGTATGTGAGTGTGAAGATATTAGAAAAGATTAGAGTCCGAAAGAGAGGGGGAGAGAGGCTGACAGCTAACGTCAGCAGCGATGTGATAAAAGCATATTCCTCCCCCAGCCCCTCAATGAAATAAACGATCTGACACTTGTATGCTCATGTGCCTCTCTAACGCACAGTAAATGTGCACTTCCATAGGAATGAGAGAGAGAGAGAGAGAGAAAGTGTGACAGTACTGGCCTGGGAGGCTCGAGGCTGAGGCCTGACATGAATCTGAGATATCTGACTCACTCACAAATTGGTCACTAATTATTCCGCGGGGAATTGATCTAAAGAAACATCTCAGATACTATCGTCGCTGTCGGGTGGAAAACCTTGTATGTCCATAACAGTTAACTTCTTAGAAAATGTAAAAAAAAAGAGAAAGAACCCCTGTTCAAATGGATGCAACGTAGTTATTATTCACAAGCTCTTACTAATACTTTTCATTGGTTCAATATTTATAAAACCCACACATTTAACTACTTTCACTTTCACTAAACATTTTTGTGAAAATAGCAGATCATCAGAGATGGTGAGCTTGTAGAACGGTTACTACTACGGTTGCTACTTTTGTGTGACGCTGAAGTATGACAAAGTAGGGCGTTTATTTACCCAAAAAAAGTTTAAATATGGAGATACAAGATTTTTGCCTGACAGCAACGCTATTCACGGCCATGGTACTGTATGCTTTTATATAACTCTGTGTCTGTATCTGTTGAATTGAGTGTGTGGGTGGATGAGTCACTTCCTGAGGCAACAGCCTTGGTAGCTTGGTCTCTTTGGGCATCTATTATCTCCAATTATGTACTGGAAGGATCAAACGGGTGATAATAAACAAGACCAGGAGACCTGGTTCTGCCAGACCCAGAATAAGTACTTTATAAGATCAGAGCACTACGTCACGGCTAAGCCGGACTTCACATGACGTGTCAGCCTGTGTCTATGCCCATGTATGGACGAAAGGGGGACAAAAGATGGACAGACATTTATCCCCATATATGGACGAAATAGGGACAAAGCCTCATGTAGGCCGACCCTCTGGGTCTGGCAACAAAAAACCCATTTTGAGAGGTCACAGGCCACCGCAAAACCTATGGCAAGTTGATGATCCTGTCCCTCATTCTGAAATGAATACAGTACAGTACAGTACAGTACAGTACAGTATGGTACGGTACAGTACGGTACGGTACAGTACAGTACAGAACAACAATTCTGCACAATTACTGACTGAGAACAAAATAAAAGTCGAGGAACAACAGGCTACAACCAAGAAGGAACCATTTCTGTCTTGTGAAAGAATTATTTGCGAGTAAGTAAAAGGCTCTTGGTCATTTGCTTCTCAGACATTCATTTGAATCTCTTTGCATGTTTGGAAAGTGTCTCTCAGTCATTCAATCACTTCAGCCTTGGAGTGGTTTATGTGCAGACCATGTTGCTACGAAGTCCATGCACCCAGAATTCTAAGTAAAAGAAAGAAACTCAATATGCCAGTGAAACTTTTCATTTATTTATAACTTCACATTTTAATTCAAATTAATTCAATTCATGTAGCAGACACCACACAATGCTTAGTCTGATAAGTTATTTTAGAATATTATTGGGCAGGGGTTCTCAACCTTTTCTGAGCACTGAACCCCTTCTGTCTCAAAGGTTCAATTCAGTCATTATAGAGTGGAATTTGTAGAAGTTGAGGGATTAATGCTGATGAAGTTATTGCACAGACACAATATGTTGATTTGTGGGAGTGTAGAATATAGTTTTGTGTTTGAGTTACTGTTAATTGTATTGTTATTAATGTGAAGTGGCTTGTTATAGTGTTATATATATATATAGCATATCTATAATTATAGGCATTTTGTTCAAAGCTAACCACTCCTGCAAACTTAGATGCCAATCTTAGCCAATCAGGATGGAATATGAAAAATTGGGCAGATCCGTGTTGATCACATGACTTAAGAGATAATGTGTACCGATTTGCGTGACGTTTGGACAAAATCTGTAGGAGTAATATCTAAAATTGTGTTTTGCAAAAATCGTATAAAAGGCAGATTTCAAAATGCAAGGAAGAGGTATTTCCTTGGCCTCTAGGGAGTGTGGGTGCAAAGTTTCACACCGATCGGGCCAACGGTGCCGGAGATTAGCTGTCCACAGACGGACGGACACACGGACAGACACACACACACACACACACACACACACACACATACACACACACACACGGATGGACGGACACACAGGGAGCAACATAGTCTCGGCCACGCCTTCGGCCTGGCAGAGAAAATGAAGAACCCCTGCCATAGGAGAAGGCCAGTACAAATTATTATATCAGTGTGATCGATCAGGGTCACAGCGAGACCTTGTTTTCTATACTGATTACTATTTACCCCATGCATGCAGGAATGTGCGCGTGCACGCACACACGAACGCATTGTCACCTCACTCCTGAGATCACTTGCTTTTCTTTTTGAGAGAACTAATCCCCCCAAAAATCATATTTTTGCATCAAACATCATTGCATCATTTTGCGCATTTGTGGCGCCCCCTACGGATCAAAGTGGAAATGCTTTTGGGGATTCTTTGAGTGAACCACCCTTGACATGTGATTAAAATTTGGGAATGACCGGACGTTTCGTTCGTGATTTTTTACCTTTTTTGTAAAACAGGCCCCTCCCACTAACTTTGGAAGCCATTTACGAACGAACGGTATGGACTATCAAAATTCCACTTGGATATGTTTATCGCATGGGTTTAGAGATCATGTGTACCGATCTTTGTGAAATTTGGACAAAATATGTGGGAGGAGGAGCTAAAAGTGTGTTTTGAAGAAAATTCAAAATGGCGGAAAATCTATCCTAACGCAAATGCGCGTGGCCTATATGGGAAGTTACGTTATGACCCAAGGAATCTAGGGGAAAAATATTTTTATTCTACGACCTACGGTTCAAGAGTTATAGGCCAATACGTAAAGTGGGCTGTTATAGCGCCACCATGAAGCCGACTGGTGTAATAATTTTTTTAATAATTTTGCACTAAATCATGAACCTCCCCTTCAAGTCTTGTAACTCTAGCCCTTACGGTTTCTTGTGAGCTTGTACTGTAGATCAGCTATTTTCGGCACACGACACCAGTGCGCATCTGAGTACGGTATACATGCAAATCATGCATTAAGCCTCCAAACCCCAACCTAACCTCTAAATGTCTAATCCTAACCTGAATCTTTTGCAAATAAATTCTAAGCCTCACTCCAACATCTTTTTTTAACCATAAAACAACCATTTCTCTTGTGAAGACCAGGACATTTGTCCTCTCATTTGCCCCTCACACTTATAGTAATACACTCAAAACAATGTTGCAAGTAAAGGACAATGGACAAATTTCATTGCATGATGGTGCTGCTCACCGAAAATAAGGAGCTAGTTACACAGTCAGGCTAGGAAGTATAAATGAGCTTAGTTGATTGGTGCTGCCAGGGTTTTTTGCCCGGGCCCCCTGGAGCTTTGGACCCCGGGCTGCATCCCTGTGAGGCGTGAGCCTGTGTGTTAGTCCAGGCCTGCCTGTGGAGTTAACCACATGTGCCCTGGTGTATCTATTCTGGGGCAAACATTCTGCGAAAATAGCTAAACTATTTTTGAGATTTGTTGTATAGGGAAAAAGGAGGGACCCTAGTATATTAGATATCAAGGTTAATTCAGTAGATTTAAATTGAATCGCTGGCATATTGAGTTTTTTTTTATTTTATTTTACTAATTCTGGGTGCATGGTCTTCAGAGCAACTGGACCACAAACAAACCACCCCAAGGCCAAAGTAATGCAGAATGACTGAGACACACTTGTTCCAAACATGCAAAGAGATTCAACTGAATATGTCAGAGAAGCAAATGACCAAGAGCCTTGTTTTTGTTTACTTGCAAATAACTCATTCTTTCACAAGACATAGAAAGGATTTCCTTCTTTGGTTGTAGCCTACAGACTTTTCTTTTCCTTTTTCCTGATGATTACTAATGTTGTCAGTCAGTAATTACAAGTTAAGTTCAGAATTGTTATCTTCTCTTCAGATAAAAGGGAGGAGGGCGCACACCAGTATTGGTGGTGCTGACCTTGGTAAGTAAATATGAAAAGAAAGAAAGAGGCCGCACACTCGTAGCCACGTTGCAGGATTTATTTGGAAACCAACATTTCGACCACGTAAGGTCTTCTTCATTTTCTTCTTAACAAGTGCATAATACTACCTGGCCATTTAGGGCTTTTCCTGTTTCAATCATGATCGCAAACACACCCCCAATGGAGAGCACCTGTGTCCTCCCGTATAAATGTGAGTTTGTTTTCCCTGCTGTGCCATTCCCTGAAGACCACCTTACGTGGTCGAAACGTTGGTTTCCAAATAAATCCTGCATCGTGGCTACGAGTGTGCGGCCTCTTTCTTTCTTTTCATTTCCTCTTTATTCAGAACATCTGTGTGAATGAAGAGAACATCCTCTTCATTCAGAATATCTTGTCAATATTCATTACATATCCCTCATGACATTCTATTTTAAGAATATAAGAATATACATGCGTATATTCTTATTAGATGCAGCTGATAATGTCTGCAATGTAAAGGAATTGATTGAGATCAGATTTAAAAAAAGGATTAATAGTGTGGTTTAAAATTCATAGATGACATTTAAGAGAATATGATGTTTATGTGTTGCTGGTGTAGTATAGATAGAACATGAGACAGCAAAGCCAATGAACTACTGTTTATCTCTTTGTTAGGACGTCTTCTTTCAAGTTTGGCCGTGCACAGGAAATTGTGCCACAATTGAATAGAATTAACCCAGAGTGTTGTGGAGTGAGCCACAACACGACAACACGAAGATATTTTTCTGCCATCATTTTTAAAAGTAGGCTACACTGGAGAGAGACAGGAAACAGGGAGAGAACCACTTGACAATCAGGGCCCCCAGCCCTTTTAATCAGAAATTGCCTTCAAGAACATCCACTTCTTCCAGTAACACAAGAATATGGAGGATATTATATTAACCTTTTACATAAAATCCTGTTTAGTGGGCATCTGGGTAGGCAAATTGAGAGAAAAATTAAGATGGATATACAAATGTAAGTACTTTTTTTTTGTATCCTGTTCTATTAAGTTAAGTAAAAGTAAATCTATTGAATGTTTATAATGTAAAAAAGAAATATTCCTTTCACCTTATTCCAATTATTAAGTGAGGTAAGAGTTCTGTAATCCCAGCTGATGTATTTTCGAGAAGAAACAGATTCTCCTCAGGAGAACTGGGCCCTGTGAAAATACTATATCTAGTAGTATAAATGTAACTCCAGGAGATACTTCTTTGAATAGTAAATATATTTGAAACTTAAAATGCTATGCAGTTTCAGGGAATGGGGATTTGTTTACAAAATAGCTTCTTACCAAAATGTAACAAGAGAAGATACTTCTATGACCCACGGCCCTGCCAATGTTCTAGAGGGAGAGATCAGTCTGCACAATAAATACAAGAAGGTCAAGTGTGCAAGGTGCATAGCGAGTGAGCTATGTCCATAGCTGGGGTGGTGCACGGCGGTCAGTGGTGGACAGTAACAAAGTACATTTACTTTAGTACTTAAGCAATTTTTTTTTGACTCCACTACATTTCTATTCTAGGAAGGAAAAAGTTTTATTATGCCCATTATGCCCTATTTCAAGTACAGTGAAAATTGCAGATCTACAAGCTCACAACGTGTCTCAATGCAACACGTTGTGAGCATGTTGTTGTTTTTTGGGAAAACATCTGAACTGTTTGGGGAAATTACTATAAAATCAATGCATCTATATTAAAAGAAAATACACTTTGTAATTTGTACTATAGAGCAACTTTGACTTGTAGTTGAGTAATATTTGACCAGAAGTATCTATACTTTGACTCAAGTACTGAGGTTGAGTAAATTGTTCACCACTGACAGCGGTGTCACCCACAAAAAAAATATTTTCAACATTAACAACTCGATGCACGCAAAAGATTTCAATTACCGGCGTTCGACAGAGACTTCGCACACACTCTGTTCTGTCCATTCTACTACAATGTGCATGATGCACAGAGTACATCTCTTCACCTACATCTGCTTTGCCTTTATACATGCAAATAACAGCTGAGGATCAGGATAGGCAGCCTTCACAGCAACGACACAGTCATGTGGCAAACAGGATTGTAAACGAGCTCTATCATGTTCTTTTTATCCATAATATGCAAGAGTTCCACTTTTCTCACTGTAAATTACATGAGCGTAAGATAAAAGGATAGGTACATATATTTGTGAGGGAAATAAGGTATTTTTGATAACCAAATACTTGCATGAATGGGAAAATGTTCTGTGCTTGCCAATTCTTTTGTGTACACACAACAGTTGAAGAAAATCAAAGCCTTGGAAGAAAATGAATCGAACCGTATTCGAGCTTGAGTGGTGCATATTTGTTCAATGTTTGTGAGTGAAATGTAAATCCCAATGATTGTCCTTTCCCAGATGGCTTTTATGAAAGCCAGTGGGGATAAAGCAGCTTCTGGCTTTTGGCAGTCACTGCAGGTGTGACAGAAACGGGCTGAGCCATGGTAGACACCCTGTTGCCAAAACCTATTACTGCTCTATTGATGGCAAGATTTATGTATTCACAGAGAGTGCCACTCTGCCCACTCACATGGCCTTGTGAGAAGATACAGTGTGCTGTGCACTGGATGTCAGCGATGAGCACAAAAAAAAAAAGTCAGCAAAATAAAAGTCCAAAACGAATATCTTGCATACAATGAAAATGAAAAGAAACTTGGAACGAATAGTATAAGCGGAAAAACAGGAAAAATATCAAGACTGTCACAGGTTTCTTTAATCAATTCTGACATTTGTGCACTGTATCTACAATCTTGGAACCCATTTAGAGAAAAACAAAATCCCTTTGTTTTTGCCTCTGGGGGCACGTCCTTTTTAGTGTAGAAACAGGAACTTGGTTAAGCTCCACTCCTTTCTTAGCCACTTCCTCCAGAGTGCTTCTGTGTTTATTCCTACTAACAATAAAACTACAAGACTTTAGGGCAGTGGTGCTGACAGATTCTGCTGTTAGCAGAATCTGTCTTGAGAGATTAGTGTATCTATGACATACAGTATGACATAGATGCACAAATGTCAGAATTGATAAAAGAAACCTACGACAGTCTTGATCCAAGGCTACCCCCAGACCTGTGACTCATTATCATACAGTATCTAGGACACAGAGTGAATCCAATTCATGTCATTCATCCTCCTGATTGTGAAAATGCTATTCAGGATCAGATTGCAAATACCCTGCAGCACCCCTCCCACAAGTTTTTATGGTTGACGATGACGAGACATGTAATCTCGTAAACAACGCCATTGTATACTGTATGCACATACAGCTCAAATGCCTTATCCCCTACTTGGCTCATCAGATCACAACCTGATCTGGCTCATTCCCACCTACATGCCGGATGTTGATGATCTGTCTGTCTCTCCGTCTATCTAACTATATCAGTTTCGCAATCAGTCATCGTTGACCTTGAGAGCACATCCTTCCGTCACGGGGAAGAATCTAAAACACTTTCTCTGCTGAATTGAGAGTCCAGTAGGCTGGCCATATGCCTCCAAAATGGAGATACTGACTTCCATGCCTGACTTGCTACCAGGACTAATCATCAGCAAGACCACGGTGGTATCAATCAGGTTTTTGCAGATTTCCTTATTAGAACAAACGTAAATACAAGAGGGACTGGCAGAGGAGCTGCCCCCGGCCCAAATAATACAGTACATCATAATTCATCAGTTGGTTTGTATTGTCATACTAAAAATTTCTATACTCAGTTACTTACTATTACATTCTCTAAATGATGTTGCCAATCCCAAATTAAGTTACAAAATAATTACGTGGGTTCATATTTTTGTTTGTATCTACACAGAGAGAAACAAGAAATTAGGACTCCAAACTAATGTGACAAAATAAAAGCTTATTTTTTTCTTCTTCAACCCATTCCACAACATTGTATACAGAACATTAATAACATTACATGGTCTAACACACTGATTAGAACCGTGTAATCTATGCAAGTAGACATGGCATGAGCTACATTCATTCCGATTATAATCTGAGGAAGAACAAAGTAAATATAAACTTTATAATACCCCTTGTATGCAAGAACAAAATACAGTCTGACAGTTTTTCATGATTTTCACTTCTTTGAGAAATACTTGTGTATCTTGCACAGTTTATGGCCAAGCATTTAAATAAAATTAACTTCTGGCATACATATGAGAAATAAAAAATACTATGCATGTTTTTGGGAATGAAATCTAATACAGCCTAATTATTACGAATAAATATAAATGTTTTTTTTTTTTAATAACACTTGGCTAATATTTTGCCATTCTCTGCCATGGATAAATTCACATGGATCCAGTCTGTACCCATGTTTCAACTCACTGATAATAATTTAAAAAGTACCACAACTTGTTTCAGCTCTCTGCTCTTTTAAATCTACATACACTACGGAAGGAAACTTGTATACTGGAATCAAAACACTTCAACTCTGATAATGACACACAGTTCTCAAATAGCCACTACTGGTCCCCAAAATCTCATGTTCTTCCATATTAATTATTGACTTTCAAACTCACTATCAAGACAAATATAGTACTTGTTGTGTAATGAATGTATTTTTTTCCTTCTTTTTTTTTCAGCGTGGCACTGTGTGACTGTGTCTCCAGAGCTAATGTTACAAATTGCAAGACCAGTCACCAGTCAGCGCCAAATGTATTGTGCCCAATGCCAGCAGGCCACAGAAGTACCTCCACTAAATAGTTTTTCACATTTTGGAAATATGTCTGTGTGTGTGTATCCAGAGCTGATCTTTCAAACTGCTCTACCAGTCTGCGGACTGTGGCAAATCTATAGTGCACATAGCGACTCAGTAGGCCAAAGTTAATTTTTTATATAATTAGATTTTTATAATGGAAGTCAATGGGGCTCGAATGGGGCTGAAACCTTGTCATACGTCAGAGATGCTGTGTACGAAGAAGACTGAGGTCATAGGCGTGTGTACACAGAGCTTGAGATCCACATGAAGCCACGCCAGGATCAGTGTATGTGTTTGTCCAGAGTTAATCTTGCAAACCGATGAACAAATCAGCACCCAATGCTCTGTGTACAGAGCCAAATAAGTACCTCCATTTTAAATCTATATATATTTTTTAATATGTGACTTTCATTTTATAATGGAATTAATGGGACTTGGACCAGGCTTTTGGATCCCGAGATCCTCATGATTAGAATGTATTATCTTTTTATATTATCTTTTTTTATCAGAATCGGCAACCTCTATTTCTGGTGAATGTCACCAACGAATAAACACAAAAACTGTTCAAATGATTACAAATGGTTTGAAAGTTTTACAGTATTACATTTGGTACATCTTTCCAGCAATCATGAAATGAGTATTTCCTTTACACATAAATCACCTTTATACATTAGTTTGTGATGCTACATGTATGTTTGGATGGACTTGAGCAATTGTGTAACAATTGCTACAGTGTCATACTGTAAATATTAAACAATAAACATCTGAAATAAAAGCTGCAACCACAGGGCAGCTTCCCAATAACAATTCATACATTCAGTCAAATACAGAAAGTAATCAACATTACACAACAAGTGTCGTAATAAAATGACCAGAAAATGCTTTAAAGCAATAGGTCACTTTAGTAGAGGTTTTTATTATTATTTCATTATCATTACCATTATTATTTTTATAATTATATACAGTACAGTTGATTATAAATATACATTTGGAATCAACTGCGCAACAAAGCGATAATATCATGCTGATGATGATGATGAGAGATATATCTCATCAGATATCATCATCATCATGACAAGGTAACTACACAACTCAAACCTTTACCAAAGTATCCTATTGCTTTAAGTTAAGGCAGGACGTTTTGTTATTATTGTGTTCAAATGTATCCCATTCACAGGCTCCTTCCTTGACCTCTGAACTCTTCCCCTTGGGATTCTAAAAGAATGTATTTCAACTAAAGGGAGCTGGGAACACATCTTTGAAAGATCCCGAGAGACTAAGGTTCATAGGTTCGGGATTTGTAGTGCGCCCCCCATCCAGTTATTACAATGGCCCGGGGGACAGTGAAGAAAGCAGAAAAAAACATAGGACAAGACAAAGAAGACTACACTAGGACAACAAGAACTCAGTCAGTCACAACAGGAGGGAGTAGAAACCAAACACAACCCACAAAAGTGAAGGGGTGATCTCTGGGCACACGGCAATTGGCAGCATAATTTAAGAGTCATCTAGGCTAATTAGCGGCGCTGGCAGCCAGACCGACTGGTTCGGCAGTGATCCCAATGTCTGTGTTCACATTTTCCTTGTCTCTACGTAGACTGTGTTCATGTGCAGTCCCATCTGCTGCCCTGTGGTCAGCGCCTACTGCCTGTGATACACTGCTGAAACCCTGATCCCTGTGAAAAGATGGTTGATAGGGAATAAGAAGGACACGAAAGGCAAGAAGAATATAAATATGTCACTATGACGTGAAAATGTTTTGAAGGTTGTTGAACCACTTGACCCGAGAATCCATATTTTTGGGGGAACATTAGCTAAAATGACCAGATCTGAACTATTTTTGTCGAAGAGATTTGGTGTAGACAGAAAAAAAGTGGTCCAAATACAGAGCCAACTCCAGTTTACCAAGTCTAAAGGGTTTAGATGTCAAAAGGAAGCTGTATTAGTAATGTGTAGCATAGGCCTGAACCTTCTGCATTAAAGACTTTCCAACCCTGCCTGCATCCTGGATATGTGGTAGGAAAGACGGTACCAGTAAGTCCCACGAATTAACACTCACTTGAGAAGCTGTCCCAGCTCCCGCTTTATCCGCCGCACAACGGGTGGTCCCTGAAAGGTGAATGCGGTGTAAAGCTGAACCAATGACGCGCCAGCGCGGATCTTGTCCATGGCATCCTGCCCACTGGCCACACCGCCAATTCCGACGATTGGTATCCTACCTAGAACCACACAAGGGATAAATTGGTGTATATAACATACCAAGCTAATATGCACGTGTACATACGCTGATGTTCTCTCTTTTTGCACTCTTTTTTATTTTTATTTTTACTGTTTTATTAACAAAAATAATTGTACTCTTATGTACCTGTACACAAGATGAAACAAAGCACAACCTTGAGTATAGGGTCCATGGACAAACACCATTATTACCGGCAGCAGTGTTATTTTGTGCGCGTCATTCACAGAATCAATACGGTAAATGAAGGCAAACACATGTGAGCCAGTAAATGAGGTCCGTACCTTTAGTGAGGCTGTACATTTCACTGATGGCATGCGTGGAGAGCTCCTTGAGAGGCTGACCACTGAGCCCACCCACCTCAGACTGATGAGGGTCCTGCAGTGTCTCTGGTCTGGACACTGTGGTATTAGAGACCATAAGACCGTCCACTCCCAGCTACAAAGCACAAACACAGATAGGTAAGAGAGAGAGAAAAAGAGAAATAGGAATAGATACTGTTTATCAGTATTTCTCAAACTTTTGCATTGGCTGCGGACCCCCATCTGAAAATATTTTGTGCCAGGGACCCCCATACAAGATTTGTGTTAAAATGTTTCAAAATATATTCACTTATATACTCACTTGTTTTTTACATTTTAAAAAAAAAATAGCAGATCAAAAAAGCTCACAACGAGTCACATTGCGGTGCATTGTGAGCTTGAAGATCTGGGTTCAAAATTGTTAAACTGATTTTGATGTTATATTAACTAATTTCGCTAGTGGGGACCCCCCTGGAACCCCTTCAAGGACCCCTGGGAGTCCCCGGACACCACTTTGAGAACCACTACTGTATATGAACCAGCTACAGTAGTTCTCCAGTACATGTCCAACACACAAATGCTTATTGTTGACGGGCTAATCAAATGCAGGTGTGATTATCTGCTGGTGGAGAGAGTTTGTGCGTGGGAGGATGTGAGACGTCTGGCTCAGACAAGCCTCTGTTATGACATGCGGTGGTAAACAGAAAGAGCGCTCTTCAAATGTTTGCTTTTTTTTCATCCTCACTGAGTTCAGGATCCTCTATTTCATCCATTCCATTAACTCTCGTCTCTGTCTTGCCCCAATGAACACACAAAACCTGCTTCAGGTTTTGTAACTGCCGAGTCAATTAAATGAAGGAGGAGAGGGGAATACTGAAGGGAAAGGTGGAGAGAAGCATAATCTTTTTAAATGGATGAGCTCAATAATAATGTGCGGCTGAGAGGCTGGGGTAAAACACTGCTGTGATGAGGGTTGGAAAAATTGTTGTATATGAAAGCAGTTCGGCGAATTATAGATGCTACTGTATATGCCAAGATATAAGACTACCCTCCTCTTTTCAACACCCGTTTTTTAGAAAAATACATTTGAAAAACAAATCTTGTAAATCTGTCATGCATTGCAAATACATTAGGAACACATACATGTTGCTACAGGCCAAAATCAACAACCATTAATGGATGCTAACCTCAGTGACAACATCAGCAATGTCCTGTTTGTCCTGGGAAGTGAGGTCCGGGGCAATCTTCACCAAGACAGGGGGTTTATTATTTCCTGGCAATGCATCACGCTCCTTCAGCACCTGAGGGACATGTATTGGAGTTGTTAAATGGAGCGGTAGCAACTGACAGAGTAAACATAGATGGCGATGAAGCTGGTGTACAGAACATTGAGTACAACTGAGACAGCTTAAATGGCAAAAGAAAGTGTCTAGAATCTCTGAAATATTCTCCACAATATTTTCACGTTGTCCAATGTCCAAATAACTGTCGCAAATACCTGATCCAATCGCCTATTGACCATATAGGTGAGCAATTTCTTCTGTGCTTTATGTCAGGCTCTGTCTGGCTCCGTGGAGCATTCACTAGGGGTCAACACCATTATTATTTGATTACGTGGCCCTCTCAAGACGATCTATGGCTCAATTAGCCAATTGCTTTGGGTAGCCTAGTTGAAAACAAACGTCAGCCTAGGCTACTAAACAAGGGTGTTGTAAGGACTCAACTCCTTAACATCTGAATGTTAACAAGTTATTCATGCATTGAGAACAAGTCAACCCACCCAGTCTGTCCATCTGAACCAGCACGATGCTCTCTCATGAGAGAGGGTCATATAATTATTATAGTCGCCTGTTGAATAATATCTGTGCAAACAGAGAGGGAGAGAGAGAGAGAACTAACGCAACACAACACGGTCTCATAATCTCCCCGACAGTCTCATCGGCGTCAATTGCTCATACAATTACAATATGACAGGTACTTTATGTTTGTACCAAACATGAGATCTTGAAAACAAATTATTGGATTGCCAGGGAATTGGAATCATGCTCCCTGGAGGATGAAACCTCCCAAGCCACCCGTAGGCCAAAATTCCCATTAGCACACAGGGTATTGCAGAATCAAATGGGAAGATTACCATGAAATTTGCTGGGCACATTCATGCTCAGCAATAAACGTGTCCGTGGCAACGGCAAATCTTTTTCTATTTTTTTATCCCACGATTTTATAACCCTATTATTTGCACCCAGTGCCAATTGTCTATGTAATCCTGGGTACCCACTCCCTCTGCCAACCTAGGGAGGCCAGGGCCGAGCTCATGCCTCCTTCAATGCATGAGAGCCAACTGACCTTCTTATCACCTGACAGGGTAGAGTTTCCCCGGTTGGACGTAGCGCGTGGAAGGAACACGTTATTCCAACCAGTTCCTTTCCCCTCCATTAGGCGCCCCGGCTGGCCAGGGGGAGGCAGTATTGTTAGGATATTAGGATTACTGCATGTTTTTGTGAGGGTACCTACCCTAGGAGACATGGGGAGAACATGCAAACTCCACACAGAAAGGCCTTTTCGCCAACCCCACCTAGGGTATGGGCACTGATGACACGGAGGAGAGGACACGCCCCCAGCGCCCACAGCATCCCCTGCGGGAATCTAACCCAGGACCTTTTAGCTGTCCACCATGCCCCCCTCCACGGCAAATCTTTGATTTAAAAAAATGTAATACTAGAGCCAGTATACAGTGGCTGACTTGCCAGTCTCCAGGTTTTCTTCAGAATAGGTAGGACACTGATTGAATTAATGCAGAAATACCAGTGGTGTAAAGTAACAAAGTACAAGTACTTTGTTTCAATACTTCTATACTTTACTTGAGTTAATAGCCTACTCATCACAACTTTCAATTTTACTTCAATACATTTGAAATAAATTGTTATTTTACTCTACTACATTATCATTGGACACCTCGACACTCAAATCAAATCAGAATATAATTCATATATAATATAATCATCATCATGATAATGGATTATACACACTGCTCAATATTCAGAACAGGTACTCTCATCAAGACAAGATGCCTGCTGTCCATTGTTGTATGCTGATGTATAAAAAAGATTTAAAGTGGTTAAACTGATTTTGATGCTATTAAGCAATTTTGCTGGGGACCCCTCAAGGACCCCTGGGGGTTCCCAGACCCCACTTGTGAGAACCACTGGCCTAAGGTGCCAGTACACCCAGAAACGCCACTGCCGAGAACCATTCCAAAAAATGTCTTTCATGCCAATGAATGACGTGATTTTAACTTAGTTTAACACGATAAGAGCTTAGTTTCCCAAATGCCCATTGATATTAACACTCTAATGAAGACACAGCCAGACAGGTATTCAAACCTTGTTAAACCAGGTACCAGACAGTGGCGGATACAGAACAGGATATGACATTTGTCAATGTGACAATTCTTCTCCCTGTTTCTGATTGTCTTTAATGCTTTGAAAAGTTCAAAGCCATTAGTTCAATTTAGAAAGAAGAAGAAAGTGAAGTAGAAAGTAGACAAAAGTGCAGAGATGGCCAAGGAAATAATAACAATAATACACTTGACTTTTAAAGCAATTTTCGAAACTGGGTTACAAATTGCTCCATCTACGCCTTCCCTCTCAGCTTTCCTACTTACTATCTTAATAAAATAAAGTACAAAGGCAGGATTGAGGACTAACCCCACTCTCCCTCTTTAAAAACACAGCATGAGTTCTCCATCGTTTCTACTGGACTAGTACATTTAGTATTTATGGTAATATTATTGACCACTCATTTTGTATGTCCGTGGCAAAAATGTAGTTTGAGGAAAATGTCCATCACAAGCCGGCATGTTGATGACCCCTGATTCTGATTTTTTTTTTCAAGAACAACAGAATATTTATCTCCAGTATGATCGATCCCCTGATGGTTGCTAATAGAGTACAGAAGTCCTGACGTCACTCGTTCATCCCCGGGTTCGTAAAGTAATTTCGCTATGGAGGATAACATTGGGTCATCATAGAATCGTCTCATATAAGAATTGTGGTCCAAAAATAAACAAACTGTCTCTGCGATATTGTCAGGGAGGAAGTTCTGTATCGTTTATGACAGTCAGTCACTTATATTTGATACAGTCTGTTCCTGGCGAAAATGTAACTAATTCGGCGGAAGTAACATTAGCGTTTTCTCACCGTCAGTTGATGCTTCATATCCATAAGAGTAAAACCGCCGGGGTCATTCGTTTATTTTTGGAACACAGTTCTTATTTGACGCGATATTAAATACGTCTATGGGGATTCAGAATGGGGGTGGAAAACCGCGAACCAGGTAGACAAACCTAGGATGTGTAAATTACGTCAGAATTCGGTGCTCTATCACGGAGGAAATCACTGTGCTTCCGTGGAAGAAAAAAATGTCATCGTGACCTCCCGTTCTCTTGTTATACCCTAACCCAGTTGAAAATAGCATGTTTCGCCAAAAATACATAGTAAAAAAATGTTTTACACAGGAGCTGAGATACAAGGTTTTAAAGTAATGAGTTAACCAGGAAGTGAATGGAGCAGTAAATCTTCGGATCACGTTATCTTGGGTTTTGGACGTTTAAAAAAAAAAAAAAAAAAAAAGACGGATATATCCGTCTTTGGCGGTGAATGTGTTAACATTTACTGCACTCAAACTAAAAGCCTTAGTTTAGATAACAGTACGTATTGTGGGATAAGTCTGTGATGATTGACTATGGAGATGTCAACAGGGAACCAGCCCCCATTTGATTGTCTACAAATTCAGTGCGCTCTAATAACAGTTAGAGTAATTCACTAAAGATGTGTTCAAATTCTTAGAAGTAGTAGAAGTACCATTAAATATTTATTATTAAACCACACTGTCTTTATAATTGACATTGCCGTCCTGAAACTGACATTATCACATGCATGGAATGCATTTCATCATGTCTAACCCATTCAAAAACAGTAGGTACAAAGCACTGATGACAGGTGGCAAGGTTTAGCATATTGATACTATCATTAGCTGTTATGTGCATGCATGAAATGCATTTATTTCTTTATGGCTAAACATCCCCAAAAAAAATTACAAAGCACATGACCAGTAGTAACAACGCTTATGCACTTTTGAGGTGAATGAGGGAAGTGAATCATCTGGTAAAATGTTTACCACTGACAGTAAATGGACTCTTGCTGGAGAACAGTCCTTATGAAGATCTTTGGGGAAGAAATCCTACCTTATGCAGGAGCTGATGGAGCTCAGCCTTTCCCTGTAGATCCCTGAGACCTGGGGTATTAGGACTGCTCACATTTACAACTAAGTAGTCGGCTAGAGGGCCTAGCACTTTCACCCCTTCCAGGTAATCTGCCCCCGCATCCTGAGACAGCTTGTTTTTCCCCAGGTTGATGCCCAGGGGCAGTCCAGCTATGAATAAAGACACATGCACACACACACACACACACACACACACACACACACACACACACACACACACACACACACACACACACACACACACACACACACACACACACACACACACACACACACACACACACACACACACACACACACACACACACACATTAAAGACATGACTCATTGGGGCAGATGTGCTAATTGGGCAGTATAAATAGGAAAAATACATGAAGGGCAGGTCAAGATCATCATTCTAGAGAAGTACAGAATAAAACAAAACAAGTATTGTCCATGTATTCACATTTGCTTTGGGAAAACAAAGCACACATCCTTATAATCTATGTATTCCACGTATGTAAAACGCTGAGCTAATGTCTTAATTACACCAGCATTGTTGTTGTGAAGTAGCTTTTGTTAATCAAGTTGCTATCAAAGATTGCTAGACAGTTTTCTAGTGAGAGTAAAGACTACAACTGCAATGATGGCCTCTATATGTTTCATTGAGAAATGTTGACTACAAGCTATGTAGGCTTTACAGAGTCAACTAGAAAATGTGCTTCTTGGAGCACAGGTCTCCGCCAGGCCAGGTAGTAGAAGTCAATCTTAGCCGATTCAGGATGAATTATAAAAAATCTGACAGATCTGTCTTGATCACATGACTATAGAGATAAGGTGTACCGATTTGCATGATGTTTGGACAAAATCTAATACTGTATCAAAAAATGTGTTTTGCAAAGATTGGCCTCCTGGTGGCACTATAAAAGGCAGATGTGAAAAATGCAGAGCAGAGATTTTTCCTTGGCTTCTAGGGAGTGTGCGTGCAAAGTTTCACGCCGATCGGTCCAGTTATAGCGCCACCCTGACTCATGAGGCCGATTTGAAAAATGTAGAGTGGCTTCTTCCTTGGCCTAGTCGGGAATGTGCGTGCAGTTTCATGGCAATCGCACGCTGCATTAATGATTTGAGGCATTTTGTTCAAAACGGACCCCTCTTGCAAACTTTGGAAGCCAATCAGGATGGAATATGAAACTATAGAGATACTGTTTATCGATTTGCGTGCCATTTGGACAAAATCTGTAGGAGTAATATAAAAAACGTTGTTATGCAAAAATCGGCTTCCTGGTGGCGTTATAACTTTGGCCAGGGGTTCTGCTCTGGCATTCAGGGAGTGTGTGTGCATAGTTTCACGTCGATCGAGATTAGCTGTCCACAGACGGACGGACACACACGGACGGAAGAACAGGGGGCAAAACATAGTCTCGGCCATGCCTTCGGCCTGGGCGGAGACAACGAATGAATTAGGTTTATAGATTATTTGGTGAACAGACAGGATATTCTGACTTCTGACACTGTCACAACAAGTACTATGGTATAGATGGGTTTCCGCGCGACGTCATCACAGAGCAGAGTGTGCGATCTGCGCATGCGGGAGGTAGAACGACCCGGAAGTGCCATTCACTCTATTGTTATTTTCGGGATTTAGATAGGCATAATGCTGCTATTATAGGCATAATAGGCATAATGCTGCTATTATATACAGACAGATCCAACTTCCGACAAATCATTTTTATTGAGTAAAGAAGATATTACAAACTGCATCATTTAATCTACTTTCATTAAACCCGGTGAAGACCATTTATTTTATCAATGTGCAATGGCCAGAGCTGCTGCGGGTAATAGCGCCCTCTACAGGCTCTTCCCTCCACTGCGCGCGCATCATCCTCTCATGTTTACCAACGGGAAACCCATCTATAGGATAAAGCCTTCAGACTCACATGGTACTAATGTTTGTGTCCAGAATCACTACACCGCGGCAGCCTACTCACGCACAAAATATATGACACAAAAAATAGTACCATGTGACAGAGGGGTCGAAATTGAACGAAACCTGCACTATATGGTAGAAATAGGTCAACAATACAAATGACCCTAGTTTTTTTTATTAATTTATTTTTAATGAGCGGTCCCCACCAAATCTACTAATCTACCGGAACTACTTCATATTCATCAGAACCGGACCATAACTCTGACCACGGGACTCGGGCAATCAATTAATACCTTTGCAACCACTACATTAATGGTAAGTATTTCCTACAAGAAATACTCAAAAAATCTGAACTAACCCTTTAACTCTCTACAGAAAGCCAAGATACTGTATGTTAGTTCCTACCTTTGCTCAGCTCCTGCTGAGCTGCTTCCCTAGACTTCAGCCTCACCTGCACATCCTCCAAGCCACAGCTGTTGAATCCATACCTGAACACACACACACACACACACACACACACACACACACACACACACACACACACACACACACACACACACACACACACACACACACACACACACACACACACACACACACACACACACACACACACACACACACACACACACACACACACAGTTGACATGACATTATCATCCTCAGCCTCTTATTTGGCCTCTGAAGGGAAATCCTGCTCAGTAATTCCCAGTCCACACAAATGATTCGCAATGCAACGAGGTGCAAGTACTTGCAAGTGGTTGCACCGAGCTGTAAAAAGGGCAATTCAGACTGATGCAATTTCTCGCTGTACTTAATTATTCTCCCTATCCACAGAAATGCATTTATGGACTGATGGCATTATATGTGAATTTGTTGCAAAAAATCTTACTTTTAACTAACAGAATACTTCCAGGAAAAAACAGGCAGGACAATAAGGTAACAATAAATGATATCATGATGATGAGAATTACTTTGATAATTTGTGATCATGTTAAAGCCCAACTCTTTCTCAAAGGTCTTGAGATTGTGTTTGTGTTGTCACAGCTAATTTGTTAGTGAAACCAGATATGATCAGGCAACCATTTAAAACAATATTTTCTTCTGTTTTGTTTGGTGAAATTCAAGTAATCAAAGGTCAAAATTGTTTAAGGCTGCCAATCAGAGTAATGTTCATTTTGCTTTGCAAAATGACTTTTTCAAAGTCATTTAGCTTTGCATGACTTGTGTAACCAAATTACAAATGACAAGACTTCCTTGGTATAGCATTACATGTAATTATTATGTATTATTTATTATAACAATAAACCATTCATGTGATATTTTTCAATGTTTCAATATTTTGTTATAGCTCATAAATTAATATTGATGAGCATGCCTGTAGACTTCCAGAGAGAACAGAAAATAAGCAAAACATGAAAGGCCTGTAAACGCCTGGCAGTATTTAATTTGCATTTTAACTTGTAACTATAAAGTAAGTAAAAAGTGGTAATAGGAAGCCATATCCTCAGGCCTTTTACCAGATATTTAATTCTTAGTAATTAATAGGCTTCAGAGATGCAGCATGTAGTCAGCATTTTCTCTTTGAACATGGTAAAATATGGTTTAAAAAATGTTGTTCTTCGGAATGTGCCTCCATTCGATTTTGCTTAAACTAGTCTTTAGCATAAACTACAGTACTGAGGCTAATGAGATTGTCTTGTGTTTATGCAAGTGGAATACACTCACTGTTGCTTACAGCATGCAAATATGACTTACAACGTCAAAGTAACATTCAAGGATTTCCTCTGTAATTGTTTAATTGTAATGGATGACGGTTGCTGTTTTCCACTAGTTAATTGGGCATCAAGACCCTCCTTATTTTTGGAAAACACCCCTTCTGGCCATGTTGAAGAAATCGTACATATGGTAAACATTAAACTCTAGAGTCTGCTTAATTAGAAGGGCTTATAGCACTCACTAACATAATTTAATATAGAAATACTCAATAATTAAGATGTCTCAACAATTGTCATAATACAAAAACAAAATATATGTATTATTATACTAAAGTCAGTCTTCTGTTGTCTCAGACAATGTTTCTTCTAGTCTACACAGCCAGGATCCACACCAGTGGACATGGTCAATGTTAAATATCAAGTGACCGTAAGCCAGAGAGATGATTTCTTACATTGTAATACACTCAGAGATGCATTTCTTCTTTTTATTTGGAAAATAGATGGGGAAGGACATGCAGCAAGGGCCTCGGGTTGGATTCGAATCTGGGTCGGCTGAGCAAGATCTGAGCCTTAATAGTATGCGTTCTAACAGGTTAGCCACCAGGGCGCCCTTATTGTTTGTTATTCTGCCATTACATTTTTCATGTCGTTCAAAGGAACATACGGTGTCGACCATGCTACCACACACGGTGCTAACACTAGAACAAAACTAAGAGGGAGTAAATGTGAGCGATTCTATGATTTTGACCGAATCCCCTTTATTTCACTCCACTGTCAATTAACCCCACACAGCTTCCTCAAGGCCCACCTGTTAATGACTGCTTGGTCGGATGTCAGACGGAACACGCGCGGTTTGGGGTTCCCTGGCTGAGGTTGGGGGGTGATGGTCCCTACCTCGACAAAGCCAAAACCCACTTTGTACAGTCCATCTACAGCCTCTCCATGCTTGTCAAAGCCTGCTGCAATCCCAATAGGGTTCTTGAACCTCCGTCCCAGGACATTCACTTCCTGTTGACACAACAACAAACAAGTCATACAAGGTCCAATATTGACTAATGTGTTAAGTAATACATATCAGCGAGGCAGTTTGTTTAGTGCAGCAATGGCTGTATGGACAAAACTCCTATTTTAGACATTGTACAATTGTGTCAATCGCCGGAAAGTTTATGAATGAGCTTGCAGATAACAACTTGTGGATATGCCATTTTCGGCATTTTCTTTTTAAAAACAAGGCTTTCTTAAAGTGGGGTCCAGGGAGCCCCAGGGGTCCTCGATGGACCCCTGGGGCCAGAATTTTTTTGTTCATATAAGATCAAAATCAGTTGAACCACTTTAACCTAAAATACATCAGCTATTTGAAAGTAGCTGAAGTACAAGCTCAAAGCATTTTAAGCTTTTAGATCTGCTATTTTCAAAAAGATCTTGAACATTTTTGAAAAATGTGGTATAAAACATGTTTACAACACATATCTTGTATGGGGGGGGGGGTCCCTGTTGGCACAAAATATTGTCTGATGGGGTCCCCAGCCACATACACATACACTGTAAATGTGGGGGTCCTTGACATGAAAAGGTTTGAGAACCATTGGTGGTGGTATGACTGGGTGTGATGCCCCTTCACACTTCATAAAAGAATAAAAACGTAAAAACAAACAGTGCAGAAACATACCCTTTTTATTCAGGTCGATGGGGTATGTTTCTGCCCTGTTTGTTTTTACGTTTGAATTCTTTTATGAATTCTGCTGTCTCTTACTGGGAGAAACATAATTTCGTTTATTTTTCTAGCACTGCTTGCAGATGGAAAACAAATGACAAAGAAAGCAATCATGAATCTTGAATCTCACCAGAGAAGCAGGGTCCTGGTAACGGTTTAGAGGTACAAGACCGAGACCGATCATCTTCACCGCCACCACGTGGGCCGTCTCTGCACCCACAATCCTCTGCAGGCAGGGCATGAGATAGCTGGCATAGAAATGCTCATCTCCAACCACAGTGAGGTAGGAGGCAAACAGGACGCTACCGGAGCTGATGATCTGCACCGCATCCTTAAATTGCTTCTACAATGAATGGAATAAAAAAAAGCAATGTCCTCAAAAAAAGCAATATGAACAAAGTTCAAAGTGGCAAAAGTACAAGTCAGTGGTGTAAAGTAACTAAGTACATTTACAACTCAAGTACTGTACTATAATTTTGAGGTATTTTTTACTTTCTTCAGTATTTCCAATTTAGCTTTAGTTACTTGTTACTTTGTAGATTTAGATTTTTATCACAAAACACTAACCACTTCAGCCCTATATATATTTCGGCCATTTGAAAACAGCCGATCTATGCTTTAAGTATATCTTAATGCCAATACTTTTGTACTTTTACTCCACCACATGGTCTCTTTCATTGAACATGTGCATTACAGTATTATTAACCACTGTCTTAAACCCTGTAAGTCACCTCAGCAAACTGGACCTATAAGTTGGCTCTGTACATGGACCACATTTTACCGTCTACACCACCAAAAATAAACCATCTACCTTGTGAGCTTGTAGATCTGCTATTTTTGGCTAATGTTCCCCCAGAAATTAATATGATGGATGAATTGGGGTTCACGTGGTTAAGGTAGGATACTGTGGTAGCCTGGTGTAGCTGGTAAACATGCAGCAACTACTGAATAGGTGAACATACTGTCATTCACGATTTAACAGAGCTGATCATCTCATATATCAGTGGTTCTCAACCAGTGGTCCGGGGACCACTAGTGGTCCTTGAGGGGGTTCCAGGTGGTCCCCAGCTAAATGATGGAGAGTTGGTAACCAAATGGAACCAAATAGATAGGCTATTTAACTCTTTGATAGTGTAAAAGTTAAACTATTGTTAAACATCTGCATTTACTTAATTAAATAATTGTTATTTTGATCAACGTTTGCCTGTTATCTCTCCTATGATACCAACATCAATACAGCATGGAATTGTCGACAAAATAACAAAACAACGATAACAAAATATTCTAAAGTCTTGGGTCTGAGAATCTATCTCATCAAATGGTGATGAATCCGTGGCTCAAATGACAAATAAATAATGGACCTTGATATGAAAAAGGTTGAAAACCACTGTCATATATATATTATACAGTAGGTACAGTCAGATTACCTTAAGACGTCCCGCCATGGGGGAAGGTTTAGGTTTATATCACCGCACTGAGGACATTGGAAACATTTACACAACCAGGCATGTTGTACAGTACTTCCTGGTTATCATCTCGCGGGGTTTCGGAAAGCAACTAGCGTTGCCAGATTCTGCGACAGAAATAAGCAACCAGGTCTACAAAAACAAGCCCAAAAGAAGCGTGAGCACTATTTGAAAATAGTCGTATATCTTGTAGATCTGCTATTTTCAAAAAACTCTCGCAATAAAATGTGTGTGTGTTTTTTTTAAATGTTTTTGAAACATTCGAACAACAAAACTGGTGCCTGGCACAAAACACTTTCATGAAAAGATTTGAGAACCACTGGTTTACGTAATAATTAACATTTGGAAGCAAGCCTAAATAAGCAAGTTACACTTAAACAAGCCCCAAAAAAAACGTAACCATCAATTTTTACAAGCAACTTAACAGAAAAGGAAGCCCAAAGTTGCTTATAATAAGCGGACATGGCAACTCTGAAAGCAACGTTTCGTGGAGACACGCGTGCGTGCGTGTGTGCGTTTGGCTACAAAACACATGCTTGACTGTGTGTAGGCCAGAAGGCTCTGGTGTAGGCTAGTACGTGCATGGACACACGTGTGCTGGTGTGTGCAAGTGGTTTATGAATGATCCACCTCTGAGCAAAATAGCTGTCTATTTAAATTGTCTCTTGACACTCTGTCTATTCACTGTTGCCAGACGCAACTTCACATTTGTACAGTTTATTCACATGAGCGGTGAAGCAATCCTGTCAAGTGTTTACCATAAATATGATAATTTGTCAAGAATCAAGAAGGGTGGTTTAATTCAAAAGGAAGGCAGACTGCCACTGCAGTGCTGTAATAGATGTGTCAATTTGTGTTTGAATTTGTGGAGCTTGTTGTCCCTATGTCTTCTATGCAGCCTGGCATTGCCAGGGCATTCAAACTACAGATGGGGCTACAAAATTGTAGCCTCACGTGGCCAGACTATTAATCACAGAGGGCTTTTTTTTTTTTTTGCACTGGCAGATTCGTCTGGTCCCAGGCAAACAAAATTGTCCCAACCACCTGTGAATGTGGAGAAGCAGACCACCATACCATGCAGCACACAGCCTTGTCTGGCCTCTACCCAACCCATATGCTGCTTAAAATATCTAGCAGAGTATCTTCTCCTGCCTACACATACAAGTTTTAGTCTAATCTTAAACACAGAGAGGGTGTCCCATTCTACTCTTGGATATTCTCCCAGTATGTAGACCTACATACTGGGAGTGCACTGGTGTTCTGCAGGCTTATATAGGCATGTAGAGCACTTTGATGGTGCCTGACCCTTAAGGGATTTGTAGGTGAGTATCATTCATAAACTACATGCACAAATACACATGTCCATGCACAACACAAGCATATGTATGTACACACACACACACACACACACACACACACACACACACACACACACACACACACACACACACACACACACACACACACACACACACACACACACACGCGCAGGCAGGGCCGTGTTAATGTCAGAATGGGCCCTAGGCAAAGGCCAATTTTCAGACCACCCCCCCCCCCGTGCATGTGCGCGCGCTGAGCGCGCGCAGCGAAAATTTGGGGTTTTATACCGGGTTTATTGCTTCTTTGGGTGTTTTTGTTACATTAATTTGGTTAATTTGGTTAATTCTGTACTGTAGTTTATCTTTCAGTATTGTCTTTCAAAAAAAAAAAAAATCATTGGTGCATTTTTGGCCCCCCCCCCGACAGGACATAGGCATTTGCCTACATTGCCTGTGCATAAAAACGGCCCTGCGCGCAGGCACGCACGCCCACACACACACACACGCACACACGCACGCACGCACACACGCACGCATGCACGCACGCACGCACGCACGCACGCACACACACGCACGCACGCACGCATGCACACACACACACACACACACACACACACACACACACACACACACACACACACAGAGGTAAAGTACATACACACAAGCACGTGTATGCAAACATTAATCTAGTATACAGGCAAACGAGACAGACAGAAAGAGACAGATACATTGAGGATGAGATGGTCTCGCTGCAGTATATGTATGAGACTAGGAAAAGATAAGTGTATTTAGTATTCATGCTGTTTAGAAGTGGACTACCACTTCTAAGGTTTAGAAGTTTATTCTTGTCATTAGTAATTACTGTTATTACAGTAATGGTGCAAAGAGAGCCCCTTGTAACCGAACATTTTGTCATCTTTTGAACTTTAATGGCTTGGTCAGATCCTCTCAACATTGTATTTCCACAGTTGCAAAGCTAAGCCAGGCTGTGTGGCAGGCTGACAGACAGAAAGATGGTCAGGCAGGAAATTATAGCTGTCACAAATTGACAGCCATATGTCATAGACTGACAGCTATATGAACAGGAAGTCAGACACATACTGTAAAGGCACATGCTGTAAAGACATACAGTAGACACATGTCTCTGTATGATGTTCTCTTGGAATATCTTGTCAGTTTCCTGAGCCTGTTTTGTTCATAAACCGCTATCTCAATCCAAGTCTACAAATGTTCTTCATTAAATATTGTTCTGTAAAATAGCAAAACAGGTTGCACACAGTGTACAACAGAGCTGGAAATAAGATGTTCAGCGTCTGAACTTGGAAAAGTGAGCTTTTCATTTGCATCTTGTTTGAGTGTCAGCTGTGATTTTCCTAATGTAGTACGAACATATGCACAGTTTTTCTTGAGAAAGCACTCTTATTTGCATGAGACAGACAGAAGCTAACCTTGGTTAATACGCAGTTGCCATCTCAGCCTCAGTGCCTGCAGCAGTATGTGTTTTTGCTTATAATAATAATAATCATGGACTTGTTAATTCAAACATGTTTCATTATGGGAATGGCTCTTGGATTTCTATCTATTGCAGAAGGTTCTGTACGCTGCACAGATGACGGGGATGAGGCCATTTACAATATTTCTGCTCTGCAGTTCAGACATGTTTTCGGAGATCTGTGCTATGAATTTACGCACGGACCCAAGACTTGGCCTCAAGCCCAGAGTGCCTGCAGACAACGAGGGGGAGAGCTCCTGAAACTGATGGACTGTCCAGTGAAACATTTCCTCCAGGAGTTCACACGAGAAAGGAACACTAGCGGCTTGACCTGGTGGCTGGGGGAGGGGGTTCTAGGGGTGTACCAGCGATCCAGCCCTGGTGAGTGTACAGCAAATACAATGTCATGCAGTGGTGGAAGAAGTACTCACATTTTGTACTTAAGTAAAAGTATCAATACTGCAATGTAGAAATACTCTGTTACAAGTTGTCCGGAATTCAAAATGTACTTGAGTAAAAGTACAAAAGTATTGGTATCAAAATGTGCTTAAAGTACTAAAAGTAAAAGTAGTCATTGTGCAGAATGTCCCATTTCACAAGTTCAAATTGTATAAAAAATCTTTTGAAAATAGCCGATCTACAAGCTCACAATGCGACGCATTGTGAGCTTGTAGATACCAATCTGCTAGATCTGCTATTTTCAAATGGACGAAATATATATAGGGCTGAAGTGGTTAGTGTGTTTTGTAATAATAATCAAAGTCTACAAAGTAACTAGTAACTGAAGTTTTCATATGATTGTAGTGGAGTAAATTATTATGATTGCAACCTGTTTATCCTATTCATTGATCCTAATAATCAGCCACCTTCTTAATCAACTCCTTCTCTCCCCTAACTGCTATTTATCCTATTCATTGATCCTGATAAGCGGTGGACAAAGTACTCAACCCCAGTACTTGAGTCAAAGTGTAGATGCTCCTGGTCAAATATTACTAAGTGAAAGTTGCTCAGTCAAATTTGTATTTGAATGAAAGTACTGGAGTACTAGCTTTTTTACAGTGTTCAAAAGTACATGCTTTAAAAACTACAAATTACAAAGTACATTTTCTTTTTAATATCAATGTGTTGCTGTATGTTGTAAAAATATCAATAATTATGAAAATAGTAGATCTACAAGCTCACATGTCTATCTGTTATTGGGCTTACATGGTTAATTCATACAGTACGTACCTTCCTGAGAAATTTAGTGGTGTCAAAAGTATAATGTAGTGGAGTGAAGTATCCAAAAATACAAATACTCAAGTAAAGTACAGACACTCAAAAAATATACTTAGTACTCAATGTACTCCATTACTCTCCACCAATGATCCTAATCAGCCACCATCTTAATATTGAGTGCCAGAGGTTTTTAAAAACAGGGTACAGCCAGTGCCAGCGTTTTTAACGATTTTCTTACCTTTTCAAGTAGTCACAGAATATTTTCCGTGATCACCGTCCTCACGGTGATCCCCTCATTACACACAGGGGTCTCGTAGAATCGAAAAAACGTTTTCTTTTACATTTTGATGACAGTAAACGTGTCTCAGATGTGACAACCATGAAGAGCAGTTATTCATGCTGGCTGAATTAATTTGGTCTTTGTGCTGCATTTATTTATTTATTTTTACATTTACAAGATATCAAATAATTGAAATATTGTATCAGTTGATCACTTTTAAAGATTACGCTTATAAAGTGTTTATAAGTATCACTGTCACCTATGGTTGTTGTCATTGTATTCAATATTATAACAAGGGGGGAAAAAGAGTTTAAGAGCCCCCACTAGTGGCCTCTAGAGGCTATGCTGCTCCTTACACCCAACCAGACCAAAGTGGGTTGAACTGACCGACATTGACATTGGCATATATTGTATGTTCACTGAAGGAGGCGCTAGAGCTTCAGGAAAGGCCCTGCCTACTAATATGATTTTGAGTGTGCCAAGGTGACATTTTGGTCTCAGGGTGCTACTAGATGCAAGGTCACTGGGTGAACTCAAATGGCTAGGATGCAGACAGCATGAATGTAACTAACTAAGCAGGGTTCATCCTCCAGTAAGCACAAGAAAAACACTATTCCATAACTATTCCCTAAGTGCAAGAAGAACAAGGATCCAGTTTGAAGGAGGGTTTGTCCATAGAAATGCTTTTATTTCCATAGACGTTGACATCTAAATAATAGTGAAAGTAATCTTTTTGAACTGTTAAAGTAATCTACAAAGAAGACAGTAAAAAGTGAATTTAGGATAACACAAGTCTCCGCCAGCAGACCCGTGCTATTTTAATAGCACGGGTCGTCTTGGTAGAACGGGTCGTCTTGGTAGAATGTGCGTGGTTTTTGGTGTTCTGCAGGGGCGACTGAATATGTAGTGTCTGCATCTAAAAAATAATCTTCTTGAAGCAATGTGTCATATGGGAGTCCTCGTAATTGACTGGTTTGTTCAAATGCTTGTCTTTCATCTTCATTGTCTTGAACAGTTTCAGCAGTTGATTGGTGTGTCTGATCTATGTCAGTTTTCTCTAGTGCTACATAATGTATTTGATCAAGGTGGCCAATTGTTACAGTATTAAGACTTCGGCCTTGTAGTGGGATCAATTCAACTCTATAGTCCTCTTCTGTGTTACTGTTGTAGATGAGTATGCTTTCTTAGCTTTGGCCTTCTGCGCCTTTGCTTGACCAATGTTAGGTGTTCTCACGTCCTGAAATCCTGAAAGCCACACCTTTTGTAACACCTTTGGCCAGTAGCTACACAAAAGAAGTGTTTGGTATTCCCTGTTTGATTGGACACACACACGCACGGACGGGTGATTTGTACTGGAAGGTACTGTTCCAATCAAGACTGATTGATCCTGTCTTACCTCACTTCAAAAACATAAATGGCGTGACACACCTATTTATAGGATTTTATTTCGTCATGCGTCCTCTAGCCAATCAAAGGCATTGGTGTCAACATATTGACACGTGTCACGTGGAGCTTGACCAATGTTAGCTTGGCTAGGAGGGAGGTGAACACACAGCGGGACGAAGCGAAAACATACTCTCCGCCTCCGGCGGAGACAATAATAATAATAATAATAATAATAATAGATATAGCTGCAATAAGCAATATATAAAGCCATACAGTAGTAATAGCTATGTAGCATGATGTCACATTATGTCCAAATAACATTGTGGCTCAGATCACATTAGCCATGGACACACCAGCTGCATCATTGAGTTGTATGTATCATAACAGACAAAACACTACCAACACACTGGTCCTTGTGTTTACTCTCTCCATTCTTCCTAGTGTCCTCTCCACCTACCATCGTCCCAGAGCCGACCTGCTACACGGGCAACGGCAATCACTATCGGGGGACGATTGCCAAGACGATCTCTGGGAGAACCTGCCAAAGCTGGTCAGCCCAGACACCTCACACACACTCGGACACACCCGAAAACAAACCAGACAAGTAAGAAGACAGAGCCAAACATCCATCCATCTATCTATCTATCTATCTATCTATCTATCTATCTATCTATCTATCTATCTATCTATCTATCTATCTATCTATCTATCTATCTATCTATCTATCTATCTATCTATCTATCTATCTATCTATCTATCTGTCTGTCTATCTATCTATCTATCTATCTATCTATCTATCTATCTATCTATCTATCTATCTATCTATCTATCTATCTATCTATCTATCTATCTATCTATCTATATCAGGGATGGCAAACTTATTTTAGCTCAGGGGCCACATGGAGGAGGGCCAGAGGGCCAGAGGGCCGGACCGGTACCGGACCGGTAAAATCATGGCATAATAACTAATAATAACAATAACAACAACTTCAGATAGTTTTCTTTGTTTACTTTACTTAGTCTTAGTTAGTACAAGCACATTCTGAAAATGTAAACTTCACAAATAGGTATGGCCAAATGGAGACATTTTATTAACCGTTTACCGTTAGGCCTTACCGATTAATTAATCGATAAGTAACCGTTAAGATTTTTTTTTTTGTGTGCCAAAATACATTTTATTTCAAAGGGGCAAGTCTACACAGTTTGTTTTGTCTCCAGCAGAGTTTCTAGTGTCTCTATCTCTCTCTGGAAGAGGTTGCACATGAACTCTGCAGCCGCACTGAGGCGCTCCAACACAAACAATACCAATACAAAGACGAGGAAGAAGAAGAGGAAAGTGGAAGTTACGTGTGGTTGCAGGTGTAGACTTGGCCAAAAAACAATTAAAACATTTTTGGCACAAAAAAAAAAAAAAAAGAAAAAAAAAAGTTAAAATTATTTTTATTTTTTTTATGCTTTGCAAAATCATCTCGCGGGCCGGATTAAACTAGTTAGCGGGCCTGATCCGGCCCGCGGGCCGTATGTTTGACATCCCTGATCTATATACTGTATCTATATACTGTATCTACTGTCTCTACGTATCTATCGTATTTATCCATCTGTCTGTCTGTCTGTCTGTCTGTCTGTCTGTCTGTCTGTCTGTCTGTCTGTCTGTCTGTCTGTCTGTCTGTCTGTCTGTCTGTCTGTCTGTCTGTCTGTCTGTCTGTCTGTCTGTCTGTCTGTCTGACCTTCTGTACCTACCTACATATTTTTGTCAGTGGCCTGGAGGACAACTACTGCCGTAATCCAGACGGTTGGACGAGCCCATGGTGCTACACCACTGACCCAAAGAAACCATGGGAGATCTGCCCAGTCTCCAGATGTGATATAGGTAGCTTTGACCACTGATTCAATGACAAACCCACTATTGCAGTGGTTATCAACATGCGGGTGGGGACCCCTAGGGGGGTCTCCACATGATTTGATAATTGACTTTTAAGACCTATTTAATACCTAAAAGAAAAAAATGTGAAAACAATAAGAAATAAGACCATTACTGCATCAAAAGTAATCAACAAATTATCAAATAATATAATTATAAAAGAGGCAAAACATTTGAAAATAGCCGATCTACTCACATAATAATAATAATAAATGTAACTAGAAAATGTGCTCCTCGGAGCACAAGTCTCCGCCAGCACACCCGTGCTATTTTAATAGCACGGGTCGTCTTGGTAGAATGCGCGTGGTTTTTGGTGTTCTGCAGGGGTGACTGAATATGTAGTGTCTGCATCTAAAAAATGTTCATGGGAGTCGTCGTAATTGACTGGTTTGTTCAAATGCTTGTCTGTCTCCTTCATCTTCATTGTCTTGAACAGTTTCAGCAGTTGATTGGTGTGTTTGATCTATGTCAGTTTTCTCTAGTGCTACATAATGTATTTGATCAAGGTGGCCAATTGTTACAGTATTAAGACTTCGGCCTTGTTGTGGGATCAATTCAACTCTATAGTCCTCTTCTGTGTTACTGTTGTAGATGAGTATGCTTTCTTAGCTTTGGCCTTCTGCGCCTTTGCTTGACCAATGTTAGGTGTTCTCAGAGGGACACACACACGCACGGACGGGTGATTTGTACTGGAAGGTACTGTTCCAATCAAGACTGATTGATCCTGTCTTACCTCACTTCAAAAACATAAATGGCTTTTTGAAGTGACACACCTATTTATAGGATTTTATTTCGTCATGCGTCCCTCTAGCCAATCTAAGGCATTGGTGTCAACATATTGACACGTGTCACGTGGAGCTTGACCAATGTTAGCTTGGCTAGGAGGGAGGTGAACACACAGCGGGACGAAGCGAAAACATACTCTCTGCCTCCGGCGGAGACAATAATAATAATAATAATAATAATAATAGATATAGCTGCAATAAGCAATATATAAAGCCATACAGTAGTAATAGCTATGTAGCATGATGTCACATTATGTCCAAATAACATTGTGGCTCAGATCACATTAGCCATGGACACACCAGCTGCATCATTGAGTTGTATGTATCATAACAGACAAAACACTACCAACACACTGGTCCTTGTGTTTACTCTCTCCATTCTTCCTAGTGTCCTCTCCACCTACCATCGTCCCAGAGCCGACCTGCTACACGGGCAACGGCAATCACTATCGGGGGACCATTGCCAAGACGATCTCTGGGAGAACCTGCCAGAGCTGGTCAGCCCAGACACCTCACACACACTCGGACACACCTGAAAACAAACCAGACAAGTAAGAAGACAGAGCCAAACATCCATCCATCTATCTATCTATCTATCTATCTATCTATCTATCTATCTATCTATCTATCTATCTATCTATCTATCTATCTATCTATCTATCTATCTATCTATCTATCTATCTATCTATCTATCTATCTATCTATCTATCTATCTATCTATCTATCTACGTATATACTGTATCTATATACTGTATCTATATACTGTATCTATATACTGTCTCATACGTATCTATCGTATTTATCCATCTGTCTGTCTGTCTGTCTGTCTGTCTGTCTGTCTGTCTGTCTGTCTGTCTGTCTGTCTGTCTGTCTGTCTGTCTGTCTGTCTGTCTGTCTGTCTGACCTTCTGTACCTACCTACATATTTTTGTCAGTGGCCTGGAGGACAACTACTGCCGTAATCCAGACGGTTGGACGAGCCCACCATGGTGCTACACCACTGACCCAAAGAAAAGATGGGAGATCTGCCCAGTCTCCAGATGTGATAGAGGTAGCTTTGACCACTGATTCAATGACAAACCCACTATTGCAGTGGTTATCAACATGCGGGTGGGGACCCCTAGGGGGGTGTCCACATGATTTGATAATTGACTTTTAAGACCTATTTAATACCTAAAAGATTTTTTTTTGAAAACAATAAGAAATAAGACCATTACTGCATCAAAAGTAATCAACAAATTATCAAATAATATAATTATAAAAGAGGCAAAACATTTGAAAATAGCCGATCTACTCACATAATAATAATAATAATAAATGTAACTAGAAAATGTGCTCCTCGGAGCACAAGTCTCCGCCAGCAGACCCGTGCTATTTTAATAGCACGGGTCGTCTTGGTAGAATGCACGTGGTTTTTGGTGTTCTGCAGGGGCGACTGAATATGTAGTGTAGTGTAATCTAAAAAAGAATCTTCTTGAAGCAATGTGTCATATGGGAGTCGTCGTAATTGACTGGTTTGTTCAAATGCTTGTCTGTCTTCTTCATCTTCATTGTTTTGAACAGTTTCAGCAGTTGATTGGTGTGTTTGATCTATGTCAGTTTTCTCTAGTGCTACATAATGTATTTGATCAAGGTGGCCAATTGTTACAGTATTAAGACTTCGGCCTTGTTGTGGGATCAATTCAACTCTATAGTCCTCTTCTGTGTTACTGTTGTAGATGAGTATGCTTTCTTAGCTTTGGCCTTCTGCGCCTTTGCTTGACCAATGTTAGGTGTTCTCAGAGGGACACACACACGCACGGACGGGTGATTTGTACTGGAAGGTACTGTTCCAATCAAGACTGATTGATCCTGTCTTACCTCACTTTGAAGTGACACACCTATTTATAGGATTTTATTTCGTCATGCGTCCCTCTAGCCAATCAAAGGCATTGGTGTCAACATATTGACACGTGTCACGTGGAGCTTGACCAATGTTAGCTTGGCTAGGAGGGAGGTGAACACACAGCGGGACGAAGCGAAAACATACTCTCCGCCTCCGGCGGAGACAAAAATTGGAATGTAATTGGAATGTTAGGAGCAAAGGTTAAATTTGATCAACCACAGACCTTGTTGATGTCCGTATAAAGGCACTGAGCATATTTCATGGCATGGAACAATCGTTAGATTGTGAGATATTTTGGCCTAAAGAAGATGGAGGTAGAGGAAAAGCCAAGGGTTCCCCAAAATCTGTTCATGAAGGTGCACAGAAAATGTCATTCAGCCAGCATTTTTTTAGATATCTCGACTTGTTTGGGAATTAAAGTGTTGGACGGACTGACCTACCAACCAACATTGTCAGCCTCACAGCTAGCCTAGAGTTCAACAAAAAAAATAACTTAAGTACAATAAATCAATGTAAATTCTTTCATCTGTGTGTGTGTGTGTGTGTGTGTGTGTGTGTGTGTGTGTGTGTGTGTGTGTGTGTGTGTGTGTGTGTGTGTGTGTGTGTGTGTGTGTGTGTGTGTGTGTGTGTGTGTGTGTGCGACTGTGCGTGCATTTGCATGTATTTTTAGTGGTTGAAAACACTAAAGAAAAAAATGACAATGTTCCAGTCCTCTGCACACACATGAAGCTGGATCCCCTTAAGCTTGTCACCACATCTAACTGTAGCGAGCAACATGGCTATATCTGCACCCTGGGTATGCAAAACCTTTGTCCCTTCATCACTCTTTTGCATATAGCACATCTGTGAGATATAATTTACTGCACTGGTTCTCAATGTGGGGTAAAGGGCGGGTACCCCCACAGTGGTCCTTGAGGGGGTTCCAGGGGGTCACCAGATAAATGATTGATATAGTTAGGCACTCACTGGTCTGTAACTCTGAAAATGTACAAATTGAACCTTATGGGTTCATTTGGTTCCATTTGTACAGGGTTAAATTAACACACGATTATACCGTTTAGGTTGAGAATCATTGTTGTAATGTATTTCATGATTGACCACTTCCTAAAAATAGTGATCAAATTTCCATGTCCCAAGTTAATAATAACTTAAAGACGGGGTGCCGTGATTTTCAGTGATCCCCCCCCCTAAAACATAATCATCAGGTAGTATTATGGTTATACTAGGAGGAAGATTTTTTTCAAAAAAGTGTACAGAAATTGTGTTATTATGTTTTTATGTGGACACGCCTCCAGTTCATTAAGTATACCATTACCTGGTTCTCACTTTAGCACCTCCTCCACCACCTTAGCACCACCCACCTGTCCTAGTCCCTCCTCCTCCTCATGCCCACACCTGTTGTGTTATGATAATGAGGGGGAGGGTATATTTTTACTATGTCACTAAAGCGCTGTTTCTCTATTGGCACGTTTGACCAAACTCAAAATAGTCAGAGAAGACATAAAACACAATAAAACACCACAAGGGGGTTTAATGAAGTTCTATCAACCTCATAGACACATGAAAAACAGAAAAAGTGCAAAACCATGGCACCACCTATTTAATGTTTTACTACTAATTAATAAGGCATATGTTACCTTACCTAGAGCTGATTGTGATGTGTGATGCCATCCAATCCGCTATTTAAGGGCACTGTATTGTTTTTTTTACAGGCTTCCGTTTCTCCTCAGATAAAGAGGTGAGTGACATTACAAAACAGTCCTTGTACTAGAACATCAGACAATTCCACATGAATTATTACAGCATTTGCTTACAAAACGCAGACATACATTTCTGTGTGTGTATGTGTATCATGGACTGTAAAAAAAAGAAATAGGTGTGAAAAGATGGAATTCATGGTGAAACAAAATGATGAAACATGTTCACAGCTTACTTTTTATTCACATTCACAGGGTATAAACCAGCCCAAACATGCATTGAAATCTCGTAAGTTAGAGTTTGTCCATATTAATGTATTTAATGTTATGATCCACCATAGTCTTTATGAGTTTTAGTTATTAATGCCTCTGTCTGTCTGTCTGTCTGTCTGTCTGTCTGTCTGTCTGTCTGTCTGTCTGTCTGTCTGTCTGTCTGTCTGTCTGTCTGTCTGTCTGTCTGTCTGTCTGTCTGTCTGTCTGTCTGTCTGTCTATGTTTTGCCCCCTTTCCCTCCACACACATATATTCCTCAGGCTTTGCGAGGGATATCGACAGGGCCGCCGGATCTGATCAATCACTCCCGAGCATGAGTATGCTAGTAAATGATATTGACGAACTTCTTCAGGTTAGTGATGTGTTTGATCATTTCAACTACATGCTTTCACATCGTATAGATCAGTGGTTCTCAAACTTTTTGATTTCAAGGGCCCCCAGTTTGATATGTATTGGGGTCCATTTGGTTCCATTCGTACACTCTCCGAGTTACAGATCTGTAACGGTCAATGTGGTTCCTAACTATCAGTCATTTAGCTGGGGTCCCCCCCAAGGACCCCTGGGGGTCCCAGGACCCCACTTTGAGAAGCACTGGTATAGATCACATGAACCCTAGTGTTCCTACTCATCACAATAGGTGAACATTTGGTAAAAATGGGCAAACATTCTGCAAAATTAACGTACAACATATCACAATGAAACGTGTTCCCGATCACACCTTACAAGTGGTTCTACACATATGCAGTAATTAAATAGACAGTGACGAGAGTAATTTCTATTTGGGTAAACATGATTAATAAAATCTATTTAAAAAAAATGTAATGTTTGGGGTTATAACATATGTTTGTTATTATTAAACAGTAAAAAATCTCAACCAAATGGACCCATGTACCATTGCACACTGTCAGACTGAGGATTTCGTGTACAGCTCATGGGTGTATCATGCTTCGATGTTTCTATACTGATGATGTTTTTTGAGACAGGCAGCAGATAAAGAATTGTTGCGCATGGAACTGAATGCAGGCGAGCCCACAGATGAAAGCAGGGTGAGAAACATTACTTTTGGCACCTATAAAGAACGGCGAAAGGGCCACCGTCCACCATATACTGTATCTGATCCCTGTCGCAATCCGATTAGTATGAAGATCCATCACTAATCATGCTTACAAAACTGGGAATGAACAACGCATTTCGCTGTGATTCATTAGGTCCTCTCATCTGAGCTCATACATTATGAGCTGTACTCACGCTTTTTCACTGTGAACCTTTCTTCTCACAATATGTTGTATTTTCCTGCAACCAACCAGCACCTTATTATACTGTGTGTGTGTGTGTGTGTGTGTGTGTGTGTGTGTGTGTGTGTGTGTGTGTGTGTGTGTGTGTGTGTGTGTGTGTGTGTGTGTGTGTGTGTGTGTGTGTGTGTGTGTGTGTGTGTGTGAGAGAGAGAGAGAGAGAGAGTACGTAAACATGACACTAATCTTGCCTACTTTACCCATAACAGGATAACTTCATTAAATACCTGCTTGAAGGCACACGAAAAGTTCCTCCACAATCTATTGTACAAAACGATGACACAATAAGCCATATCATCAACTGTACAGGTGGCATCTTTATCCTCTCAATAAAGAAATGTGACGCAGCAACAAACCCAAACTCCATTGTAAGTTCAGGCCAGAATGTGTGCAAGAACTTAAAGAAACACGAACACAGAGCACACTCGAAGGTTATTTGATGTTTTTGTTCAATTGTTCCTTTCCAGTCTTTGTTTGAACAAGTATTTGAGATTTACAAGGAAATCAGCATACTGGTGGGTTCAGCAACTAACCAGCCAATTGTTATAAAACATGCAATGGGAACCTTTTACCAGAGCAGGTCAGTAATTTTTTATTCAGATAATCAATCATTTTCCATTCTCAAAATGGAAACATGCAATTTTACCAAAAACTTTGCATAGATAAATTGGGTGAAAGATTCTGTTCCTTTGCATAATCTTTCAAAGGTACGCTTTCGGGTCCATTTGGTTACATTTGTACACTCTCTCTGTCTGGAGTTAAATTACTGTAACACTGTTTTGTGATATGTTCCATCCTGCCAGCCACACACCAGCTGCTATGGACCATCTAGTGCTGGGCTCAGAGGAGGATGGCGTGGTCATCAAGCTTCCCTCATTCTCTGCACTCCAGTCTCAGCTGGGACAGTACGAGAAAATCAATGCCCAGGTCTGTATAGAGCAGTGGTTCTCAAATGTTTTCATGTAAAGGACCCCCAAATTGATATGTATTGTATTTGTATAACAATTTTGTATCAAGAAACTCATGCAAGATTTGTATTGTCAAATTCTTCCAAATGTTTCATATTTTCAAGATATATATATTTTTTTAATAATCTACAAGCTCACAATGCCTTCAGTGCAACGTTTTGAGCTTGTAGATCAGCAATTTTCTAATAGCTGCTGTACCGTATAGGTTAAAGTGGTTTAACAGATTTTCATGCTAAATTAACTCATTTTGCTGGGGGTCCCTGGACCCCACGTTGAGTCGATTAATAAAAAAAAAATGAAAGAAAAATAAGACCACACATACAGTTTACCACCATTGAGCACTGAGCATGGGGGGGGGGTATTTTGTCTCACTTGACTTTCTGCTGTTGTTTGCTTCTCCAGCCGATCCAAACTGGCCCAAATGTATGGAATGATTTGTGTTGATTGGAGCCCAATCTATGGGCTCATAATCTTGGTATTGGGTGGGTTCTCTTAGGTGACTACCTTTACAAACAATCCCCATCCATCAGATGACAACATCTCAGGAATCCTCATCAGTCTCTTACTTAACAACGGCTCCTCTGAAATCCGTCTCACCAACTTGCCTGAGATGATAGAGGTACAGAAATGACTAGAAATAATTATGTTGATCCAGGAACATGTCCCACGGCAGTACGAATATGTTAGCAAACACAGAGGCCATTGTGTATCATAGTGCGGTATTAATAACATGTAAGAATATAGCCTACTGTAATATGCATACTGTAAGATCTGAAAAACATTCACATTTTGTGCCACCTGGAATTAAACAGGAAAGAACCATTAGAAAGAAAATCGAGTCTACTTGTATTTCCCTTATTCTCTCCACCAGGCCGAAGGCGAGGCAGAGATTATGATTTCGCCCCTGTCCATCAGTCCGTCAGTCCGTCCGTCCGTCCGTGTGTGTGTGTGTCTTTGTCCGTGTGTCTGTGTCCGTGTGTGTCCGTCCGTACAGCTAATCTCCTGCACAACGTGAAACTATAGCACACACACTCCCTGGAGGCCAGAGGTCATATTCCATCCTGATTGGCTTAGATTGACTTCTACAACCTGGCCTGGCGGAGACCTATTTCTTTTTAAAATCTTTTACAATGTTTGATGGCTACAATAACATTGTGATTCTATAATAAAAAAAAACATATTTTCCAAATGTATCCTTTGACTGCAAACATTAGGCTAATTAGGATAATTGATGCTTAAGCCTGCATTTCCTCTCTTCCACAGATTTTCCTGCCTCGTACAGGTCCTCCATCACTTACCGACAGTACTGCTGTGTTGAAGAAGGGCGGCCCACCAGTACTGACAGCATTCAACATCACAGACGCTAACGTGACACTCTTCTTCAGCGTGGAACCCAGTTTCAATGTGTCCCTGCTGATGCTGCTGTCCCCATGGGCTACTGCTAATGAGAGCAACTACACCAGCAGAATCATGCTCAATAACACGGGTAACGATACAACAGAGCAGTGGTGGAAGAAGCACTCAGATATTTTACTTAAGTAAAAGTAGCAATACCGCAATATAAAAATACTCTGTTACAAGTAAAAGGCCTGTGTTCAAAATGTTACTTGAGTAAAAGTACAAAAGTATTGGCATCAAAATATACTTAAAGTACCAAAAGTAAAAGTACTAAAATGTTTGAAAATAGCAGATCTACAAGCTCACAGCGCGTCACATCGCTGTTTTCAAATAGCCTATGTATAAAATAGGGATAAAGTGGTTAATGTATGTTTTATGATAATAATTTATATCTGCAAAGTAACTAGTAACTAAAGTTTTCAAATAATTGTAGTGGAGTAAAAGTTTAATATTTGACTCTGAGATGTAGTGGAGTAGAAGTTAATTTGCACACACACATGGTAAGGAGGTGGCAATTGCCATCCCCTTTGATATAAAAGGGGATGGCAAAATGACGTACCTGCTATACAAACGTCAAAGAACGGACATAACACAGCAGTCTCCAGTGCTCTATTCCATCACCTCATTCATTCGTTTATTCACTGTCACTGCAGTTAGTCCATGAGCCAGAGCCCCAAAATTGAGCAATGATTATCGAAAGAGTGGGCAAAACCCTACCTATATTAAATTGTTTATAGGGTCAATATAAGTAAATAAATATATGATAACCTTTCCACAGGAGCAGCTTTTTCATATTTATCACACATTTTGTTATTTTCCACATACGTACATGACAGGTGAAAAAAATGTAAAAATTTCAAAAATAGTTATCATAATGAAACTTCCCCAGTTGATTACTTACATGAAGACAATGATTTATCGTATTACAAGTTTTCTGAAATTGTATATTTAAATATGCAAATTAGGCATTTAGTCCATGAGCCAGAGCCCCAAAATTGAGCCAGATATTGAATATTCCCTTGTTAAAAACCTTTGACTCGAACATCTTGACAAAATGAAATAAGAATGTTGACTCTGGCTTTGTCCAATGTTCCAATGTTGATTCTGGAAAGTTGTGCAAATTCGGGTATATTTTCCTAATGCCTCATTTGCATATTTAAATATACAATTTCAGAAAACTTGTAATACGATACATCATTGTCTTCATGTAAGTAATCAACTGGGAAAGTTTCATTATGATAACTATTTTAAAAATTTTGTCATTTTTTCACCTGTCATGTACGTATGGGGAAAATAACAAAATGTGTGATAAATATGAAAAAGCTGCTCCTGTGGAAAGGTTATCATATATTTATTTACTTATACTGACCCTATAAACAATTTAATATAGGTATGGTTTTGCCCACTCTTTCGATAATGAAATCTTGTCTGGCTCATGGACTAAGTGTGCCATATTGGATTTTGTTCTGTTGCTCTCTGCAGGAGGTCATCGCTGGATGCTGACCCCTGAGATGTTCCAACAGACCAGAGGAATATGGTACATTAAGACCACCGTCCTCAATTACAGCCGGGAACAAGACGTGACCTTGAAGTTCACCTCGTACACCAGCAAGTGCCTGTACTGGGACACAGAGCGGAAGGTCTGGAGCAACGCAGGCTGCAGGGTGAGGGGGAAGCCTGTAGTACAGTAGATGTCTGTTGGACATTTTATTTTATTGTTCTACTTTGCATGTAATCTGCAGTGGTGGAAGAAGTACTCAGATTTATTACTTAAATAAGTTACCAATAACACAATGTTGAAATTCTGTGTTACAAGTAAAAGTCCTGTATTCAAAACCTTACATGAGTAAAAGTATTGGCATCAAAAACAATTACCAAAAATAAAGCTGGTGTGAAAATGAGTGCTGCCATTACAATATAATCACATTTACATTTTTTACCAATTATTATTATGCCAACTTTTTTTGCCATCTGCAAAATAATAGCTTTCTTCACCAATGGGTTCATAAAGGTGTTTTCTAACACCTCTCAATTACTTCCAACCGAACTACTCTGGGGAAACTTTGTGGGAGGCAATCAAATTTGACAAGGCCTGGTGTGAAAAACTGGAAAAATATAAATTGGCCAATATTAGCTTGTATTGTGTGGGACGTCTAACGGTGCTGAATCCATTCCAACCATTCGTTTTTAGTAACAATGACTCCCTGGCCAGATAATTGGCCATGCCTATGTTTCAGGCGGCCTATCCATCAAATTGAGGTGGCCATCCTTTTCACTTTGACATTTTTGTTGAGAGGTATATTTAGATTCTTGGGGTTCCTAAAAAGTCAAATGATAAATGGGCATAATTTGTCATTAACTTTTTTGTTAATGACAGGTTTGTGATAAACATCAGAACAACAGAAACAACAGAAATGCATCTATTATACCATGCGGTGCAGCCATCCCCTTACCAAGTGCATGCACTACTGATTATCCGTTTCTTGTTCCCCACTCCAATGATGAAGTAGGTAAGTGTCCTTGCATAGCTGATGGTATGGAATGGATTCAGCACCCCCACAAACCCCTAGTTAGACGTCCCACAAGCTCGTATTGGCCAATTTATATTTTTCCAGTTTTTCCACACAGGTCTTCTCAATTTTTATTGGCTCCCACAAAGTTTCCCAGAGCAGAAGCGTAGACAGCACTGGGCAATGCGGGCAGTTGCCCGCCCAGTTGAGCCCTTGTCTGCTGCTAAAAGACTGCTTATGAACTAGCTATTGGTGAGAATTATTTAACAATTGCTCTATTCGGCTATTTTTGTATATAATCATAATTGTTAAAAATGAGATTATATTGTAATGGCAGCACTCAAAATATAGGTCTAGACACCTTATTTGTTCAGTTATGTGCAATATTGGCTGACTTATAGTGAAAATAAATGTTTCGATAATGGCGGTACGGGACATTTTGACAACTTTTTAACATAGCTCATGATTTGTTTCCAGTCTAGAAACACTGATTAGAAGTATATTTCCGGGGGGTGCACGATACCTCCTTCTTCCCACTCTACTATACAGTATGACTACAAGTATAAAATAGAGTTTAATTGGTTATTGTATGTATAAGTAACTTCTATCAAAAGTTTTCAAATAACTGGTTTAAAAAGTACAATTTTTGCCTCTGAGATGCAGTGAAGTAGAAGTATAAAGCATTGAAAAATGGACCTAAGTACCTAAAAAAAGGTACATTACTTGAGCATGTCTTACTTTCCACCACTGGCTCTGGTTGTTTCAGGTGGGGGACAGAACCACTCCAAAACAGACCCAGTGCCTGTGTAACCATCTCACACTGTTCGGAAGTTCTTTCTTCGTGATGCCCAACTTTGTGGACGTGTCGCGTACGGCGGAACTGTTCTCCACCGTGTCTCAGAACTATGTGGTGCTGGCCCTGCTGTGTGCTTTCTTTGGTTTGTACCTCATCACTCTACTGTGGGCCTGCTTTGCTGACCGCAGGGCTCTCTCCAGGGTGAGGTTCTTTATATTAGTGTTTTTGTTTGTGTTCTTTACTTTAATGTGTGTTGTTTATTATCATCACTGTCGGGTGGAAACCTTGTATGTCCAAAGCCATCACTTTTCAGGAAATGGAAAAAGGAACCAGCTGTGTTCAAATTGATCCAATGTAGTTATTATTTAGTCACAAGCTCTTGTTAATACTTTTCATTGGTTAAATATTTATAATACCCACAGACACACTTAAACACTTTCAGTTTCACATTTATTTTCCAAAAATAGCACAAAATAAAGTAGATATGCAAGCTCACAACGTGTCACATTGCGAGCAAGCAATAGCTTGTAGATCTGTTATTTTTGCTACTTTTGAGTGACACTGTATAGTGTGGTGAATTAGGCCATTAGTTTAAATATGGGAGATACAAGGTTTCTGCCCGACAGCAGCAATATAACTCTTGACTACTACATTATGATACGAACATATTTAGTGTTTCAAGGTATGACGCTCTGACGCTCTCATACCCTCATGATATGACGTAAGAGAAAAATGTATTCCATGTAAAAACGGTCAATGTCACCCAACAACACTGATATTTCTATGCATTGAATATGCTTTCCTGTTGCACCCTCAGAGGAAAATTACCCTGCTGATGGACAACCATCCAGGTGCTCAGTATAACTACCTGCTGGGGGTTCAGACCAGCCACCGGAAGAACGCCGGTACCTCTGCCAACGTAAGAGGCTCCACGCATGGAGCAGAACATGGTTCATTAATTGACCATTGTGTACCATGATTTCTGAAGCATATACACTGTAAAATCCTCAGTGTTAATTTATCAATTTGTAACCAAATTGACTTCTAAGTGTCCATTTGGTTACATTCGTTCACTCGTTCACACCAAGCACAATGACTACAATGATAACTATGAAGATATAATTTTAAAGAACTCAAGTGGAGTGTGACGTCCACTCCACAACTATGACAAATACAATGGTGAATGCGATTCCGTCAGAGTGCTGTCCTTGCCTCCTTCAGGTCACGGTGAGGCTGATTGGCTCGGAGGGAGAGAGCGGGACGCATAACCTGGCAGACCCCGACAAGCCTGTGTTTGCGAGGGGAGCAGTGGACATGTTCCTGCTGGCCACACCTTTCCCACTGGGGGATCTGCACAACATTAGGCTGCAGCATGACAGCTCTGGAGGCCATCCCTCATGGTATTGTAGTCAAAGCATAACTGAATTAGCAAGGGAAACAGTGGGTCAGTAATTTCAGGCAGTAGTTTCAGGCCTCAGCTCTCCGCTAGATTACTTTGCTAACTAACATCTTCTCATGCACTTTATAATAATATATATATATTTATATATATATATTTTATTAGAATCACATTGGCAGTTAGACATTTTTTCATTTTCTCCCTTTCCCCAACCGTCATTGCTGTCATATTTTCCTTTTCAAAAGACAATACAAAAATTCAGTAAAGAATACAGTGGAATAAAGAAACGGTCCAGACAAACAAACACGCAAACATGATTTCAAACTTGGTATAAACAATGGAATGTGAAAATAATAAATTAAATTAAAAAGACATTTACAAGAAAGAAAAAAATAGACAGAAACAAAAATAAACACACAAGATGGAATGCAAATGTGCCACAAGCCATTGTAAGCAACACAAAGTCACAAATCGCCGTCCACCAGTCACACATCCCAATAATAATTTGTTTGATTATTATCATTTCTATTATTTATTTATTTTCAGATCCAGGATCCGTTTCATTTGGCACATCACGGTTTTGCAGGTGTAAAGCAGTGGGTAAAACTGTTTTTATCGTGCACACTCCATCATTTTGTAGTATTCTGTGAGAAGAGGGAGGACAGAGGTAGAGTGAGGGCAAAGGGAAAGAGATAGAAAACAGGTTATATATACATTTAGCGTACTGTAGACTATGTAAAAGCAGGTATATACAGTATATACATGCTATTTAGAACGTTTTGTATGTGTGCAGTTTGAAACGTTAGCATCATATACTGGTGGGGAAAGGTAAAAAAAACAACGACACATATTTCACATGGTTAAAAACCACCTCAGGCAGGTGGTGTTCATGTCTTGTTTGTTTTCGTTTTTTTTATATTATGAAATACACAATATATCCTAATCATAAAGGCAATATTTCTACTAACTTACCCTGATTGAAACTGGGGCAAGTTGAGCTGGATTTGAGCTTTGTGGAGAACATAGGGTGTCTGAGGGCTGTTTAAGCTGCGTACACACCAACAAAAAGCTAAACAAAAAAAGCAGAAGTACAGTAGGAGTAGCTTTTTTATCAATAATTGGGTCCAAGGTACCTGTCACTCAAGTCTCAGCTGGTGTGCCTATTTGGTTGTGACAAAAAAACAGGCCGTTTGAACAGGAGATCATTTTGAAATCTAAAATGTAAAATAGCAGCTGTAGACTATATTTAGTTAATACATAACCTATTTATGGAGAACAGGTGGTGACATTATCCTCTCTCAACAGGAAATCTAATCACAGCAACAACTCAAAATGTCAGGCTGGCCTCATCACTTAACACTAGCTTGTTAGTGCCTGTCTCCAAATCTCTCTCACACACACACACACACACACACACACACACACACACACACACACACACACACACACACACACACACACACACACACACACACACACACACACACACACAATCGATCGATTGATCGTTAAAATAAAAAAGAACATGCTCTGGAAATGCACGCGGCCCCACCCATCTGACCACTTAAGTGGTCAGATGGGTGGGCCGCGAACACAAGTGGGCCAGCAGGTTGGGAACTGCTCTTACATTATAAATATATGCAGTCATGTGACGTGTGGTGATGGTGTCTTCCTTTGTTAGGTACATCAACAAAGTGACAGTGCAGAACCTCCAGACGCGACAGCTATGGCACTTCCTGTGTGACTGCTGGCTGAGCACCGACCGGGGCGACGGCGTCACCAAGAAAAACTTCAACGCCGCAAAGCAGAACGAGATTCGGAGCTTCAGGTTGTTGCACCAGTTTAACAATTAGAAGCAATTCTCATAGGAGTGGAAAAAACTAAATAACGTTACCACCATATTGTTGCTGTCCGGCAGAGACCTAGTCCATTTTTCAACTTTTTATGATTTTTCATAAGTTGATGCCCCACTTCTTCATGGTACAGTGTCAAACAAAAGTAGCATGAAAAGCAGATCTACAAGCTCACAACGCCTTATGCATTGTGAGCTTATGTAACTTTTTTTCATGAATAAAATAATGTTGTCCAATCTGTATGGTAGAGTATGTTAATACAATATAACTTATAAAATTGGGGTGGTTGTATTTGGTCTCCCTGCTCTTCCATGTCTCACCTAGACACAGGATCTGACAGAAATGTAAATTTATCCTCTGAGCAAGCACCACTTGCGAAGGAAACCGGGTTAAAATCCGGGGTAGAAGAGAAAGGTTGTATAGTACAGCTTTAAGTCTGTGAGTTTTACAAATCCTGAGCTAATAATGAAAAGTATTACAAAGAGGTTGTGACTAAATAATAGCTACTCTTGGTCTATTGGAACACTGGTTCTTTTGTCCATCTACTGAAAAGTAACTGTTTTGGACGATTATTCACAGAAGTCCGTTTTTGTAATGAGCATCCTCTTCTTTTTAATCAGGAATATCTTCCATAGTAGAACATCGACCGGCTTCAGGGACGAACACATCTGGCTGTCCATTGTGGACCCTCCGTGGCGTAGTCCGTTCTCACGTGCCCAGAGGGTGTCCTGCTGCATGAGCCTGTTGCTCTGCACCATGGCCATCAATATTGCCTTCTGGAACATTCCTGAAGACCAGACCTCCCCAGTCATCTTCTCCATTGGTGAATGAACGACTGAATTACAAATTGCAAATGAACGGCTTTACTGTATTACAAATGAATGTAAATGTTGACCTGCTGAAGATTTAGTATAGTGTTGTGCTGCACACTGGTAACTCTGTAATGATGAGTAATGTTACTGTAATACAGGATAGCTGTGTGTGTGTGTGTGTGTGTGTGTGTGTGTGTGTGTGTGTGTGTGTGTGTGTGTGTGTGTGTGTGTGTGTGTGTGTGTGTGTGTGTGTGTGTGTGTGTGTGTGTGTGTGTGTGTGTGTGTGTGTGTGTGTGTGTGTGTCAATGTGGCCTGGTACTGTAGGTAGAGCATTCATCATGTTCTGTTCACACTGAACAATTGTGTACGTATGCCTCCACAGGCTCACTGCACGTCAGCTGGCAGGAGATCATGGTGGGGGTGGAGAGTGGACTTCTCATGTTCCCCATCAACATCCTCATTGTCACCATCTTTCGCAGCATCAGACCTCGCCTCCCCTCGCCGGTTAAAAAGAACAGCGAAGAACAGAACTTGAAAACCTGCATGGTTACCATATCAACCATTCTGAAGGTCTGTGTGTACGTGTGTGCTTGTAGAGAGCAAACCACTGAGCCACTTAACCACTTACAAGTAAATAAAGTACGCACATCCAGTTTAAAAAGCCAGGTACTGGGCAGAAGCAAACATCACAAAAGAATAGAGTCGGCACAGTCAAGGTATTATTATTACCCCCCAGAACTCAACCACAAATAATTCTAAATTATATATTTAAAAAAAAAGCTGATTTACAATCCGATCAGAGAGTTGTAGATCAGCTATTTTTGAAATATTTTCAAAAAACTAAGTTTTCCCAAAATTGAGTTTAATGTTATGTAATTATGACAAATTGCACTTGTATGCTGTGTCCTCTATATAAGCTGAAGTAGTTACAGCCAAGTGTGACTTTTTTGTAACTGTTTCTTCACCTTATATATTATATAATTATGTGTACTCCCACAGCCCTTTTGCATTGTGTTGTATTTTATGTAGGAAATTGAGGAGCTTGTTGACTTGCTCAGTGTAAGTCAGAGGAACAAGGTGTTCGAGTTGAAGGCCAGACTGGAGTCAGCCTCTGATCTCTGCCCTGCACTGGACCTGGTCCACGAGCTCATCCGTTTAATGCAAGGTACTCTCCTCTGCAGGGCATGAATTTTCAAAAAATTTTATTGACTGTATTATTTATGTATGTCTATGTTCTCGATTTTATGAGGACCACAATGGAAACAGTGCTCCTTGGAGCACAGGTCTCCCTCCCCCAGGTCAGGGAGGTTATTGTGGCCTCCTGGTGGTGCTATAATAAGCCAATGTGAAAAGGGTGCCATTTGTTCTTAGGCCTTTCACAGCAAGCGGACACTGCATTCATGATTTGAGGCATTTAGTTCCAAAAATGTGTTTTGCTAAATTAGACCTGCTGGTGGCGCTATAACAGGCCAATGTGAAAAGGGTGGCATTTCTTCCTCGGCCTAGTGGGAATGTGTACGCAAAATTTGCATTTTGTTGAAAACGGACCAATCCTGCAAACTTTGGAAGACAATCTTAGCTAATCAAGATGGAATATGGAAAATCTGAAAGATCCGTGTTGATCACATGACTATAGAGATACAATGAGTCTCTGCCTTTATTATATTTCTATCCCCAATTGTCTTTTAACCCTCAGTTGTGAAGGTTGCTAGCAATTCAATAAATCAAATCAAAACAAAATAAATCAAATCAAATGAAAGGCATGTTTTTATTAGTGTAGCTAATGAAAAACACCCTATTCTTTTTTTGACAAATCTCTTTTATTGATTTTGAGCAGAAACAAAGACAATGTGCGAGTGATAATCATAACAGAAGAGGTCTGCAATTTTTTGGTACAAACAACATGGATGGTAAACATGATAAAAATAAAATAAAAAATAAAGACAAATATATACAGACAACAAAACAAGTGATAATATACAGTTCAACCAAGACAACAGAAAACGAGAAATCAAAGAAGACAACTCACGCATTCCCACATTCAACCCAGGACAAGGAAGGGGGGGGGGGGGGGTTGACAAGATTGGGGAGGAAGGGGGGAATCAGATTCTCCCTTGGCGGTTCCTTGAAATCTTTTCACAAAACGTGGCAACCACTACTGGACCATATTGGCACCCTTATTGTTGAAGTAGAAGAACTCAATAATGAATTCTGGGTAGAGCCCTCCCCCCCTCCCTTTCCCCCCTTCCTCCCCAATCTTGTCAAAAACACCCTATTCTATGTGTATTATAGTCTTTATTATGTCATGTAACAGGGAAGACTCAAAAACATACAGATAAAAACAATAACTTGCACTCATAGTAGTCTGGACTATCATTAGTACCCACTCGTACAAAACACTAGCTCTTTGGCACTAGCTCAGTTTTAGATATTTATACCTGATGGTAAAGCAGAGAAAACCTTACAATTTTCAGTCAGTGTAATAGCGCTGAAGTAAAAACTGAATCAAACTGAACCAAGTATCTGTATATATTAGAATTTTTGAACTTTAAAGTATCTGCTACGATTAAGTATGACCGCAGTTTACTGCTGAACATTGGATTGCACCATACTCACAGGTTGTGGACCACTTTGCCACGGATACCTGGACTGCAGAGATATACAGTACTTTTTCTCCCTGCCCTGGACCACACAAATAAAACCTTCTTGATTCTTCTTGATTCTTGAACCCTATACCGAAGGTTTTCAAGTTCTCTTTTTCAATAACTAGAGCGAACATCGATTAACTGACTTGAACTTTCTTGTCTGTCATGTCTGTTGTCTGTACTACTGTACTGCTGTTTCAGGGGAGGCTGAGAGTGACCCCCATTGGGTGTACTGTAGCCAGTTCATCCTTTCCTGTCTTTCACACCTGCTGCTGTGTCTGGAGAGGCTGGATGTGAAGGCCTTCCCCAGTCCAGAGGAGCATCAGCAGGCACTCAACCTCACCAACCTGATGCTTCGCAAAGCTGAGATGGTCTACAGCAGTCACATGGCCTACTGGTCTGCACAGCTCATTCTACACAGTCATTTAAGCCAGTGGTTCCCAACATTTTCTGGATTTTTCCAAGGTTTTAAAGAAAAAAGGACATTATATACATATTAATTTTATATTATCATTGAAATCGTAGTATTTTGCCAATTATTTTGGGGGCCCCTTGGAATATCCTCACAGCCCACCAGTGGGCCCCGGCCCTCAGGTCGGAAATCGCGTACTTAAGCATAAAACGCCATGTCATCTGACACTTGCATTGGTCCTTCAACCCTGACTTTTCTCGCTTTCCTTCTCCTCTCTCCATCACTTCTGTGTTCCAGCCCCTCTCCTGTGCGTAAGAAGAAAAGGCCCTCAGGTTGCTCACTGCCCTGGTGGTTCGTGTTCCTGGGTTGGTTCCTGCTGCTGTCTATCAGCGGAGTGTCCACCTTTTTCACCCTGCTCTACGGCTTCCAGTATGGCAAGGAGAAGTCCATCCAGTGGGTCATCTCTCTGGGTCTCTCCCTCTTCCAGAGCATCTTCATAATGCAGCCACTCAAGGTAGGCATGGTAGACAGACTAGACACATAAATTAGAAGCATTTTTACGTACACTCGGGTGGCGCAGAGTTAAAGTACCTGTCCTCCACCGCAGAGTCTAGGGCTTCGAATCCACTGCGGGGCGTTCGGCTTGGCTGAGTGTCTATACGAACACAATAGGCCCGTGTTTGGGGAGGGAAGGCATCTGGGAGGTAGATATTTGTCACTGCACTCAGCAGGGAGTGTTGAGTGGGAGGAGTAGGAAAAAAGTCTCTACATCCTCCCGGCGGGGGCTCGAGGAAGCAGTGAGAGGAATTAATTGGCATGACGACAGAATTGGGGAGAAAAAATAAGCATTTTACGTTTGAATAGCCATGGTTTCATTCACTTCATTCACTTTTGCTTGTTTTGCTTTTAACTTGGAAAATCTATTCTATTCTAAGTTTGATAGCGTTCCTTGAGTACATTTTAGTAGTTTTTTTATTAAAATACTGGAATACGATAGTGTGTTACAGAATTCCACCTGTGTTTGTCTCGTAGGTGATAGGTGTGGCCATCTTCTTTGCCCTGCTGCTGAAGCCTGTGGTAGTAGAGGAGACTGAAGAGGCCGAGCAAGTGCTGTTAGGTAAAAACACAGTTCATTCAAAGGCAAAACATTCATTCAACGTTAAACCTCGTTCTCTAGGCCTGTCACAATTATTACATAATCACCTAATAACATTTCTTTTTTAGATAATCACAATTATTTTCAAACATTTTCAAGAATAGGGGAAATAGCAGATACACAAGCTCACAACGCGTCACATTATGAGCTTGTAGATCGGCTATTTCCACTATTTTCTTTATTTGGAAGGTATAAAATTATTATGGCCTATTTTGTATATTGAAGGTATTTGTCTTATCTGCCCTCTGCTTCTTTTGTTTACAAAGCCTAAAAGGCAACAGAATTTTTATTTTCATTTATATGTGGCAATGTCCAATGCCCAAAACACAATTAAATCGTTAGTCGCAATTATTTGTATGACAATTGATCGTCAAGTAAAACTTTAATGATGGTGACAGCCCTGCTGGGAGTTCCTTAACAACATAAGCCCTGCCATTCGTAATTTCACGCTCATTCTTCAATAATGACATCAGTGCATTTTCTCCATGCACTGATGATGCAAGTAATACTAATTAGGTGCTTTTTTTCCAGGCTGCCTTTCTTCCCCTGAATGTTTGTTGATGTCTGCTGTCTAGTCTGCTATGTGCTGTTATGATTCATCATTATAGGCTGTCATTAAATTGGTTTGAAGGCTTGAATTAAACTTCTTTTGAAATAATATCAGTAGTTACATTACAAGGTTTGTATATGAAACTAGCAAACTAGTCTGCTTTAAAATATCAATATTATTTGACTCTGGATGATACTTTTCAAGAGCTGTTCCTATTTGTAGTTATTGATTCTTAACTAGAGGCAATCAAATGTCTGAAGGCTGGCACAAACCAGCCTTCAGACTTTTTTTTTGCCTCTAGTTAAGAATCAATAAGGAATACAAGCCTCGTAACTTTCCACCACCGCTTTTAATTCTTTATTCCCTCTAACGCTCCTGAGTGGCATATCAATTCATCCTCCCCCCAGAAAGTGGAGATGGAGAGTCAAAGTCAGTTCTAATGGCATGGTCTTCTCTTTTTAATAGAGCAACGAGGCAGGTGGACACAGTACTCTGGCAGGGATGGAAGCTGAGGATGCTCCACATAGCTGCAAAACCTGTCCACAGAGCTGCCAATCCTGGCCCCCTAATACACTTCTCTGCACTGTTACATAACATGGGAGACTTATTAATAATCAGAAATGGCCCGCTCACTCACAAAAAAAAAGATTGAGCCTCTTTAGATGCAAACATAGGTGATTTGTATTTACATAGTGAAAAAAAGAGATTAAAGGGATATTTCACTTTCAAAAAAACGTTCAGTAATCTTATCATCTACTCAGGCTTTTGTGAGCCCCCCAGACCGTTTTTAAGTTGCTTGATTCAGTATTTAGATTTTTTTATCAGACACTCCCCCTTCCTATACAAACCCATTATAACTTCAAACCAGTACTTGGTTCTGGTGACTCATCCTGCCCTCCTAATACGCGAGGGGGCCGTGTTTTTTCGATTACTTTTTTCATTTATTATTTTATGTATATATTTTTTTGTATTTAATGTTTTTCATTTTCCCAAAAAAATATTAAAAATAAATAAAAAAAGTTATCGAAAAAACACGCCCCCCTCGCGTATTAGGAGGGCAGGGTGAGTCACCAGAACCAAGGACGGGTGTTTTTGATGAATCTAACATGTTAAAAATGGAGTTTGAAGTTATAATGGGTTTGTATAGGAAGGGGGAGTGTCTGATAAAATTAATATTAAATATCTAAATACTGAATCAAACAACTTAAAAACGGTCTGGGGGGCTCACAAAAGCCTGAGTAGACGATAAAATGACCCAAAGTTTTTTTTTAAGTGAAATATCCCTTTAATAAGTGACGGAAACGTCCCTTTTTCACATAGTCACTTTTTCCCCACACTATTTTTTCATCGAAGAACCTCAATTGTTTTTGTCAGTGCGCAGGTTTTTTCTGAATACATAGGACTATTGTGATGGCCTCTTGCACCTGGCCCACTCCTTGGTAATCCTTGAGTCAAGAGCTCAAACATTTCTATATTATATTTATAGACCTATTAAATAACACATTGTAATGTGTTGTGTTGTATTGTATGAATCTTCTGATGTCTAAGAGCCTCTGCTACTGTAGCAAGATAATGTATTTAAAGGGGTATTTCACTTTAAAACACTTCTGGGTCATTTAAACGTCTATTTGAGTTTTTGAGTGCAACCCAAGCCGTTTTTAAGCTTGATTCAATATTTAGATATTTGATATTCCTTTTATCAGACACGCTCCCCTCCTATATTAACCATGTCAGACTCATTGAAAGCACAAGTCCCTGGCTCCTGCTTCTGGTGACTAATATCGTCCTCCTAATGCATGAGGGGGCTCTGTTTTTTTAATTAATCTTTGTATTTATTAATTTCATGCTTTAATTGTATTGCATTTTTTCATTTAAAGAAAAAAGTAATTGAAAAAACACGGTCCACTCATACATTAGAAGGAATATCAGTCCCCAGAAGCAGGGACATGTGTTTTCAATGATTAACATGGAGTTTGAAGTTCAATTTGTTTAGCCTGGGGCGTGTCTGATCAAATTAATATCAAATATAAAAACTGTCTGGTGTGCACACAAAAGCCTGAGTAGATGTTAAAAATTAGTTAAAAGTTACTAATCATTCAAATACTAAATATATGTATCATTGAAGATATTGCTGTAAATCAGTGTCTTATGGAAACAACTAATTTTAAATCCTGTTCATACAGATAACATCTGTGGACTATACTGGAGCATCTTAATTATGGCAATTATACATTCTTTACCCATGATATATGAATCATTACTAAAAATGTAGTTTATTTTTTTCCCTCCAGTATTTACAACAAACACAAATATAAATTACGTTTACAAAAAAACATTTAAAGCTTATTTCACGGTCACAGGCTGTTACTGTAGTTCGTCTACCCTGTTCCCATTAATTAGACAGAACAATCATGACAGAACAGAAACAGAGCCAATAGCTGTACATCATGGGGTGTTGTGCAGCAGATTCCACACTGAATGGAACACTACATTGTCCACACAGTTGGATTCATACTGTAGAGATCAGACATGGCATGGACACCTTGGGTAACATGGACAAAACGTCTCAGTTTATGCCATTGTAAATATGTTATTTGCTGTTTCACGACTGTTATTCTCTTTGCATGTTGTGTCTTATTCTCATCCTTAATTGCATCTTTCTGTGTGACTTGTACTGTCCTGTACCTAGTTTAAGTGATCTATAGACCCAACTATATTTGAGTTCAGTCTTTAGATCATGAAACATTTTTATTTTATTTTATTACATGTATTAATAAACTGATTGATTGAGACCAGGTTGGCTCATTTTATGTGTTGGTACTGTATTTCCTGTGTGAAAAAATTGTCTAGTCTTCACACCATGTATACTGAACTACAGCATTGTCAAATGCAAATTATTATGAAACAGTTACTACACAAACAATTAAACTCAATTAGTTTATCTTTGCGCATATTTAGGAATAACTGACAAGCCTTTCAGTCTGGTTTTACTAATCAGAAAGAGTGCAGTAGTTATTTAGAGCTTAACTAAGACTTAACTTAACTTTTTATCTGTACTTTACTTGAGTATTAGTAGCATTGAATACTTATGACTTTCACTCCACTACATCTCAAAGACACATATTGTACTTTTGACTCCACTACATTTCTGGGAAGGGAAGAAGTACCTTATGAATTAACCACTTAAGCTATATTTCAAATATAGTGAAAATAGCAGATCTGCAAGCTAACAAGACGTTGCATCGCGATGCGTTGTGAGCTTGTAGATCTGCTATTTTTACTCAATTCCATGGAATTTCTAAATTTCAGTCCATCAATTACATTGATATTAAAAAACTAATGAAATAGTCACTTATTTGAGGTGCTGAGTTAGGAATGATCATGAAGAAAAATAATAAAACCCACACACTACATATTCTCCAGTGTAATTTATTCGACTCTTCGTCAGGTCAAACTCGAGATGTGTACCCACATAAATAGACACCACAGGTCATGTTATGAATTAGTGGTTGGAACAACACACTAGAATAATGAGGTCAAAAGGTAAAATGCATGCAGTTCAACATTTACATATCCATAACACAACAGCTGTGTAAAAATCACAAGTGGACAACTGGACATAGAAGCATGATTACTCAAATCTAGAGCGAGATTTGCATAATCAGGTAGCTTAATCTTGGGCAACAAGAGTTAGAAAGGAAGCCTAAGTTCCAAAGTTATAAAAAGTGGTTAATTGGAACTTGGGACATGACCTGTGGATGCCTATTTACTGTATGTGGGTTGGGTACACACATCTCGAGTTTGACCTGACAAAGAACCTTGGCTCGAAACGTCAAATAAATTACACTGGAGCATAATGTAGTTTCTAATGTGTGCTTTTGAATAAATAAGTATTTCTAAAAGTATGTACGTTGACCTTTAAGTATTTTTAAAAGCAAGTGCTCCAGAACTATATTTCAAGTACAAATTTGACAGAGTAACTTTCACACATAGTTGAGTTATAGCTGACCCGGATTATCTATATTTTGACTCAAGTACTGGGGTTGAGTACTTTGTCCGCTACTGCATGTAGCTATGTCAGCTCAGACTTGCATATGAATGTTACCAGCACTCACTACTAGTCATTAACCCCCAACCCCCTCTAGGTTTTACCCTGTTGTTCATGTTTTTAGGGGACCCCCTCGTAAAGGAGATGCTGCATTTCATGGGGATATCCCTTCAATAAATACTACTGAAATCTACTTATCAGACAGGACTGTCCACACAGGAATGAGAGCCTATGTAGTGGCTCAGAGCGTCTGCCTGAAGTGAAGACCAAAAGCCTATCCAGGCCAGGTGGGAGATGTTTGGCTTTTTAGTGTCCCTTCCCGGGCGGTAGACCGGGGTTTGAATCCCGGGTGTTACATCTACATACTGTACATGTAACTTGCTTAATAGTCAGGGGATATTAGCAGAAAAATGTCCAATCTTGGAATAAATTCCTTACCAAAAAAAATCTTCACCAATGTGTTTGTAAAAGTGTCTAGTAACACATCTCACAAAGACTGAAATGCAGTTTCCCTAGGGGAATTTTTGACAGCTCCTGAAAGTTGGGGTACCCACCATAACCTTATGCAGGGGGGGGGGAAAAATCTAAATTCAATTCTGTTTTAAGTAGCATGTGAGGGGGCAAACTAGGGTGTTTTTATGATTCTGAATCCATTGCAAGCATTTGTTTTGCACCAAAACCACTCCTTGGGCTAAAAACAGCCCAATCTCAATGGGCTTTTTACACAAAAAGTATACCTGGAAAAGGATGTCTATGGCCGTTTTTAATATCCCCTGACTATAAGGTATCATACAACCAATATGTCAGGATGACTGCCTAATTGCTGAAATAACCTTTATGTGCTAAGGCATAGTGCAATGGGCTGCATTTTAAAAAGATAAGAAATTAAATCATGCCTAGTAAAATTCAGTACATAGTAAGGAGGAGACCCGTGGGCAACAGTTGGAGTGATGTCAATCTCCTCTGGCATTTTAGTGCCAATAAAGATCAATGTCTGGAACCGTGATATGTAGAACAGCTCCATCCTGGACATATATACTGTGTGACACACACGCGCGCGCACACACACGCACTTCAAACTTGTGGTCTTGAAGAATATTGGAAAGTAATACAGTAAGCTGCTGAGGCCCCCTTCTGTCTATCGCTAACAATACACTGATGCTATCCACATCAAATAAAACATTTAATTTTGCATTCTAATCAAATAATTCATATGGACTTCATACCAGTATTTCCATTCCAAATTGCCTTTTATTAAACCATCTTCTTAGTAGGCAGAAAAAACATTGTATGAATTTAGATTAATTAAGATATAAGGACATATCTGTTACAATGAATTCCTAAACAGTCCAACTTAAAAGCCTAAAAACAAATAAATGCGCACAGAACAGTTCAATAGTGTCTTCTTTTCTATGTACTGTGTACATACAGAATGGTTGAAAAAGCTTCCAATAGCATAATTTTCCTTCAAAAGACTGCTATATATACACACAGTATAAAATAAAAAAACAAGGCCACCTTGCATTTATCATATAAGTGGCTGTGGTGTCGACAACATATTAGGCCTGAATGTCAATCTTATGAGACGTTAACATCAAGATAGCTACCAAGATTATGTTAAGTCACCTCCTATTACCAGTCCAGCGGTAGTTGTTTTTGTTGTCTTTAAGTTCAAAACAAAGAATTTTGTTTACAGAGAAAAACATTTATAAAACCTCTACATTAATCAATAGTATGTCTATGCAGATAGGCAAGGCCTCTGATGAGAAATTAAGCTAAGGCAATTTAAGGATGTATACTGTATGACACATGCACAAAGAAATCACTCTTTCCCTTTACCACTAAACGGTAAGGACAATAATCCGAATATATTTGGGGGAAACATGTACATCAAATGAATCAATCAGATAGACCCACCCACCCCCGACCATCAATCTTGTGTTGGTTGTCTTTGGCCACATTCACAAGTACATAAAGTGCAAGCTTGTGGTAAAACTGAAAAGCTTTATTGTGTTAGAACGGTATATAAAACAAAATCAAAATTAAAATTTTTAACATCCGCCCACCAAAATGTTTTAGCTTTACAGTTAGATCAATCATTCATTTAAATAAGTGTATCTGTAGCATTGTATAATACATTATATACCACCTTAAGATATTACATTGGGGGGGGACACAAGGGAAAAAAAACAGTCAGCATCTTGACACCAAATGGACAGATATGTCTGAAACGAAATTTAACGTGTCACCATGAGCTTTTGCAAAAAGGCTCCCTAAATGTTAATGCAAACATATTAGGCCAAAGATGGAAGCAAATATTTTACATGCACCACAGGGGGGGGATAGAGAAGACATTGTTGACAAGTGCTTTACGTCATCTCACTGAATGCACCTTGGAGTGTAAGAACCTCAGTGTTTCTAAAGTCACAGAGATGTATTATTGTGAACGAGTGTGAACCTATGGCTTCCTTGCACATTCATTATCTGGGATAGTCCTTTCAATCTAACTGCAACAAACTGTGGCCAACTTGACCAAACAGGGGATGTACAGATTGGATTACCCAATACCTACTTCCCTGACAACGTGACAAACCTGGTAAGACTGGGCAGGCTGGTTTGACTGGTTATGTGTCACAGCGGTAGATGAGAGCTATACCAAAAAAATGCTGGATAATATCAGAGTATGTAAATTGCAACAACTGTGAACCACTCCCTGAAGAAAAAAAAAAGAAAAAAAAAAAAGAGTAATTTAATGATAGAAAACATAAGTCCAAACAAGAAGTGACAGAGACAAATGGGAAAATGTTAAACCATAGCCGAGATAAACCACTAAATATCCAAAGCGCCTGTTTCACTCAGTCATTTTGATTGTGTAAAAATGCACTGCTCACTCATGCTTTCATTGATATTTCTACAGACTACACAGCTGAGTGAACGACCACACCCTTAGTGAGCTGGTTAGCGTTTGTCTGAATGAGGTAAAGTTAAGCTTGAGAAGATCTGTGTGAGATTTCAGTGAAGACATCTTCACTGTGAAGTGAAGGGAGAGAATGGAGGGAGGGACAATCCGTATGTGATTAAAGAGTGGTTAACAGTTTTCCTGGCCTGGCTCTGTGGAGATGACGACAGAGTAGCACGTGTAGGGCAGCAGCAGCAGCACTCCCGGTGACTTAGGTCTTCCTCTTCAGCTCTTCGAAGCGCCGTGACAAGTCGTCAAAGTCAATGTCGTCGGAGGAGGTGGTGTTCCTGCCGAAGGACGACGTAGGCAGCGTGTCAGGAACGGAGGGGAGCTCCGGCAGAGCACTATTGTCATAGATCTGACCTGAGGGGCCAGACGCTGGAGAATAAGATAGAACACCACAATCAGAGGGATGCACACAACCTTACAATTACATACCTAACTCAAGAGTCAATATGCAGTGTAAAATGGTAAATGTACACAACAATGGTCAGACGAGTTCAGTACGAGTGGAGTCAATGAAAATTTAAATACCACACAATAGAATATTGGAAGGTACAATAATTAAAAGGACAACTCAACTTAACAATCATTACACTTTTCTCAATTTACACAACACCCAAATATCTGTAACTTTTGAAAGCCAACAGAACTCACCCATTGCCTGGGAAGGACCAGAGGGTTTGAGAGATAGATCATCAATCTGAAACATATCCATAATGCATTAGAGACAAACGTCTACTCACATCAAAATTGATGTTTTAAGGAGGTTAGTAATGAAAATGACAATCATTCAATTCTATGACAGCAGCAGGTGAGCCAGTAGGTCCTTATCATTATAATGGAGAGAAAAAAGAGAAGGAAATCCAGCCATTGCATTCCTGGGAAAAGCGATCACCTTCAAGGTAGGTGGCATGTGACAAAGCAAATTGAAATAAATCTAAGCATTCCTTAACTAAACCTTATGTGGAGCATTTTATCCCCTGGCCAAAACAGTATGTACACTCTGGCCTGTTCTCCATAAATACACACTCACGCATTTATTGAGTACATGGTTAGTAATAAGCAGTTCATATACTACATAAGTGTATCTTAGATCCAAAACCTAAAAGACTATGTGGCCTCTAGTTTGAGGGCAATAACCTGGCACAAACAGTGCCAACTAATCAGTGCAGTCAGTGTTTTATCCGAGTTCCATGCAGACATGAACGAAATCTCCCAACGGCGCCAACACCCGCGCTATGGTTTGTGGCATTCCTGATGTGGGCGTGTCAGCAATTTCCCACCGACAACGTTCAAGTCTTACTAATGAAAGCCATATCTACCCAGCAAACAAATATTACATAATTCTCCCTCTTTATTTGGAGAACAACGTTGACTGGATAGGGCACACATTGAACCTAAAATACTGATATAAATTGGAGTAAAAGCCAGTGTTCTTGTGGTGGCTTTTCCTTTTTCATCAGCCCCATCTTTTTAATCTGTCAGTGCCAGCTGTACCGATACTGCTGCTATGTGTCAAACTTGCAAAACCATTAAACATTAACACTATCACCGTCAAACTAGAGGCCATTATGTTGACATAGGACTGCAGAAGAAAAGTCAGGTGACAGACAAGCTAAAATGAACTGCTCTTCCCTGAGTGGTGCCCTGTCCATCTGTCCATCTGAGTGCAGTGGCTGGATCAGGAAGGAGTGGGGGGCAAGGGTTCGAAGGGCTCAGTCACTTACAGACTCATACGTGGGGGGACAGCTGGGCAACTGAGGTGGCCCTCCTCCGGGCTGGAAGTTGTTAAAACTGTTGTAGGTCCCAACAGGGGCACCAAAGGGCTCCTGGAGAACAAATAAACAAAAAAAAGACATGTTCATAATCAGAACAAAGAATTGGAATACTATGTATTTGTCAATGTCTCCCTCTCTCTCTCTGACAGAGAGATGGCATCAACATAATGAACCAGGATGACTTACTGCTCCTTTGGGAGAAGGATAGTTGAACGCTGTTGGCATTGGCATGGGCATTGGCATGGGCATAGCACCAGCAGTGAAACCTCCACCTCCTCCTCCACCACCTCCTCCTCCTCCTCCTCCTCCTCCACCACCCCTCCTATTTATATTGTCAGTGTCCACGTCAATCAAGTCTGCCTCCTCACCAGGACAGAGCTCAGGCTGCAGAGAAAACCACATGGTCAGAGGAGGCCATTGGTTATTACGTTTGTTCTACAGTTTGGCACCTTATGTCGAACTGTATCATCAAAAGGAATGTGTGACGGCTCGTGACTTTATACCTCATGAAGTTTTCTAAAGTTAGAAAGCAGAGATATCTCACCCTGACCATGGCGTCTGGCTCATAGGGCACATTGTAGTTCTTGGCGATCTCAATCAAGTAGCGCTCCACCAGGATCTTAGGCGGGGCCTCCACACTCAATTTGTGCATCAGCTAAAATAATCAAGATTGGACATGTGGTTCAATGTTCTGCCTCTACACTCTTGGACACAATGAAAAGAGTCATGGGGATAAAACACCTACCCTGTCATTGACGGTGCCAATCTGGTTTGTCCTGCATAGCTTGCCATACTCCTTACTGTATTTTGCACACAGCTGGTCAGAAACCTGCAAGAAAAGCAGGGAGATCAAATTGTCAATCCACCAAGCCTTTACATTCGAGTAAAATTGCATAGGTTATATTCTGTACAGTTGTCGGTCTGTTAAAGGCTAGTCTCAAGAAAGATGGGTTGGCTCCTGCAATTTCCAAATGCTTTCGAGTAGTAAATAAGGTGGAATTCTGCAAATTCTGCAAATATAGCTCATCTACAAGCTCACATTATAGATCAGCTATTTTTGGCAAAGAGATCTGGTGTAGAGGGGGGAAAGGAGAGGGCCCTGTTAAGGGATGAGCGGGGTCTCCCAACAAGGTATATAGGGTTTGAGTGAATAACTCCTACTAGAAAACAAATGAGGTGAAACGCCTAGATAGCTAGCTGCTGAGCAGAAACGTTAATTCAAAAATATATTTTTACAATGTTTAATAAGACATTTTAAAATACATTTTCCGGTGTGGAGAGCTTTTCCAGAGGAAGATGACAGCTTCCTTAGTTCCTTCCTCCGTCTTTGGAGCATTCAAAGATTATGGAAGAGATAGGCCGACTTAAAAAAAAAGACTAGCCAACGTCTAAATAACAATAAATATATACTTACTATTTTGAGTTCTCCCACCTCTGACTGCAGACGGGGAGCGGCCCAGATAAGGGTGGATACAGCTTCCTGTAGGCCAGGGTCAAGCTCCCTGACAGGAAAAAGGGTTGAAGGAAGAGAGCAGCCATGGGCACAACGGTGACAAGGAAGTGAAAAGGTTAGTGCCTACTGGTCCTAAAAGCATTGTCCTGCGTCTTTTCATTTAATACATTATGAGCATCTGTTAGCCAAGCCACTCACTTCATGGACTGAATAAGGCCAAAGCGTGCCAACAGTAAGTCACAGTATAGCTCCAGGATCTCCATGGCTTCCACCAGGTAGTCCTCTCTGATGATGTGCTCAACACGAATCCGCGCCCGCTCGTCCTTCCCTGATGACAGGTAATCTGCGATCTCCTTTCTTGCCTTCTGGGCTAGCTCCGCTAGAGTTCACATTAAATCAGACAAACAGAGAAAGAGGGCACAGTTAGGCCTACCATGAAAAATTACTTTTAACATCAATTTTGAACTCTTGAGAGTGTACAATGGAACCAAATAGACCAAAAAGAGTCCATTTGTACACTCTCAGAGTAAAACGAACACTGAGGATTTTATGTACTGCTAATTGTTCAGTAAGAGTGTAGCCTTGGATCAAGTCATAGATTTATTCTATTGATTCTGACATTTGTATAACTATGACAGTCTGGTGACTTTCCACAAATAAGAGTTTGGAGTTCTGTGTTCAATGCCTTTATGGTCCGGTAAGCTTTGGGGTATGCACTTTATATCTTTAATTTGTACATTTATGGAGACGTACGGGCCGCCCTCAACCCATTTAGACCTGAGGCCGATTCTAAAAACGCTTTCTAAATCCTGACCTAAGTTTTCTAGAGAAAAAAAACCCTGCTATATACAGTACAGAGCAACAACTACCCCAAAAGGAGTTCCCGGATTGAAAGGTACATATAGGCATAGGGGTTCCTGGTCTAAATAGGGTTAAACACAGAACTCTAAACACTATTTGGTGAAAGTGTCCAAGACTGTCATAGATACACAAATGTCAGAATCGATAAAAATAAACCTATGACAGTCCTGATCCAAAGCTAAGTAAGTAAGAGTGGAACGGGTTTAACTTACTCTTCTTTTTCTCCAAGAGTTTAAGCCGGTTGATGACCAGCCGCAGGTTGACCCGCAGCCTCTCTGCTTTGAAGCCTCCTCCCAGCATGATGCTTAGTTTCTCTGAGGACAGGATGATGGGAAAGAGCTGCCCGTCACTCAGTCACTATCACTACCATCAGTGGTGGAAAGTAACTAAGTACATTTACTTAAGTACAGCACTTAAGTACAATTTTGAGGTTTTTGTACTTTACTTGAGTATTATCAATTTCCAGTACTTTTACTTCTACTCCACTACACATCAGAGGCAAATATTGTACTTTTACTCCACTACAATTATTTAAAAACTTTAGTTGCTAGTTACTTTGAAGATTTCGATTATTATTACATACATTAACCACTTCAGCCCTATATACATTTCGGCCATTTGAAAAGAGCCGATCTACAAGTTCATGCGTCGCGAATCGCGATAGCAACAGCAACACATTATGAGCTTGAAGATCTGCTATTTTCTAAATATCTTTTAATACATTTTATACATTTGAAAACTTGTGAAATGGGACATTCTGCATAATGAGTATTTTTACTTTTGGGGTATATTTTGATACCAATCTTGTACTTTTAATCAAGTAAATGTTGAAATTCCGAACTTTTGCTTGTAACAGAGTATGTCTTCATTGCAGTATCGATACTTTTACTTAAAACATTTGAGTACTTTTTCCACCACTGGTTGTACACCTCCGGTGAGTCATGACATCATGTGAGCATGACCACTAATAACAGACACACAAACAAACTCACTCAACTAGCTTGTCAACATTACTCGACAACACTACTGTAACCGGCTAAGTAGAGACTTTAGGTTAACATGGTTAACTAGCTTGTCCCTTATTTCCCCACAATGTATGTATTGTGATAATATAGATAATACTATTATCTGATAACGACGGAAAGGTTACAATACGTACTGGAGAGTTAATGTGCAGCTAACTGAAGCTGGCTAGCCGTTATTAGCTGCTAGCTACCTTAGCTAACATCAGGCTAACTGAAGTAACAGAGGTTTGAGTCTGGTTAAAGCCAAGGTGCAACATTATCTGGAAGACAGAAATACAGAGTGAAGCCGTTAACAGTTCATAGCCATATTAAATAAACACCCGACAGCGACAGTACCTGTAGGAATCCTCAGGAAAGTCTGGTAAACGTCAACTTATTTTGGGTCGTTGTTGCGTTTCTGGTTTCTGTCTGTCTGGCGTTTCACTTCCGTGAATGGAATATGATCAGTGTTGCCATATTTTGTGAGAGAAATAAGCAACCAGGTCTAGGAAAACAAGCCCAAAAGAAGCAACTTAGGTCACATGAGCACATGAGACGGACCCGGCTGTTTGAAAAAAGCAGATCGACAAGGTCAAAGTGACAACGCGTCACATCACGACGCTTTGTGAGCTTGTAGATCTGCTATTTTCAACAACATTATTTTTTTAATTTTACATTTGAACACAAATCTTGTTTGGTGGTCCGTGTGGACATTTAATTTGGGGGTCCTTGACGTGAAAATGTTTGAGAACCACTGGTTTAAACAACATTAGGCAACAAGCCCAAATTAGCACCTACACTTTAGAAACAAGCCCAAAATTAAATTAAAACCGCAACCCGCAGCTACCGATATTTTACAAGCAACTTTACAGAAAAAGAAGCCCAAAATAGCTTATAATAAGCCGTCATGGCAACACTGAATATGATCCATTCGTTACGTCATGGGTATTTTTTGTGGGCGGCTTGAATTCTATTCACCACTAGAGTGCGCTGCTGATAATGTTTACATCCATACACACTTAGCCTGGTAAACCCTCCCTCCGGAAATCTCAATTCCATTTCATTTCAGGAGTGAGTCTGGCATGATCCGCCTGTCTGCAATATTGGCTGTGCTGGAGTTGGGCGGGAGTAATACCGTTGACTGACAACCCCTTCAGCCAATGATAATTTTTCCCCTTCAGCCAATCAGCAGTTCACCAGTCTTAATGTGACGCGACGGGACTTTTGAGACAGCCATACCCAAAATGGGTTGCCTTTTTCGGGTACAATGGTGTCACTGCCCGCCCCTACCGGTTCTCAAATTTTTTTTTTTTAAATAGGCTTTGTCATGATTAATTGACCACATATATGAAGTTAAACAACTAAATTCTATCCAAACGATATCTTATAAGTAAATTCCGTGCCTCAAAATAGAAGTTAGAGAGCTTTTTGAAGTCAAAAAATAGCGGAGAATTGGCCGCACAAGAAAAAGATGGCTGCCGTTCGTGTTTTGGGCTCACTCGAACTCGCCACCTGATTGGCCAACGTAAGCTGTCAATCACAGAACAATGAGCGACGACGCTGATAGGCGCGGCCGTTTGGCATACACAGCCAATATTGCAGAGAGGCGGTTCATGCCAGACTCACTCCAGGAATCAAATAGAATTGAGATTTCCGGAGGGAGGGTTTACCAGGCTATACACACTGACTTGGTGCACAAAATGAAAACACACAGGAGCTAAGGCTGGGAACGAGGCTACTTCCTTCCAGTGGTGGAAAGTAACTACATTTCCTTAAGTCCTGTACCTTAAGTTCAATATTGAGCCTGCTAAATCTGCTAATTTCAATAGATTTTTATACATTTGAAAACTTGGGACATTCTGCATAACGAGTACTTTTACTTTTGTACTTTAAGTATATTTTGATACCAATACTTTTGTACCTTTACCTTTTAGTTGTAACAGAGTACTTCTACATTGCAGTATTGATACTTTTACTTAAATAACAAAAGTGACTACTTTTTCCCACCACTGCTTCCTTCCTTCACATTAAATGTTCTATTATTACAAGCCCGCTAGACTTATAGATTCCAATTGTAGGATTGCAGTCCGTTACTCCCATATGATTTGACATTAGTTTAAACGTTTAAGACCTTCTGGCATCACCATAATTTTAAGAAAAATAAATCTTGAAGGTCAACAAGGAGATTGTGCTTGGTTCTCAATATGGTAGGAAAGCAATACTGACAACATAATGTATTGGCTTTTTTTTCTCTCTCTCTCTTCTTTTTATACCCATCTCCAACTACTTGCTTATGAAAATGTAAATGTATGCATTCTTGCTTTAGTGTGCAAATCCAAACCTGCCAGGTCATGTCTTCCGAGGTGTCTATCAAAGGAACCCACGTGAGAAAGATACAGTATTTTCACCATATAAACTTTATTAGAACAGATTTACACCCTCAGTCATTCTACATACACATTTAAAACAACTCAGGGCACATTATTTTCTTTTTACTGTCTGGTTAAGATATTGCAAGTTTCTTAAAAAAGAAAAAAAATGAAATAACAAAAACAAATCTGTACAATGAAATTATCACTCAACTGAAGCACAGTAAAGTAGAAAAGGATATCCGCAGTTGCGAACACTAAAGCTCTCAATACTTGAATGACATTTTAGAATTTCACCCACCTTATACACCTTTAGACTTGTGAATAGGGTCTTCATTAGACAATAGACACATGCCAGATCTTTGTGCTGTCAACCCCCAACTGCTCCCTGGGCGCTGTATAACCCATTTAGACCCGAGGCCGATTCTAAAAACGCCTAAATCCTGACCAAAACTTAAAATATTTATTCAAAAATTACAAAAAAAATGTATGTAGCAATATACTGTACATAGCAACTGGAACCCCAAAAGGGGTTCCCGTCCTGAAAGGTACAGTTACAAAAAGGGGTTCCCACCCAAAATGGGATAAATAGAACCCACTGCTCCTAATAGTTGGGATGGGTTAAATGCAGAGGACAAATTTCACATAATGTGCAAATATCCAGTGACAAAAATACCCACTTTCCCTTTCCGTAGGGAGGACATGAGTATGCTGTGCGTAGAGTGGACTGGACTGGAGTTCTATTCTCATCAAGGTTAAACTGCATATATCCGTGTCCAGGAAGAGAGGTACTCCCAACTGGTTTCATTCACATTCCTGCCTCAGATCTAAAGGGCATTATTCTCCACCCTAAAAAAATACAATACATTATTCTCACACCCTCTTAAATCAGTGTATTAGTCACGTGTATTTATTAAATGAACAGCGTTTTGACGTTGCTCGTTTAATAAATACACTGTGGGAACATTCAAAATGGTGTGCGGTTGTTGTCTCTCTTTTATCCAGCACCCGTCAAAATTCCCTTGGATGTGCTTGCATTATCTTTGAACTGAACTAAGGGTGCCCCCACTCAACGCTACCAAACAGCATCAGGTGACACCCTCCCCCATAATCCACCCCACCGGTAGAAAAGTCCAACATAGGCAGTAAATGAGTAGGGTTTATGTTTTGTAATTGTTTTCAACTCAGGCAAATGCCTGATGAAGACCCTGTTGGGTGGAAATATTTCTAGTCAATAAGGTATTAGGAGCTGTAATCTAGCGTGCAAATATCAACTCCTTCCATCTACTTCAACGTCACAACATAACTATAATTTGAGTTTGCCAACAGAAACTTCTTTATGTTTCTTCTTCTTCTTCAAGGCCTGGTCCTTGATACTTTTGACTTGGCTTTTAACCTGATCCTGCAGCTGAGAGAAGAAGGCTTGAGAGGAGCGTAAAGCCTTGTCTTTCCCTTCATCCTGCAACAAGAAAGTTTATCAGTGTTAAGTTCAGCAATGGCCTTATTCAGTTTACCATGTTTATCATACAGGACACGTATTCTCTTTGAAGGACAATGCTGCTGAACAGTACTACAGGATATATGTGGGTGTGATTTTTATTCAATACCACTCTGACACTAACCTTAAGAATTTTGGCTTTGCCCCCTTTTGTGATTTTCTGGAGGTTTTGTGCCACCTCAGCTTTGGTTGGCTTTTTGTTCTCTCCAACTCTAGTGGCCTCCTTCTCCTTTTGTCGCCTCTCCTTCTCCTTGATTTTGACACGCTTCACTGTCTTCTTCTTGCGTCTCTCACGCTTCTTGTCTGTTGACGTCTTCTCAGTGTCACCAAGCACGTCACCCGCTTTGCTCTTCTCCTTTGGTTAGAGATGAATTATTGTCAATAATCTACACACACAAAACACTATCAGATCCATTGTGTGCTGGTATATCGTCTGACAAACCTTGACTTCCTCTGGTGCCAACAGAGTAGCATCACTAGCACTGACTGGAGCCACCTCCTCCATGGCGATGGAAGGCAAGTTAGACACCACTTTGACCTCAGGGACAGGCTGTGAAACAGGATGGAAAGTATGAGTGTAGCTTTTCATTACTACTTTGCAACTTTTTGGATTGCAAAACTTCAGGAAACCATTTCTAATAAAATGACATTATCCGTCAGATGACTCAAGGAATTACTTTCATCAATCTGCATGCAATAACAAATTAAAAAGCTACGGTGAAGTAATAGGCATAAAATAGTAATGCATCTAAATACATTTCAATATGTAAATTACATATCAAATGTAAAAGTCTTTCACACTAGGTAGACCCAGAGAATGAGAATTTGAAAAATTGCCTGTACATTCTGCTGGCTTATTAAAGACTTTCCACAATGTCTTTCAAAGTCATGTTGCCAACTCTCTGATTTACCGTTAATTTCCGCAAGAGTGGTACTTGTTTACCTTTTACTCCCCCCCCCCCCCCCCCCCCCAAGGATACATGGGAAGAATTTTAAGACCATATTCGCTGTAGGAAATTGTGTTTTGTCATTATTTCACATCAAAGCTGTCAAATCAACTTACTGGTTTGGGAGTGAAATGGAAGTTGGAAAGAGCATCAAGCTTCAGGAAAAGTGTGTCCATAAGCTTCTGAATTTCCACATGGGCTGGTTTTTCTACTTCCTCTGTCTTTTCCTGAAATGTAAGAAAAAGGGACCAGCTTATACCTTTTTGTGTTGTAGTTGAAATGAAATCTGGTGGGTGGGTGAGTTTTTGGCACAGAGCAGTACCGTCAGCCTGTCTCTGAGTGACTCAATGGTAGAGAAGACAAAGGGAGACAAACCTGTGTCATCTTGAGGTACTCCTGCTCATAAACCTGTGCCAGGCTCAGCTTGCTCTTCTCATGGTCCAATGTTAACCTCTTCTTGTATTCAAACGCGTCCTCTTTGGGTTTATTCTTACGCACCACATCATCAAACACCTGTTGAAACAGAACAAGTGAAGTCAAAGAGCTGTGGTATAGCATCGATATGGGAAGCTGGGGTGGGCGATGGACAATTTATGCAGACAAAACAAGTCAAATTATTTAGACTCTGGGCTGGATGTGGTCACACATGCATTACAGTCGCGTCCCATTCACATTCATTCTATGCGAGCCAAGGTTAGCTTCCGGTTGTGGCGCTTCACATGTCGTTGCATTAAGTTCAAAACTCTACACACAACGGTTTGACGCCTCGGCATGCGTTAGCCACCCCCCTGCCATCGCCCATGTGTGACCCTCCCCTAAATCAGCCATACCCACACACACTCAGAGCCTCTGTCACGACAGTGTGATTCATCTGCTCTGTCATGTACCTTGCATTGATAGTGACTTTGGTTTTATACCAATATGCATGGCAAGCAGCCGAGTTATCTTGATGCACAGGAAACAAAAATGACTTTGAATGGAAACTGTCACCATGCTTTAATATTGAGCCTGATACTATATAGGAACGAAATGGTCAATGTTTACACTCCGAGTGTAAAACATTAGTATTGTAATGTGTAGGATCCATATACTGACCTGATCTTTTATTCTCTGTTTGATAATATCCTCTAGCTGTAGTGTAGTCTCCTCAGTGACAGTAGGGGCTAGGAGAGAGAGAGAGAAATTACTAATGATTTCAACTGAAAAGGAAAGTATACACAAAGCACAAAAATGGTACGGAATCAATGCATCGGTCTCTTGTACACACAAACATCATGAACATTGAACACATGGCATTGCCACACCTACCCAGCCTTGATTGCTGATCAAACTGCACATCTTCCTCAAGCATGCTGTTCTCTGGACGCGTCTGAGCTGTCACCTCTCCAGACAACTGCCAGGGTTTATCTGAAAGCGCTGATTTCTCCAACTCTTGGATCTTCTCTGTCATCTGAACGCAGGAATCAGAGAATGTATTATTACTGTACGTGTTGACTAGTTGATATGATTGTTAGTTTTCCATATTAGACACATTATATCAAGGTCTAGTCAGTAAGTGGCAACATTTAACATAAACTGTAAACTAACAACACTGGTATACCATGACCAGACCATAAAAACATCAAACAATGAAACATTTTGACTGTAAATTCAGTTTCTGTATTCTGAGGATGTGGCATGGTTTCACGCATCGTCTATGGTGAGTAGTGATTTGTTCTGACTTCTGACAGGAGGTGGAGCCAGCAAAAAGCAGTGCAAAAAGGTTGAGGAAACTTTGTCACCGATAACCTCACGTCACCAGGATTTCCAAATGGCGGAAAGCCCGGTTTTCATTCCAAACTGAATAGTGTAATCCGGTCTAGGCCACAAATTCCCCAACTAATATCAGTATCCGGTTAGGCGCCTTAATGTTATTATTCCCCCACATGAACGCAGAATCGAGTAGCCTAAGCCTGGTCCCCCCGCTCCAAGTTAGAATGAAACATGGACATACCAAACTAAGTATATCATCAAGAAATACTTTGTGTACACTTGGCGTACACACAAAGGTTACAGATGATTTGCACACACCTAACATATTTAGCTGAAAAAAACCTAGTGGAAAAACACCATCACTATTGGTGTGAATTCAGCGTAAGAGGATGTAAAGATACAATAAAATAACAAAAAGGACAAGCTAAGATACCTTTTCTTGACGTTTCTCAAATGAAGACTTGTATGCAGACTTTTCTGAGTTTGGGCCCTTCCCTCCTAAAATGTCCTCGATGTCTTCTCCCTCGCTCTCCTCTTCTCCAGAAAGCTCCTTTTCTCCAGAAAGGTTAAAGGTCACTCGTTTCTCTCCCATCTCCTTATCCCTGGTACAGAATAAATGCACATTTGCTGGCATCAAACACCAATTATCAATTCATATTACAATTAGTGTAATTATATTTTACACAACAACACTTACTCGTCTTCATCATCCTCCTCCTCATCATCTTCCTCTTCAGGGTCTTCCTGCATGCCATCCATGCTGTCATCCTCGTCTTCTGACTGGTGGTCTGCTTTACCAGCTTCACTTCCCACAGTATCAAAGAAGTCTTTGTACTTAAGATTCCTGGAACTCTTCACCTGTAATAAATTGGAATCAACGCTGTGTCACTATTGCTGCTACTTTACAATACAAATTTATATTAAACTGATTTATCATCAATTTGTATTTTTTTTTGTCTAGTAATTCAATTAAGTACTAAAGTCCCATTAAAAAAATCTGTTTGTAGATCTGCCATTTTAAAAATTTGTGTGAAATACTTTTATGTATAACATGATGGTAAGGAATTACTTGAAACTTACAGCTTTGTTTCTCTTCTGTTTTTTGGCAGAAACATCTTCATCTAGGTCAAGATCATCATCATCATCATCATCCGAGGGTAAGTCCTGAAAATAGTCTACGTCTTCCACCCCCTCCTTCACTTCCTTCTCTTCCTTCTTGTCCATATCATCCAGAAAGGATTCCATCTCTGACAGCTTGAAGAACTTGTCATCAACCTCAGAGGGCACTCCCGCGGCCTTAGAGGCCTTCCCTACAGCCTGTCTCCTTTGCTTCTCTCGTTTTTCCAAAGCGTCCACGTCAAAATCTAAATCAGAATCCTCATCTGTGAAATCCCCTTCCCCATCCTCAGACCTTTTCTTAGGCTTCCTGTGTGGTTCCTCCTCCTCTTCTTCTTCTTCATCGTCTTCACCCATATCCTCCCCCATTTCCTCATCAATGTTGTCGTTCTCCTCTTCTTTCTCCTCCAGGATGGTCAATGCATCATCTGAGATAATGTCATTGACCACAGTCTCAAAATGCCTCAGCACAGCAGTGTTCTGCAATTCCAGCTCCTGCCAGATCTGCTCCTCATCAAAGTCCTCCACCACCAACTGCTCCAAGGGGCTGCCTTTACAATCCGCGGGTTCCTGCCCCTTGTGGAAGTCATATAGAACCTTTGCGAGCGACGTAAAGTCTGCAGCCACATCATCTTGAAGACTGTGGGGAAAGAAAACAACATTGTTACAGTCACATGTGTGACAATCGGATGATTTGATTGATGATCAACAACATGGTCTGAGGTTGCTACACAGTAAAATCTTCAGTGTTCATTTAATTCCTATAAATGGAACAAAATTTACCCTAAAGATTTTTGACTCTACAGGTCCATTCTTTGTAGCCTTGGATAAAGACTACCATAGATATATTTTTTATCGAGTCTAACTTTTACTTTCGTATCTACGATAGTCTTGGCTAGCACCCCCCAGTTTGTCCTCCACTTTCACCAGTAAAGCCCGTACTTCTCCTTACATGTACAAAAAATAAAAATAATGCGCTTACCCGGTTGCCCCAAATGTTAACTCGCGCTTCGGAGTCTTTGTGCAATGTATTAGTCCGTATTTTTCAATAAAAAAAAGTGTTTAAATCCCATCTGTGGCCGAACGCCATTCCCCCCCTAGTTTACTTCCCGTTTACATTGAGTGTTATTCCGGCTTTCACCGGATGCGCCCGTCACTACTGTCCGTTGAGGAATACAGGGAATTTCTGACAGAATCCGACACAGACGGGATTAAAACACATATATATTGGAAAATACGGACTAATACGTTGCACAAAGACTCCGAAACGCGAGTTAACATTTGGGGCAACCGGGTAAGCACCTTTATATATTTATTTTGTACATGTACGGAGAAGTACGGGCTTTACTGGTGAAACTGCAGAACACAATGGGGCGTGCTAGTCAAGACTATCGTATATAGGACAGTAAAAGTCAAGACTCGATAATCTACGATAGTCTTGATCCAAGGCTAGGCCCAGTGTATGTGTTGATTTTACAGTGTTGTGTGTTGTTCAAACTTCAATACACCACCGACACTTATTCACATTTGAATCCCAGCTTTATCGGACAACACAAGTTATCCGATCACAGCTTACTGATTAAAACGGTGTGCATGCTGTGGCTAGCCATGATAGTAGACTGTAAAAGTGCTAGCCTGCTAGCTACCCAGTTCTCACACTGATGATCACACATGCTAGCATTCGCAAAACAAGAAGACATCAATGTTGAGACATGCATTTTTAAGAAAATGTTAACACGTGTGAACTTACTCTAGGAAGTTTTCGGTGTGAGAAGTGTTTATATTCAATTTATTTACGCAGTCCTCCAGCATGGACCGTACATCTTCGGTAGCCATCGTTGCTCTCTCACATGGGCACACGTGTGTTTCTGGTAAATAGGTCCCCCCCAGAACTCTATTTAATGTGAAATGGTTCCGGGGGAACGATTCACTGTTGGAAATATGGCGTCCAACGTGCTGAAGGTTGCAGGTAGGTTTGTGGTTTATTTCAATAATAGTTTGCGCTGCAAACAAACCCACCCGCAAACTTTGCAGGTAGGTTTGTGTCAATAATGGTTTAACACGTGTTTATCCCCCAGTTTGGTCCATTGAGTTCGCAAGCGTTAGCGTCGTTGTGCACTGTTATTTTTATTATGATCAGATATGTTTGCTATGTCGGTCACTGCGTGTGTGATACTTGTTGATATAAACTTATTGCATGTTGTAAATAATCTGCCATGCCTTGCGAATCTATTTTTTTTGGGGGGTAGACTACTTTAATGAATCATGTCGCTTGGACATTAACATCCTGATCTAGCTCGTTTCATAGGCTACTCAATTTGAAAAGGGGCTTTTGGCATGAGAAAACATACGTATGTTTACATTGCCCAAGCAAATAAAAATCAACAGTGGTGGGAAAAATACTCAATTTTGTTATTGAAGTAAAAGTATCAATACTGCAATGGAGTAATGCTCTGTTACAAGTAAAAGTACGGAATTCAAAATTGACTTGAGTAAAAGTACAAAAGTATTGGCATCAATATAAGGATAATCCTTTTTTTTAACAGGTCGTTCAATTAAGTCCTTGCGGTCTTGTTTACAATGAGAACCTGTGAGCAATAGGGGATAAGACTCTTGCTCAGGGACAGATATCATTTAATCGACACATATGTTGACCTGGCCTGGATTCGATTCTGGGGCAACCAGGGCCTCTGGCTCCCTAGGCGGGCTCACTAACCACTCAGATATGGCCACCCCGTATCAAAAGTAAAAGTACTCATTATTCATAATAGGGCTGAAGTGGTTAATGTATGTTTTGCAATAATCAAAATCTACAAAGTAACTAGTAACTTAAGTTTTCAAATAATTCTAGTGAAGTAAAAGTACAATATTTGCCTCTGAGAAAAGTACTGAAATTGGAAGTACTCTAGTAAAGTAAAACTTCTTGAAAATTGTACTTGAGTAAATGTACTTAGTTACTTTACACCACTGAACAATTAAAGGGGATTAAAGAAATGTGTAAACAGATCTGTTACATTGCATTAGAAAAAGTAGCATCTGAAACCGCACCCTACTTTTAGTTGCAGGGTTTTCTAGGTGCACTCGCCACACACTCCTGAGAAGACATTCAACCACAGCAGCCCTCCAGCAGGGCGTTCCTGGTCCACTATGGAAGGTCGGGAGGCTGAACCACATTGCCATCGCTGTCCCAGACATGGAAAAGGCCACCGCTCTCTACCGGGACGTCCTGGGGGCAACAGTTAGTGACAAGGTGCCCCTGCCCGAGCATGGAGTCTACACAGTGTTTGTGGAGCTGGGTAATACCAAACTAGAACTTCTTCACCCCCTGGGAGAGAAGAGTCCGATTGCTGGTTTCCTACAGAAGAATAAAGCGGGAGGGATGCACCACATTTGTATTGAGGTGAGATGTACTGATGTGACTTGGGTGGACTGTGTTGACATATTTCTAGACATGACTAGAAATGTCCATAATGGCATACATTTTGTATGTCCCATAAGTCTTTTTTATTTCAACACATAGTAAGTAAGTTTAATTCTTGATGATTACGGTGATTAATTATAGCAATTGTCTTGTGGTTATAGGTTGATGACATCAAAGCTGCAATAGTTGACCTGAAGGCCAGGAACATAAGAATGCTGTCACCAGAACCCCGAATAGGTGCTCATGGGAAACCAGTCATGTTTCTCCACCCAAAAGACTGTGATGGAGTGCTGGTTGAGCTTGAAGAGGCCTAAGCTCTGCTTTGTCTGACCAACTCTGTGGTGTTACTGAGAGTTGCTGTTGTTGTTCACATCACGTATATTCCTCCTCCAGTACGGCAACTGTCATTTCAATGAGCTTGTATTTGGCTTATCTTTGCTCTTCAGAGATGGGGCTTGGCTTATCTTTGCTCTTCAGAGATGGGGCTTGGACAAAGTCTGTTCATATACTTTTTGCCTTTGCCTGTTTGTTGTGAATAAATAAAAATGTCAGTTTATGGCATGCTGTGTGGCAGACAATCTATGCATATCATTGTCCCAAGTCACCTTTCCTTAACAAATAAAATAAGAAATTCAGACATTCATTAATTCCTACTTTTTATATTCCCTGCTTGAATTCTAGACTTTTAAAACCGGTTGGGAACATATACTGCACATGTGACTGCAACTGAATGTTGACGGCGCATTATAATTACACCTTCCCAAACATTTTGTCAAGGCCTACTGTTCTGCAGTAGTCATCTGTAGGGAACCGTAGAATGCAGTCCTAGATTTATTTAAGTCCAATGATAAAAGGTCACTGAATGAGAAGTATAATGTATTTATATACAGCCCTAAATATTTAAAGAAAACCTCACCTTCCATATTGTGCTGTACTAGCAAAAAACCTTTCCATTGACAATAAGCGCTGACCAGATGCTAAACAACTAGGGGGTGGAGGGGTGACCTTTGTCCCCGTGTTCCCTATGTTTGAAATACAGTCTTTATAAATGGATTGGACATAACACAAATGTATGTACTGTATGTGAAATAAAATGCTTTGTTTTACTCTAATGAAAAGGTAGTGTAATGCAAGGAAGTGTGTTTTTATCTTCATTAATGTTTTATCTTCATGTTATCACCTCAGTGCCTTGTTCTCCAGGCTGCTATGCATTTGACTGAATGTGGAACACTCTTAATTGCCATAATCAATCCATAGCCTTCAGCATTATTCAAAATGACATTAGACAAGCTAACAGCAACAGCAACTTGGCCATTATGTGTTCACTGCCGTCTCTTTCTGCAGTTCTGTAAGAGAAATGGATGAGGGAGATGAGTATTAGCCAAGCACAGCAAGGCAAATTCCATGTGCAATGAATCCTTGGTTTTGCCACTGCCAGTGCTATTACTCAATTTACCCCCAGGGATCAATAAAGTTGCACTGTGGCCTAACTTGCCTTTTATTAGCTAATGAAAATATCAGTCAAACTGAAAAATAAACCTGAATGTTTTTGTTTTCTTTATTTCTGCAGAAATGTCTAGGTGTACAATCTCACTAGGCCTATAAAAACTCGAGTATTGTGCGAGAGTGACATACAGGACTGACGCTCTCATGCATGTCAGTCATTATTCAAGTAAAACGAATATTTTACTGCCTTATAACGGGGTCTTGATTGCTTAGTTTTAGGACAAGAAGTCATTATTTGGCATAGCCACAGAGAAGAGGTGCGTTGAGGCTACATATCCTTCATGTTATAGGCATTTCCCAGTTAACTAAAGATCTCGCCTATGGATTTTAATCTTGTCACTGTTCTGTTATATAATGTTATTGTAGCAAATCGTATCTAATCGGCATGCATGTGAACTCAGCAATCATGTGTAGTATAGGCTAGGGATTATATAAATCTGTTGTGTCATAAAGTCATGGATATGTCAATAGGATACCAGAGGTTAGGCTATCCAGCCAGCTGTTTAATCAAGGAATACGAACATCTATATTTAATATATGTATATTTTTAGGTTTCCCTGTGGATGATGTAATATTTGTGTATTTTTAGGTTTCCATATGGATTGAATACAAGACAGGTGGGCACTAGGGACATCTGGGCACCATATTTTTGGGATGACTGGGCACCTGGACGAGTGGGCACCAAAACCCTCTGGGCACGAGGGACATGTGGGCACTTAGGGGTGGAGATAACTGGGCATCTGGACGAGTGGGCACCTGAATTAGGATTTGTGTCCACAAGTGTTTTTTAACTTATGTATATATTTAACCCACTGTTCTTTAAACCCCCAAACACAACACAACAATAAGGTCAAAAGTACAATATAAGAGTTTATTTGTCAAAATAGTACTGAGGTCAAAAGTAACTACATCCGAAACTCCTGGATTGATGGCCGGTGGAAGCCAGAGCATTGGAGCGTTTACAAACGTGCCATCAAGACCAATAACGATGTTGAAGGTTGGCATAACCGTCTGAACCGAAAGGCAAAGAGTGGAAACGTGCAGCTGCTACATAATGAAGCAAGCATAATCCCCATCCAGCTAAGAAAAAAAAGCAAAGACTTTTTCAGGGCAAACTGGACAACTTGTGGTCTGCTTAAGAGACAGAACAGCTGACTGTCTGGCTAGATGCTTAAGCAGGCCAGTGGATTGACTGGCCCTGTAGATACCTAGTGATGAGGGGGTCTCTTTTTGTCTCCGCCAGGCCGAAGGCATGGCGAGAGAGTATGTTTTACCCCTTGTCCGTCCGTCCGTGTGTGTGTGTGTGTGTCCATCTGTCACCAGCTAATCTCCGGCACCGAAACCGGTCGCTCCGAAACTGTGCACACACACTCCCTGGATGCCAATTCAGAACCTCTGCCCCAAATCTTTCACGTGGGCCTGTTATAGCGCCACCAGGAGGCCGATTTGTGCAAAACCAATTTTTTTATATTACTCCTACAAATTGTATCCAAACGTCATGCAAATCGGTACACAGTATCACTATAGTCATGTGATCAACACGGATCTGTCCGATTTCCCATATTCCATCCTCATTGCCTAAGGTTGGCTTCCAAAGTTTGCAGGATTGGTCCGTTTTGAACAAAAAGCCTCAAAGTATACACACAGCTTGGGATTTCCGTGAAATTTCACACACACATTCCCACTAGGCGGAGGAAGAAATGCCACCCTTCTCACATTGGCCTGTTATAGCGCCACCAGCAGGTCTAATTTAGCAAAACACATTTTTGGAACAAAATGCCTCAAATCATGAATGCAGTGTCAATGCAAGAATAAATGGCACGGTTGGCATCCTTTTCACATTGGCCTATTATAGCGCCACCAGGAGGCCAGAATAACGTACCTGACCTGGCGGAGACCTGTGCTCCGAGGAGCACTTTTTCTAGTTTTTGCTATCATTTTATTGTGTACTGTTTAGCAAGCATTTTTTTTCCCAGTTATTTTCCCCCCTCTGTTTTTGAACAGTAGGCTACTCATTTTGATCATTTTGGGGTATTTTCCCATTTTTCCCATGTAAAGTTAAAAAACACTTGTGGCCATGAAGGTGCCCACATGGAAACCTAAAACAAATTGGTGCCCACCTGTCCTGTTACCGTTTAGAATATAGGTTTGTTTAGACAGAGATACATCTAATGTAGGACTAATGAATAATCACGTTATTCGGTCTCTCATGGCAGAGAGGTCATCCTCGGAGTAATAAATTACACTGATCGGGTGGGGTTTCACACAATTCTGTTTCCAGTCCACAGTTGGCCTTTTATATCAGACAACTGCAGCAGGGGCTTTATTATACACGTTCCGGGGTGTTCTCTCTCTCTCTCTCTCTCTCTCTCTCTCTGTCTCTCTCTCTCTCTCTCTCTCTCTCTCTCTCTCTCTCTCTCTCTCTCTCTCTCTCGCTCTCTCTCTCGCTCTCTCTCGCTCTCTCTCAGTGTTGCCATGTCCGCTTTTTATAAGCGACTTTGGTCTTGTCTTGCTGTAAAAGTTGCTTGTAAATATTGCTCTGAAATGTCTAAAGTGTAGTAGTATTTGTCCATTGACCCCCCATCTAAAAAATATGTTGTGCCAGGGACCCCCACCCACCCCCCATTCAAGATATAGAAAATATAGAAAAATATTACAGATGTTTCACATTTTCTTCTAGATTTTTTTCGAAAATAGCAGATCTACAAGCTCACAATGCGTCACATCGTGACGCGTCAAATAGCCGATGCATATATGTTGTGCTCATGTGGCCTAGTTGCTTTTTTTGGTTTTGGGCTTGTTTGTCTAGACCTAGTTGCTTATTTCTCTCACAAGATCTGGCAACACTGGTGTTCAGATTCCTGGGTGCTCATTCGGCCAGCTCTCCCTCTACTCGACGCAGAGAGAGAGAGTGATGCGCGAAACCCGTATCATCACCATCATCAGCAGCATGATAAACAGCATCATCTGAAACATTGGAAGGACGTGACTTGATCAGCATATGAGATTCTCTAGGTAAGATATCGCTTTAACATTTTATTATATAATAACAGATCACCACCAGATGAAGCCATATAGTTCTGCTCAGTGATGCTTTCAAGGCATTTGACTGATGCTGATCCAACGGTCCACAGCATCACTGATGCTGCGGTCATATGGAGCTGAAATGACTCCCTGCTTTAAACGTTGCTGAGGTTTGCCTATAAGATGCTCTGGTTCTAACTCGCTGGAACAGCACTGTACATTTGTTATTGTATATGTGTAACAATTTGAGGAGGTTTCTTTTTCATAGCAAACGCCTATAGTATAATGATGCTAAAACGGGCCCATGGTGTCTCTCATGGATAGGGCATTATGACATTAACCACTTAAACCCCAGCATTATTGTGCGGAAAGCTTTCACTGAAAATAGCAGATCTACAAGCTCACAAGGCGATGCATGCGCCATGAGTTGTGAGCTTGTCGAGCTGCTATTTCCAGTGAAAGCTTTCCCCACAATAACAGAAAACAGAAAAGACACTGTAGAGCCCCGAGGGACTCCGGTCAGCAGTGGTTAATGATGTTTAGACGCCTTTTTAGTGATAACATAATCATTTTCATTACACGCATCATTCTTTTTAAATGAACATTAGTCTCAGTGAGCAGTGGAAATGATACTGATGATGTCTTGATGTGATGTCATCTTGACCTAACCCTGGTATGAGTAATGATGAGTTCACAAAATATGTGACCATGGATTCAATGCCATTGAGCCCCAATGTGTATTTTTCATAGTGAAATTGTAAAATACATTTAATTCCCCTCCATATCGATGCAAATAATTAGAGGGTTTGAAGTTGACAAGTGAGTGTGAGATGGGCTGTTCAACATTTTATTCATATAATGAGTGGTAAACAAGAGTACAATTTTTGGTTTTGGCTCGCAGACATTGTAGCAACAATAACAACAAAAAATATTAAAGTCATACTGTACTGTAACGTTCATTTAGTTAAAAAATGCCCAGTCTTTTTGGGGAGTGGCGACACCTCTGGTAGTTTTGTTGTCATTACAGCATTTGTCTATACAGAAGTAGCCTACCGCTCAAAAAGGAATGCTGTAGGTTCCTATAGCGCAACTATAATGCCTGTGATATTTTTGGAAAAGAAGGGTTTAACAGTGTTTAGAAAAAAATATTTATGTAGAATGGTGATTGTGAAAAATATACCAGTGAAGGATTATATCAAAACTTTTAAATTACAAAGTTTCACATGCAGGGTTCGATCCCAGCTGCACTGTTCGTTCAGTATGACTTTAAAGAAGAACAATAGAAGAAAATAGCTGATCAAAGTACAGAGCACATTCTGAGGTGCCTTTGTTTACTTCTGTACTAAAGGTAGCTTTCCATCAGGTTCCAAACCATCTCACCTGTTATAATAAATTATAAATGAATTCTGTAAGTATTCTCTTACTATTTGTGAACTGATGGCACAAATGTCTAAGTCTATATCCGATGGATTGATTTGGTCATTTGTGACTCTTGTGTTGCTCATTGTCTGCTGCGTACCACTCTGTTCCAGTAGTATAGCCACAGAAGAGGACAGTAGCTGACAGGCATCATGTCTGTCTGTCTGTCTGTCTGTCTGTCTGTCTGTCTGTCTGTCTGTCTGTCTGTCTGTCTGTCTGTCTGTCTGTCTGTCTGTCTGTCTGTCTGTCTGTCTGTCTGTCTGTCTGTCTGTCTGTCTGTCTGTCTGTCTGTCTGTCTGTCTGTCTGTCTGTTGTCTGTCTGTCTGTGTGTGTATTGATGAGTGGGAGCAGGGAACGGGCAGATACACACGTGTCATCAGCCCTGAGTCAGGACTCCTGACTGATTTGCCATTAAATCATACAGAATCTAAGTAGCCTACAATGTTCCATTTATATACAGTAAGATCACGGTAACCCCATATGTTGACACTATGAATTCCTCAGAAATGATAATCGAATATTGGTCTTAAAAATTGGAAGATATTCGAATATATTCGAATATTATTATTATTATTATTATTTAAAAATATATATATTTTTTCATATTTATTTGACAGGGACAATACAAAAATGTATCAAGTGCTCACTATATCCCTGCAGCCCGCTGAGGTCTTATTCAAGCAGCAGCAGGAGGATTTTAAATTGGAGGCAAAGAGAGGCAGCGGGGAATGATCTCGCCCATGCTTGCCCATGCTGGGTTTCACCTGTAGACATGAGGAGAGTGACATTAGAGGGGAGCACACATCTTTTTTTATCATCTTTTTTCATATTTATTTGACAGGGACAATACAAAAATGTATCAAGTGCTCGGATCCAATAATACATGTTTTTTTGTATTGTTCCAGTCAAATTCCAGTTTTTTGTATTGTTCCAGTCAAAATTCGAATATTAATTTACAAGCCTCATTTTATACCCAAACCCATACTTGCTACCCATAAAAACGGGACTGCGATGGGTCGCGGGCCTATGTTTGGGAAACTATGTTACCTATGATTGGTATATTCCATAGGTGGGAAAGGTTGTATGGACCTTGGGAATAGGGGAGAGAGAACAGTATGTGGCTGACCTGAGGCAGAGAGTGATGACCAAGGTTGTAATAGACTAGAGGATGAGGCCAGGCAGACAGACAGAGGAGAGTGATGCATGGTTATAGGGAAAGCGAGGAGCCCCCAGGGGCCTATGATGACAGGAAGGTATAAGGCCTTGGAGGATGGACCTAGCCTCGCGTAGCCAGACTATATCACTGCGTAACCTCGCGTCACCAGTCTTTCCACCTCGGAGGAAAGCCTGGTCTGCGTTACTAAAGACCCATATGATCCGGTCTAGGCCACGCCTACTGAAAAAAAGAATCCTCTTTCCGGATTGTCGCGATCCGGTTTTGCGGTGCCGCTTTGTTTTGGTTCCCCAATCCCTATTTAATTGGAATAGAATTTCCCCGTGGGATAATACGGATAATACAGACGCTAAATAGTCTCCGGAAAGTACATTCACATTTATATTTAAAAAATAAGCTAAACTACGCCGCATCAAGGATTTTATTAGGACGGACCTATTTTGGGGTGAGTCTGGGGTGGGTCTTTCCGGATTGTCGCGATCCGGTCGGCTGATGACGCGAATGACGCGCCCGGTGACGTAGGGCTACTTCCGCTCCCGACCGGATCATATACCCGAAAAGGAATGCTGCCCAGGCTAATTTAATTTAATTCCTTTTTAACAGGACGTTCATGAAAGTCCTTGCGGGCTTGTTTCCAATGAGGGCCTGTGAGCAATTAGGGGTTAAGAGTCTTGCTCAGGGACAAATTTCATTTCATCGACACACATGCTGGCGTGGCCTGGAATCGTACCTGGGGCAACCAGGGCCTCTGGCTCCCTAGGCGGGCTCACTAACCACTCAGCTATGGCCGCCCCTAATCACTGCGTGGATATGAGTCTGGTGCTTCCATGAGGACGTTTTTTTTCCCAAGGGGCGGGATCAAAACAATGGCCCTCGACACAATTGGTTAGACCTACAACCAACTACCAATTACAGTCTCCCATATTCGAATACTGGGCCCTGATTGGTCACCCACGTCTTCTGGAGCAGGAAATGGATTCGCTATGGAGCGGTGCCAGACCCAAATCGCAGAGTGCAATTTTTTTTTGCACTCGCAGATTCGTCTGGTCCCAGGCTAGGACGGACCATCACGTGGACTGTGGTGCTCTATGGCAGTGGTTCTCAAACGTTTTCATGTCAAGGACCCCCAAATTGACACTTATGAGCCTGCGGACCCCCTCGAGATATGCGAGGGACCCCCATAAGAGAAGAGTTTTACGGCTCTAGCAGGGATTCTCAACCAGTTTAATTTCAAGGACCCCCAGTTTGACATGCATTAGGCTATGGACCCCCATTTAATGGCATTTCTATCTCTGGGACCCCAAACTATATTGTAAAATCAGTGTTAATTTAACTCTGAGAGTGTACAAATGGACTGGTTCCATTTGTACACTCGCAGAGTTACAGACCCATAAGGGTCCATTTAGTTCCTAACTATCCATCATTTAGCTGGGGACCCCCTGGAACTCCCTCAAGGACACCTGGGGGTCCCCGGACCCCAGTTTGAGAACCAATGCTCTATGGAGAGTGGAGACACACCTCAAGCTGAGGTGGCCATGTGACATTTTCTCCTCCTCTCATTTTAGATCCTCTTTCTTTTTTGGTCCCTCTCTCCTCCCCCTCTTCACCGTGTTCACATCCTCATGTCTATGTGTCCCCTTTTCTTTCCCATCTTTGCTTTCCTTCCCTCCCCCACAGCCACATCAAGGAGGCTGGGGTTTTATGCATGACACCTGTGCTGAAGGACAGACACTATATCCCTGCAGCCCGCTGAGGTCTTATTCAAGCAGCAGCAGGAGGATTTTAAATTGGAGGCAAAGAGAGGCAGCGGGGAATGATCTCGCCCATGCTTGCCCATGCTGGGTTTCACCTGTTTTTAACTAGTTAACAAACGGGAGGTAAATGGCTATTCATTCTAAGGGGAAATAGTTTCCAATTCCAACCCACATGGATTTGATAACAACATCCAAAGTGAGTCAGCGCTGTGAGGGTAATTGTTTCACTAATCATAGATTCAGCAGGTGGAAAGTAACTAAGTACATTTACTTAAGTACTGTACTTAAGTACACTTTTGAGGAATTTTTACTTTACTGGAGTATTTCCCATTTTCAGTACTTTTACTTCTACTCCACTACATCTCAGAGGCAAATATTGTACTTTTACTCCACTACAATTATTTGAAAACTTTAGTTACTAGTTTCTTTTCAGATATAAATTATGACATTATGAAACATACATTAACCACTTTAGCCCTATTTTATATATAGGCTATTTGAAAATAGCCGATCTACAAGCTCACAACGCGTCACGATGCGACGCGTTGTGAGCTTGTAGATCTGCTATTTTGAAACATTTTAGTACTTTTACTTTTGGTACTTTAATTACATTTTGATACCAATACTTTTGTACTTTTACTCAAGTAAATTTTTAATTCCGGACTTTTACTTGTAACAGAGTACTTCTACATTGCGGTATTGATACTTTAACTTAAGTAAAACATTTGAGTACTTTTTCCACCACTGGACTGGTACTGGTAGTTATCTCCGCCAGCCCAGAATGGCCAGGGGCAGGGATTATGTTTTCGCCCCTGTCTGTGAGTCTGTGAGCCCCTGGACCGATCAGCCTGAAACTTTGCACTCACACTCCCAGTAGGCCAAGGAAGAACCTCACTTTTCTAGTTCTCTATATGCACGTACTGTGCACTATACAGGTAAACTCCTGGATTTAATTGACCCCTTATCCAGTGTTGATTGGACCTGGTACAATCTAAAAGGCAAGCTATAGATTGACAGTATATTTAATTGGGTTGGTCAGTCAGTCAGTATCCAACATTTTGATCCCAAACGAGATGTCTCAAAAATCTCTGGTTGGATTGCCATGGAATTTGCTGCATACCTTCATGCGCCCCAGACAATTGGCCAATGAGGAGTCCTCTAGTGCCATCCTCAGGACAAAACGTCAACTTTGCCCTTCAGGCTAGCATAAGATATTTCATAATCTAGTGGCCAGATTTCCATGAAGCTTGGGTTGTATAGCTGCTACTACTATCCATATTGTTTTTAAATGCCCAACTGTTGATAGTTATGGTATGGTACAGTATAGTTTCTGGTAATATAATTTGGTACGTACCTTCTAAAATATATATTATAATACATGTCAACAATCTTTCAGTTGAGAACTCTTTGAAAAATAAAAAATGAATGTGGCTCAGGAGGTGAACGGATGGCTGGGAATCAGAAGGTCCCAGGTGTGTGTGTGTGTGTGTGTGTGTGTGTGTGTGTGTGTGTGTGTGTGTGTGTGTGCTCCCCTCTAATGTCACTCTCCTCATGTCTACATCAACTCTTACAGACTCTGTCCAGCTCAAAAGCATGTTGAGTGGTAGGAATGAGTCTCCAGAGTCCCCTGCCATTCTATAAGGCATCAGTGATGTTGTGCGCCTTCAGGGAATCGATACAGAGTAGGTGACTGGATGGAGTGTGAACAGATCTGTGAGGGATGCAGAGGCCTGACAGGCTCCATATACTACGGTATATACCAGGGGGACATTGGGTCATCCACACTTTGCTGAGTGTGCTGAAACTCTGACTGCAGCATTAAGTCCAATGCAAAGCCCACACAGCTTTGTTGAAATGGCTTTTGGGTGATGTTTAACCCATTCAATCCGGGAACGCATCTGTGTCACTTCAGATATACATAGCTTGTAGATCTGCTATTTTTGGGGAAAATCTTTGAATATACAAATGTCTTCTAAATCCTAACCGTTAAAAAAAAAAAGATTATGTTGCTATAATATCAGTGGTTCTCAAACTGTCATGTCAAGGACCCCCAAAATGATATGTATTTGGCCGCAGACCAATCTCAAAATATGTTGTTCCAGGGACCCCCCCGAAGCAAAGATTTGAGTAAAAGATTTTTGCTTTAAAAAATATTTATTCAAGATTTGCATAAATGTTCACGATTTTTCAAAAATAGCAGATCTACAAGTTCATAGCACGGCACTCGGTGCCGCGCTATGAACTGCTATTTTTGAATAGCCAAAGTATAAAATATGGATAATGGATGCGTTCCCGGTCTTAATGGGTTAAGGTGATGTTTTAGCTTAGTGATTCTTAGTTCGGCTGTCCCCCATTAAAGCTCACAACGCGTCGCGACTCCTAGCGAGCGACACGTTAGCTTATAGATTTGCTATTTTCACTAAGGTAAATCAGACTAATTCATTTAGTTGATTATAAAAAGTCTGTTTTTGTGTCGATTCATTGATGAGAAAAACCTTGCTTCTTGGTTGGTTTTAAGTGAGTAGTTGGTTCTAAATATTGGTTTTGGTGTATTTTTGGATTATTTCCCAGGCCTACTAACCACTTACAAACTTCCGTGCTTGCCACTGGTCTCTTATATGTACAGTACATCCTGTTGAAGGGCCGGGCCTTCAGGCTAGCAAGTGTTTTATTTGGCAGCTTACAGGGAGTGGAATGAGTTGTAAAAGGTCACTGAAGCTATACTACTGTAGGTGTTTTTTTATCTTGAGAATTGCTGTTAAGGGCGTTATCTTATTTGTCACATCACAATTTTACAGGTGTAAAAGAGTGGGTGAAATATTTTTTTGTCCAAGCTTCCCATGAATTGCAGTTACATACATAAACAGAACCATATTAAATATAAACATAAAGTGTACTAAAAAAACAGCTTTTTGTCAGTATTATTCCTTGGTTTTGTATGGCCACCAAATCAGTTGAATTCTTTGACAGCATATATTGTGTCTAAGTCTAAATTCAACGAGATGGTGTCTCCTAGAATAGCTGAGGTGATATAATCTCTTTGACATTATGCAAGGTTCTCAACTCAATTTCATTCTCTCTGCTCAATTAAAGGTACATAGGAGAAAAGAAAAATGAGAAAAGAGGAAAGAAAGAAGAGAAAAAGAAAAAGAAAAGGAAAGAAGAAATAATAAATCCCTTTTTTCTCAGCTTGGAGAGAAACCCATTCATAACCAGATTAACCACGGGTGACAATAAATAATGGCTCTGAGGAGAGGCGACATCCAGAGAGAGAGAGAGAGAGAGAGAGAGAGAGAGAGAGAGAGAAAGAGAGAGAGAGAGAGAGAGAGAGAGAGAGAGAGAGAGAGAAGCTACTTTTCAATAAGCTTATTCTAAAATTGAATATGAATATGTGTGATCTACATTACTGCATTTTGTTCTACCTTCTCTATTGTCAAATGTGGCTAGGTTTAGGCTATAGTCCATCTTTAATATATATTTTTTTCCAGTAACATAATAGTAAGCATGATTTTAGTCTAAGATTAAATATACATATAAGTAACTGCCCCAGCCCTTTTCAGTTCTACCTGGGGCAGAACCAAACTCCAAAATAAGGCTAACATCTGCCACACTAGCTCCAGTACCTAGTACTACCAGTACCAAGGCCCTGTCATGGACATAAATCACTGCTTTCATGGTGCTGCACTGCACTGCACTGTGCAGCTTTGCAATGTGAATACCAGTCAATACAGCTATACAATGTACCTACTGACCAATTATTTTACATGCACACATATAATAACAAACGCACACGCACACGCACATGCACACACACACACACACACACACACACACACACACACACACACACACACACACACACACACACACACACACACACACACACACACACACACACACACACACAATCAATTGGTGAAATCCATCAGATTTTATGAATTCTTACTGTTGGCTTTTTGGAAGTCAAATACTGTACATTGGAGTCTTTTTTGACATGTGACATCTATTTTGTCTAACTAAACGTAACTGAATGTACGGCTGGCTGTTTGTGTGAGCTGTTTAGCAGCTCCCTGGCAGAACTAATTGCCAATGATGTCTGTAGTATCTGTTGTCTTTGTCTGCTGTCTGTGTCTGTTGCTCTGTTTTCATGGTGCTGCAGAACACATGTAGACACAGAGGAGCAAAATATGTGTGATAATGATTTGTGTTGGCTTCACTGCAAAAATCATCAGTTTTTTAAGAGTCATTCATGAATTGGCTTGTTTTGGTGTTTTTTTTTGTCAGGTCTATGTGCGAGTAATGAATGCAGGTGTGTTGATGTATAAACTTCCCATTTATTTCCAGCCCTCCTGCTGGGTTGCGGGTCACAGGATGACTCTGCTGCCTTACACCCTCCTCACTTATGTCACTACTTATTGCCAGAAAATTCGGCAAGCTAGCTTATTAGCCATCGAATTCCTGTGAAGAACGGCATAACATTAGCATTTAAATGTGCTGAGAGCCTCACCTGCTGCTGTCGGTGCAGTCAGTGGTGCTCCTCGGCCGGGATGTATACACATCTGGTGGTAAATTGTTGTTCCTCACTACAAACACCAATGTCCATAGATGGGTATATACAGTATGGTACCAGGAAGAAAAAAAAAAAGAGCTGCTGGTTTAATTCAGACATGCCAGGCCAGGCTCGAGCTGGAGTATTTCGGAGTGCTTTGAAGGGCCAGTTGTGGGCCATTACAGCCACTCGTGTGTCTTGCCTGACAGAACAGATAATTGTCAATCAGTTGAGTGATGGAGTGGATGCAGAGACCAGATGGTAGCTTTAAGCAGAGAAAGAGTCTAGTGAGAGAGAAGGATAAGGGAGACAATAGAGAGAGTACAGAATAGGGTACAACAGAGAAAGACTTTCACCACAAAACAAATAGGGACGCTAACATTATTATTCAATATTTCTGTTCATTTCCATAGATATTATAATAGTCAGGGGATATTAGCAGAAAGATTTCCAATCTTGGAATAAATTCCTTACCAAAAAAAATCTTCACCAATGTGTTTGTAAAGGTGTCTAGTAACACATCTCACAAAGACTGAAATTCAGTTTCCCGAGGAGAATTTTTTTGACAGCTGCTGAAAGTTGGGGTACCCACCATTTCCCTGCATTTCCATGCAGGGCAAAAAAAATCTAAATCTAATTTTGTTTTAAGTAGCATGTGAGGGGTCAAACTAGGGTGTTTTTATGATTCTGAATCCATTGCAAGCATTTGTTTTGCACCAAAACCACTCCTTTGGCTAAAAACAGCCCAATCTCAATGGGCTTTTTACACAAAAAGTATACCTGGACAAGGATGGCTATGGCCGTTTTTAGCCCAAGGAGTGGTTTTGGTGCAAAACAAATGCTTGCAATGGATTCAGAATCATAAAAACACCCTAGTTTGACCCCTCACATGCTACTTAAAACAGAATTAAAATTAGATTATTTTTTTGCCCTGCATGGAAATGCAGGGAAATGGTGGGTACCCCAACTTTCAGCAGCTGTCAAAAATTATCCTAGGGAAACTGAATTTCAGTCTTTGTGAGATGTGTTACTAGACACCTTTACAAACACATTGGTGAAGATTTTTTTTTGGTAAGGAATTTATTCCAAGATTGGAAATCTTTCTGCTAATATCCCCTGACTATAAGTGCCTACAATTTATCATAAATTAATGTAAGAAAAATATAGCTAGTTTGTGATATTAATGTATAAAGAAACAAAGACATGTATTCTTTAGAAATCAAACATGGTTTCTTTAAAAGACCATTGGGGGGCTTTCAGTTAGAGCAGAATGGGCCAAATGCCCGAAGGAAGCTTTTTTCCAATCTAGTTAGTTAGATAGACTTAAACATTTGGACGATTCCGTTCATACTGTATCTGCAGCATAATTCTTTCAGATTGGAATGGCTCAGCATGAATGGTGATGCATGAAGCAAGCATTTGTTTAGAGTAATTGCTTTGCCTGGCTGAATAGTTGGTCTTCGTGCGGTCCTGCCATTCCTAAGTCCACCTCGGACATCCACAGTAATAACCTCAAGGAAGACTGACATGTATAATCCTCCCAGTATTACACTGTTATTCAGAACTGCCTCAGTGGCACAATAAAGGCCACACTCAGCAGGGGTCCATACTGTACATCTTTGTGACTCACCGTGTTATGGGCTGTTAGGCCACACTGCTATTACTGTTATATAACTTTATATAACACGTTTGAAAAGCTAAAGCCCATTGGAGCATATTGACTACTATAAGTGCTCAGCATAAGGTCAGTGGACACTACGGTCCAATATTTCTGCTTTACAGGCTATTACTTTTATTGTCAATTTAATTTTAAGCCAAGGGATCGATTATTTCATATTCTAACAACAATTGTACAGATTCTGCTGCTGTGTGGCCGAGGGTAGCTCAGTCAGTAGAGCTCTCACCTTTGAATTGTATAAGGTTTTGGGTTTGATCCCTGGCACCAGCAACTCAGCAGATGAAGAGCACGGCATGCAGTAAATAGTGGTACCTGCCCGACTGGTGTGCCACCTCAGCAATCCATCTTCCAGGGGTCTAACACACAGTGGTGGAAAAAGTACTCACATTTTCTACTTAAGTAAAAGTATCAATACTGCAATATAGAAGTACTCTGTTACAAGTAAAAGACCAGAATTAAAAAATTACTTGAGTAAAAGTACAAAAGTATTGGCATAAAAATGTACTTAAAGTACCAAAAGTAAAAGTACTAAAATGTTTGAAAATAGCAGATCTACAAGCTCACAACGCGTCGCATCGCGACGCGTTGTGAGCTTGTAGATCTGCTATTTTCAAATAGCCTAGGTATAAAATAGGGCTAAAGTAGTTCATGTATGTTTCATAATATCATAATTTATATCTGAAAAGTAACTAGTAACTAAAGTTTTCAAATAATTGTAATGGAGTAAAAGTACAATATTTACCTCTGAGATGTAGTGGAGTAGAAGTAAAAGTATTGGAAATTGGAAATACTGAAGTAAAGTACAAATACCTCAAAAGAGTAAATGTACTTAGTTACTTTACACGTAACACATTGTAAAGGTGACAGACAGCCTTGCTTGGCTGATACCGACAATAAGCTACTCCAACCTACTGTACCTACTGTACCTAATGCCAAGTCACATGACATCAAATTGACCCATATGTCTCCTATTATACGGTATATTTCTGTCTCTTGTTTGTGAATCAAAGGTTGTGCCACTGCTTTAGTGCTTTTATATTCTCGGTAGACATTATTGGAGGTACAATGAATCCGTATCGATGTTGACATGTCTTTGTCTAATGGGGCTACCCCTTCGTATGTTGTTTTAATGAAGCATTTACATGCACATCAATATCCCATTATTATTCAGGTGAATCAAGTCGTTTTTTTATTGAGCTGCCATGTTGTTAACATCATATTCTTTTGACAAAAAATCTATATAAGCTTCCTCATGGAATACTTTGGATATGCTGGTAATTATTCAGGCTGTTGTCTGCTTATGCTGTACATGCAGTGATGGAGAGTAAACATGCAGTACATTTACTCAAGTACTGTACTACAATTATTTTTTTTATTTTTTATTGATAGGACAGTAAAGCAAAGGTCAAACCCGGGGGTCAAACCCACGACACGCTGTCAGGCTGGATTACCAGCCTAGGTGCCCAGACGGCTACGCCAACCGTCCGGGCCACTGTACTACAATTTTGGCGTACTTTTACTTAGTATTTTAATGTTTCAATATTTTATACTTCTACTCCACTACATCACAGGGGCAAATAGTGTATAAGATCTGGGTCGAGGCACGCCCGGGATTTGAACCCGGTTCTCCTGCATGAGAAGCGACTTTAAAGCCATATCCTCTAGCGCATTGGTTCTCAAAGTGGGGTCCGGGGACCCCCAGGGGTACTTGAGGGGGTTCCAGGGGGTCCCCAGCTAAATGATGGACAGGAACCAAATGGACCCTTATGGGTCTGTAACTCTGAGAGTGTACAAATGGAACCAAATGGACCCTAACAGGTCCATTTGGTTCCATTTGTATACTCTCAGAGTTAAATTAACATTGATTTTACAATATGAATTGGGGTCCCAGAGGTATAAATGCCATTAAATGGGGGTCCGTAGCCTAATGCATGTCAAACTGGGGGTCCTTGAAATTAAAATGGTTGAGAATCACTGCTAGAGAGCCGTAAAAACCTTCTCTTATGGGGGTCCCTGGCTTATCTTTTCAAATGGGGGTCTGCAGGCTAATAAGTTCCAATTTGGGGGTCCTTGACATGAAAAAGTTTGAGAACCACTGCTCTAGCGCATAAAATGGAATCTACCCTTGACCAGGGGAGATACAGTATTAGACATTTTAGTCTTCAGGCTCTGAGCCACTCTGCTAGTGTACAAGTGAACTACATGTTTACAGGAATAAAATGCAGAGCATTGCAGTGAGGGTTTAGGGATGAACCTTATTCACCTACTTGAAAAGAGGAGCCGTCTCATCTTAACCGCAGTGCTGCAGACTAACAGGTGCACACCCATCGCTCCATCTGGATCACAACATGCTGACGGGTGTGTGGGAGGTAAGTGACACCGACAGAGAAAGGAGCCTTTATAGTTATTGTCATTAACAGTAACAGAACAGAACAGAGGAAAAAGTTGTGGCTTAATGCACAGGCTTTAGGGGCTGCATCCTGTGGGCACCAAGATCAGGGGGGCACCAAACCCCTATACCAAAATGAAATGAAAAAGACCGGATTATTGCAAGGAACAGCGCCAAAACGGTCCTGGGCTGCTGAAATAGTGCTAAATTGGTGCCGGAATGCGTCAGCAGCACCCCTCACCCCGCTGTTGAAGCGGAATTTTGGCAGGACACCCAGGACACCAAACCTGGTTGTAGCATCAGGCACCAAAACGTCTTGATCCGGCCCCGCATCACGATTATGATAGATCTGTATTAGAAAAACTAAAAATAAATACTTTGTACCATTCCATTCCTAGGCCAGGAGAGATACTGTCTGTGGAATTAGTTAATGATGCCATGGTGTGGACATTATCTACCACATTATGTTTAACTGCAAGTTGCAGTCAGTTGCTAGTTAGCTAGTTGAAATCATAACTTACATTGGGTAGCATCCATTAATGCAGTCTTTGTATTATGAAGTCTGATCACATAGTAAAGTCAGGGATAAATGGCTTGGAATGTATTACAAAATAAGCCTTCCTGATGTGTTGATTGTAGTTGCATTTCTGACACAAAATTGGGTCTATTACACATTTTGACACAGACTGAAAGCATAGAAAAATATCATTAAAAAATATATTTTGCCAACAGCGAGTTACCAATAAATGAATAGGCCTACATTATGCAATTATGCACAACAGAGCTGCAGTATAACCTCTCCCTAATAGCATTCTAAAGTGCAGAGAAACTGAAAACACAAATAATGCTCTTTTCTAATTCACAAATAGGCCTAAAGTGAACAAATGGATCATATTTTGACAAGGTTCAGTTGGGTTAAATATATTGAATGTTTCTGTTAAAAGGACAATTTATAATTCAGAAACTTGGTTTTGCCATGCCAAAGATTTGTTGCACTCCATTTACCGTAAAGTATGAATTTATCTTTATCTGTCAGGTCACATAACATCAGTCAGGTATACTAGGTGCTCTGGATTCCAGAGTGGATTTTCAAGTGTCTTATAATCCTGTTAAGGGATGGGTGTCATGGACAAGACCTGGAATTTTTATTCATTTATTATTCATTCATGTAATATTGTTATTACATTTATTAATAGATAAATTCCAAGACGGAATTCATTTTGTCCATGGACCAGTAATAGACAGTGACATTCATTTCCTCTTCAGTCCCGTCACTGGCCACCATACGCTACATGACACCCCGGTAGTTCAGAAAATGGAGCTCAGTGGTTACTCGGGGACTGCGAGGGCATCCCATCATGATAGCGGACAGGCAGCCTTGCAAAAAAAGTTTTTGTGGTGTAAAATGCCAGGGAACAGCTTAGTAGCTATGGCTTAGCCTGATGCCTTGTGAGCTTTTAGATCTGCTATTTTCGGCATGTGGCACAGTTGTACTATGAAGTATAAATGAAGCATCAGAGAGAACAGTGTGCTGTAAAGGAAAGCCTTGATCAGGAAGAGGTGGCAGAATCAATGGGGATAGGATAGCCTTGTCTTGTGTGGAGCTGGTTGCACTGCAGGTGTGAGTGAGTGAGAGAGAGAGAAAGGGAGAGAGCGAAAGAGAGAGAGAGACAGAATGTGTGTGAAATTGATGTCAGCGGGTCACTCTTATCATCACAGAGCTGTCTACCGGGTGCTCTAGCAGGACAACTGAGGCTGGAGTCGCTTACTGTCAGTCTGCTTTTATTCAGAACCTCGAAATATGTCCTGCCATCAAAAACAGAAATGTGGACGTTTTATCTGACACGAGCGGGGAGAAAAGAAAAAGAAAAGAAGAAGCTTATAGCCTATCACTGTTGAGATTATAGGGGAGTAAAGTTGAAGACTTCGTCTGCTGGCTCCTCTCACTGTACCTACTGTACTGTTATGCAAAACTAAGGGTTCCCTTTTTACAGAGTTAAATGAACACTTCAGGATCTTACTGTGTACGTAAAGCAGTTCGAGATTGATTAAGCCGAGTTGCGTGATCCATATGCCTGTTGTGTGTGTGTGTGTATGAGACTGTAGCGCTGCAGTGTACCGCAGTGTTACAGATGGGAATCTGAGACTGAGCCTCCGGGCCGTAGGCAAGGAGGAGGAGGGTGAACCATGGCAGCGTTTGGACAAAAGACACACTTTCCTTGAAAGTCTTCAAGTGTGTGTGTGTGTGTGTGTGTGTGTGTGTGTGTGTGTGTGTGTGTGTGTGTGTGTGTGTGTGTGTGTGTGTGTTTCCCTGCGTTAACATTCTTGAAGCTAAAAACTGCTGCTCGGAGAGAGAGTAAAAAAAAACTAAAGTAAAATAAATCTCCTCATTATTGGGTGCTCTTGAGAAAGCTGACAAAACTAAAGCAAGCCACGGAGGGTTCACTAATTTCCCAGAGAGTATGTACTGTGTGTGTGTGTGTGTGTGCGCTGAAAATCCGCCCCTCCCAACAGGGAGCGTGCTTCTTCTCTGTAGTAGTGAGTGAGCACAGGCGCTTCTCTCCTTCCCATTCTCTGCTGAGCTCTCGGTTCCCCGGGGACACTGAGTCAGCCACTGCTGCTGACTAGCTGTTCAAAAAAGGCCGTTTTACTCCCCTCTTTACTTCTCTCCTCTAACGTGTGGGCGGAACCCGGGGGATAAAATCTGCACTATTGCTGCACTCGGGGAAGCTTTTTCTTGGATCCCTCTGTGTTAATGTTTTCAATAACCAACGCTGATATCACAGTAACACATAAACACTTCAGCACTATTTTTTTAATTCTCTAAAATGGCCGATCTACGAAAAGTACAAAAAAAAATTTGTGAATGCTTTCGCTATGATGAAGAGCCAAATAGGGACGCCAGGGTTAAAGTGGTTATAACTAGTATCCCGTTTCACCTGGTTGAAGCAGCTGCATGATTCTACCTTGGCTCGATAGAAGAGCTATTCTACACTAGTAGCTGTGTGTGTGCCTGCCTAATGGTGTCTGATTTAGCAGATACAGATATATATAGGTAACGCCACCTCAGCAGCACTTCCAGATTGCTACACTGACAGAATGGAAACCGATGCATCACTCTCCCCTGTTCTCTTGCTGTTCTCTCCCTCGTCTGTTGGTTCCTTTGACCCCCTCACACCCCCATCAATCCTCAGTCACAGTCACAATCACTTGGGCTTTTGTAATGGAGCCATTAAAGGAAGACTGACTGTGTGTTCACACTGCTGGTGTGACTTCGTCTTATCTGATCTCTCCGCTGAGCGGGGGCAGCAACCATGAGACTGTCACGCATTGGGGCTACAGTATGAGGATGGGATGGGATGTCACTTGTTGTCGCCGTGGCTTAGATGCCGTCCAGCACTGCAAAATCCTGGGTGTAGAAATGTGCCCTGCCCTTACACTAGGTGCAGTAGTAACTATTGTACCGATGTTCAATGATATTTTGGAATTCCCTGCTGTGTAGTTACTGCAAAATGTAAGGAGAAAGGAGCAAGGACATGGTTTAGAGGTGATTATGCTAGTGGACAGGGAGTGAGAATAGAGGACAAGCGGAGAAACATTTCACCAGTAAAACAGTAACATCCTCAGAGTGCAGTGTACAAATGTAGGGTCTATTTGGTTCCATTTGTACACTCTCTCAGTTACAAGGGGATAAATTAACACTAAACAGCAATGGAACATGTAACAAGCAGCTGTTCAAGCCAAAGATTAGAGATTTGTTTTGACCATTTTCTGCTCTTGTATACACACCTCTCCTCTCCTCTCCTCTCATCTCCCCTACAGTTAGGGTGAGACATGCCAGACTACTGGACTGATTGATTACAGAGGCTGGCTGCGCTCTTTTCAAAGAAAGCAATACTTCATGAGTCATATTGAGTTGTGATTTTGTGAGTATGATAGAGTACAGTATTGCGTGTGTGTGTGTGCGTGTGTGTGTGTGTGTGTGTGTGTGTGTGTGTGTGTGTGTGTGTGTGTGTGTGTGTGTGTGTGTGTGTGTGTGTGCGTGCGTGCGTGCGTGCGTGCGTGCGTGCGTGCGTGCGTGCGTGCGTGCGTGCGTGCGTGCGTGCGTGCGTGCGTGCGTGCGTGCGTGCGTGCGTGCGTGCGTGCGTGCGTGCGTGCGTGCGTGCGTGCGTGCGTGCGTGCCTCTATCTATCTGTCCGACTCCTTGTTGAGTTCCCTTTCTCTCTAATGGCCAATTCATTAATTAATGCAGCCACTCTATCAGTCAGTTTCTGTAAAACAATCTTTACAGCAAAGATTTTCTTTGTTCGCCATCTTTCCTAGTCAATGCTAGGCTGTTGTAGATATCTTACAGTATACACTCAGATCATTCATAGTGATACTGCAATCTTCCCAAGGAATACAGAAATGAGGCCATGAGTGGTGTTTTAATCTCTAGCCCTATTCATTGTACTGTACACAATGAATACCTAAAATTGGGAGATCTACAATCTCACAACGCCTCACAACGTGTTGTGAAATAGAAGATCTGCTATCTTCTATTTTTGAAAATTGAATTTTAGGGACACCAGATTGAAATGGTTAATGATGTTATCTTTACAGAGGCAGCACATCTAAGAAGCAAGCTGAAGTACAGTAAAAGGGAGAGAACGTAGTAGCAAGTGATCCAGACGTTTACCTGATTGTCTTCTCATCTGATTTGTACGTGGGGCTCCCAGTGTGATACCATCTCTCTGTGTGTGTGTTTTAGGTCACTGCCGGGAGCATCCACTCTTCAACCCACCTACAACTCTCAGTAAGTCAGATTAACTGTGCCTCAGCACATTGTTGTGGTACGGTATGTAGGCTAATTCATGAATAGTGTGGGATGGAGGAATTATTTTTACTGCCACACCAAGAATAAACTGCTATTGTCGCAGAGACACTAGACAGGCAAGTACTGCGGTGTGTAAGCCAGTTGTGTTAAAGGGATACTTCACTTTAGGGCCGGGGACACATTTAAAAAAAATATTAAAAATAAATGAAAAAAGTTATGGAAAATTCATGGCCCCCTCACGCATTAGAGTGTCCTACTAATGTGTGAGGGGGCCATGAATTTTCCATAACTTTTTTCATTTATTTTTAATATCTTTTTTAAATGTGTCCCCGGCCCGAAAGTGAAGTATCCCTTTAATATATTTGTTTTGGTAGGCACCTTTGTTTTCATGTGCACCTATTTAAGCTTTCTGCATCCAAGCATTCTCTAATTAATTCACCTTGGTTTTATAATAACAGAAAATATATTTTCAAGTTGCGATGCCAATTTTGTCAAATCAGGAAAGAGAACTGATACAGTATACAGGATAAACAAGTGAAATTGGCAGTGATGGAACAAAAGAAATGAGTAGACAAAACTAACAGGAACACTAACATTGAAGCTAATAAATCATCTTTTTGGGGTTCTCTCTCCTGACTGGATGTATTTTCTTGTTTACTAGAGATATGTTATTTGTTTTACAAAAACATATCACATGCCCTTTAAAACATCAGCCTAATATACGTACATGGCCGTATGATTATCCTCTTCTTTTGGGTATTTTTATTACTGTGTGCTGCTGATGCAGTGAGACCTGTTGTTGTGCTGAGTACGCCGAGATAGCAACCTCTGGGCTTTGGGGAGCTCATGGCACTGAGCCTTAACACGGGAAAAACAGGTCGGGGAGGGGAAGAGGAGTGAGAGAGAATTGGAAATAGTAAAGGAGGAAGGTAGGGAAGGGAGCATAGTGAGGATAATCTGTAAAGAGGGGAGAAATGGGAGGTGCATTCAGGATAGTGATGATAGGCAAACCTGATTACAAGTTGTGAATTAGAAGCAAGTTTGTCATCACTTGTTGTTTAACATACTGAAAAAGCCCACAACACCCACAACAATTGTTGTCTTTCACTGATTCAAATGTCCTCACAGTCTAAGTTTAGAAGAAACGGGAGGCAATCACTCAATCATGAACTAGGAAAGTTTGGCGCTGGGATTTGGTCGAGCGGTTTTTGATGTTCAGGGTTCTACTGGAGGCGTTTCCCATTTCGATTTAATCATTTGAAGATGAAACCTTTTGGACCAGTCACAGCGCCATGCAAAGGTTGCCGCTGAATTTGGCGCAGCGGTTTGTGATGTGTTGGGTTCTACTGGAGATGGCTCCCACACTGAGGTGTGGTACTGTTATCATCATCATCATCATCATCATCATCGTCATCATCATCATCATCATCCTGCTCTTCCGAGGAAGACACCTCTTTCTGAAAGGACTTGAGCCTGTAGTTAGGAGCAGTCAGACAGTAGCGGTCTCGAGGCAGTCGAGGGCCACAGTAAGGTTCAATCTTTGGAAGAGGAGTCTGGTTCTTCTGTCGGGCCACTTTCATAAGGAAATCTCGAGGTGGCGGGGAGGTGAAGGATTGGTCAGTTCGACACTGAATGGCCAACTTGATGTCATCGGGGTCCATAGTGGACTTCTCAGCATGTGCTGCATACATTTTGGCATCTTCAATAATGTTTGTCACGTGATTGAAGGTGAATTCCAAGATCTGATTGATCACTCTAGGCTCATGCTCTTTGACACCCATGTCCTTGAGCATTTGCATGATGGCCCCTGCATCTTTTGGAACGTTTTTCTGAGTAGCCATTTTCAGTACACCAAATGTGAATTGCAAAACTATCTCTCCACAGTGGTGTTTGATCAGAACTTAACCAGTGATTGTCTGTTCAAAAGAACAACTTCAAGGAGAGAAGTCTGCAATGTCGATACGTGTAGGGGGTACGTACGTATGCAGTGCTTTTATAACGTTTGGCAGTGTTTGCTCTTGTCATCATGGTGAGGTCACAATGAGTCAGACATGCCCATATGGAGTTCTGTGTCAAATATGGAGCTCATGATGTCAGATTATGTGTATTCTGGCAAGTGGCAACAGTTGTAAACATAACAACCTGGACACACTCAAGACTATTGATTAACAAACCTGGATAACGTGGAAGCCTTTTCTTTCTTTTTTCATTTATTTTTTATTGGATTTTTCAGAACATGAAAACAAACATACACAAAAAAGAAAAGACTAGCACATTACTAACAAACAAACCGAACATACAAAACATACAAATACAAACATATAAGGGGAACGTGGAAGCCTTTTCAACAACAAACTAGTGTCTCTGCGTGTGTGCGCGTCCATGTCCCATTGTGGCCATTTATGGAGATCCCCAAACTCTCCCAAGTTGGTGCATCAGTGAAGTCATAGAATGGATTGGGAAACAAATTATGTGAAAAGGGGCACACCTGCACTAGACGTGTGTGTGTGTGTGTGTGTGTGTGTGTGTGTGTGTGTGTGTGTGTGTGTGTGTGTGTGTGTGTGTGTGTGTGTGTGTGTGCGTGCGTGCGTGCGTGCGTGCGTGCGTGCGTGCGTGCGTGCGTGCGTGCGTGCGTGCGTGCGTGCGTGCGTGCGTGCGTGCGTGCGCGCGCGTGCGTGCGTGTGCGTGCGCAGTGTGCAGTGCGCGTGTCTTGTCTGTGTCTAAGTTGGTTGGTGACGTCATAGACTGGCCTCCAAGTATTCTGATAACGGCTACTGCACTAAGTACTCTGATAACGGGTATTGCACTAGTATTGTGCAATACAGAAAAAGGCATACAGGTAATTATTTTGCTGAGACAGGGGGCTTTCTGTTGTATCCACCATTTATTTAACCCACCGTTGGTTGAGCTGTGTGACAGGTTGATTACAGTGCACCGCAAGAGGTGAGTGGGTGGAAGCCGCTGGCTTAGTTCATGACTCATGGCTTCAGTGTGTGAGGAACATGGAGGGGAAATATAAAAAGGTATCAATAATGCACAGGTGTGGGAGTGATCCATGCTTTATATCTCCGTCGGTTTTACAGAGTGAATGGATCATGTCTTCTTCCAACTAAGCAACAACATTGATAAAATGTCAAGGTCCATTGGATTTAAATGGGATGTTAATGGAATGCTATCACTTCCTAAGCAAACACAAAAAAGTTTCATAGGATGGAGGTTGAGTGCAATCACTGACTGTATTAGGAAGGCTGGCCAGATTGAAAAAGGCCAGTATTGGCACCCTTTGGCACTGCAAACTGTAAGGACATTAAATAGACACTGGGCTAGTTGAACAATATACTATAATACATCAGCCTGAGCACTGTGTGGTTAATGGAGGATTGGACTATGCTGGAGTAGTCGCCAATCTAGCTTTGGAAAGTGCCAGTGGTCAAAAAAGTACTAACAGCATCTGGACTTTTTTTGGAATGGTATCAGAGAGCTGCTTTTCCTTGTTAAGTCTGCCTTTAATGATGTCGCACAGCCTCCCAAGAGAAGGTTATCCTCTCATGCACTCATCAGTTCCTTTGATAAGTTATTTCAAGCTCTGTCTTTTATCCTTAATTATTGAAATTGGTTGCTTTACATGTCAAATAAATAATTAGAATAGAAAATAGAAATAATTTCTATCTTTCTTTGAATCTGCAGTGATATTTCAATATCTGAGAATGGAATATATTCCACAAGAAAGATCTGAGGAAGGAAGTAGACTGTGAGCGAGGAGACGAGACGGATGAGGCAGCCATGTTAGTGGAGGAGGGGAAGTTGGAGGTATATTGTGTGAAATCTCATTTGAAGACATGTTTGGGCAGCGGAGAGGCAAAAACAACCCAAGCTGCCCAAAATGCTGTGAACCTCTCAACATACAGTAGCCTCCCTTCATCACTTATTCATATCATTTCTCCCGGAATATTCAAGATGTAGATCCATCTTTAGCAAAGGAGAGTGTTAGAGTGTTAGAGTTGTGTACAGTTATGTACTTTAATGCAGTATGCCTCAGTGCTTCGCGTTAATGCTGTCATCCACAATTAGCACTGTCACTGTCACTATTTTTCACTATGTAAATAAAGAAAAAACAAATTTTCTGGCATCCATAGAGCCCCAAAGATTGTTTTTGCAGTGTGTGGGCTTCATCTGTTTATACTGGACTATTATTCTCTCCTCTCACACCTGGCTCACTCTTTGGTAAGCCTTCAGTGCAAACCTTTGTAGATTATTAATTCATGCTGGCCATTGTCTTTGATCACAGGGCAGTTTTTTTTTTAGGATATCAGACTGTGAGCCAGCTCTAACAGCTGTGAGCCCCACAAACAGATTACTAATGTGTCTCTTGACCTCACACCATGCTCACAGTGGACTGGGCTCATCATCAGCCTCCAAACAGCTCCCCGTCCATCTGCATGTCTCTGATAGTGTTGATGGGGACTCCATGGTTGTCAGACTAAAGCCTAATTTATGCTCCGTCTCGCGATGGTGTCGCGCGCCGAGAACGGCCGAGAATAGCAGACCTACAAGTTCACAACGCGTTGCATCCGCGACACGTTGTGAGCTTGTAGGTCTGCTATTCTTGTTGGGAGACCCGGTCACACGACGAAGTATCAATAGGGCTTAATGCTCCAGTTGGGGACAGCTGCATTTGGAGCTCAAGTCAGCGAGTGTAGTCTGCCGTCCGTGCTACTTCACTGCTTTCGATAAAAGCTTTCAAGATGAAGGGTGAGACAAAGACGCTGGGCTGCGCATATAGCTTTTTATAAATCATCAAACGCCAGAGGAGCTCCTTCACCGTGTAAACAGATTCCATACTAACCATGAATATTCATGAAAGTAGTGATAACCTTCATTTCATGGTGGAATGTGATTCCAGCCTGTCTTCGAGGCAGTGAAGTTGGCCCTTAATCATATGTTATTAAAAGTGCAACGAATCCTCTCCATCTTTTTTCTTGTCTCTCTTCGTCTGTGAACTATACAAGGAGCCCTGAACTTAAATTGGCTTCAGAGCAATTTCCCATAGTCAGTTTTCAGTATTTTCGTGCTCGTGCGCGCGCGTGCGTGTGTGAGTGTGTGTGTGTGTGTGTGTGTGTGTGTGTGCGTACGCGCGTATATTTATTTGCATGCTTGTGCATGAATGTGTGTGGGGGGTGTATAGTGTGACAAATCTTTGGCTTAATTCTATTTGGACGATTTTGCCTACCCAAGGAAGGACACCATGTGTTGTTTGCTGAAGTCCACAGAGAGAAATGTGAACAAACGGAGGGGATAATTTAATATTTTAAAACATGTCTCCCTGCTCAGGCAGAGCTCTCTCTTGTGTGCACAGGTATATTGGTTATTTAATCCCTTTAAGCTCTGGGTAACCAAATTGCTTACAGTTTGATGCAGCCATTCCTTGTGATAAGGGCTAAAGTAATTCTTATAAAGAACAATTTGCCATAGCTTTGTAGCAGTTATCTAACACAGCACAGTATTTCAACTCATTGATTGAAACTGAAATCGAAAAAACACATGGAAATATAGTGCTTATTTAGCCACCTTTACATCAAGTGGCTGTACCAGCAAAAGTACCATAGATAGTCATATATAATGCAGAGCAAAGAACAGGATGGTTCCAGCTCAGGCTAAGGTTAGAGGAGAGCAGAGGGACCAAGTCCAGATTGGTATGGATGGAAGGGTATTCGTGTCAGAGCCGCACTGATCCAGACCTGTCATCATGGGATCAGGGTTGCTGTGTGATTCCTCAGCTTGGTCATCCCATCCTGCTGAGTGGAGCCAGAACGATGCCAGAATTCTGAGTCCGATGCCGATCACGGTTTTGGAGAGTCCAAGAGGTGTCGTCAGAAGAGTCAGAATCAGAATCAGGTTTATTGTCACATAACAGGTTTACAAGGTAAAAAAGTGGGTGAAATTCGCTTTCGTACATCGTTCCCATCGCAACGGTATTTCCATAGAAAGAAGAGGGGGAGGAAGAAGAGGGGGGGGGGCAAGTGGGAAGGGAGATCAAACAAGAGAACAACAAAAAGGCCAAACAACTATATATCCATCCTGTTATTTTCTGTTATCCCAGGCTTAATTTACAGGAGCAGAGCAGAGATATTAGAAGTCTCCCCTCTTGCTACAGTGAAATGAAAGTGTCCATTAATCTAGCAGCTGTCATTTTCATTTAATCTCCTGTGCTGTGATTATAGGCTACCTTTTGTTGTAATATGAGATTAAGCATGGTATTACGTCTATTAATGAGCAATTAGTGCACTATTAGTGCAGATCAATAAATGACCATCATCAGTGAAAAATATGAAGATATATTAATCAAAGTCAATGACCTCCCAGTGTGTCTTTGTACATTAGAAGCATATTTACCATTAATATTAAAATGATTAAAATAATGAAAAATATTAAAATGCTAAATATTTGTATACACGTAATAGTCAGGGGTGTACAAGTAACTAAGTACATTTACTTGAGTGCTGTACATTGTTTTTGTTTTGTTTTGTTTTTTTGCAAGTATGCGACGTTGGTGGTCAGGGAGACGGCCAACTGGCTAATTAGTAGGTTGTCAGGAGATGGCAAATTAACCACATAACCCTAGAGTCCCTATTCTGGGCATGTCATAACTGCCGAACATTCGGTTAAAATAGGTGAACATTCAGCACAAATAGCAGATTCACTAAGCTCCATAAGGACATGTCGTGAGCTTGGTGACCAAATGTGTAACCGTGACATCTACTGTACAGCTGCAGTGGTGAAAGAAGTACTCAGATATTTGACTTAGGTAAAAGTAGCAAGACCACAATATAAAAATACTCTGTTACAAGTAAAAGGCCTGTGTTCAAAATGTTACTTGAGTAAAAGAACAAAACTATTGGCATGAAAATATACTTAAAGTACCAAAAGTAAAAGTACTGAAATGTTTGAAAAGAGCAGATCTACAAGTGTCTCATTTGCGACGCGTTGTGAGCTTGTAGATCGTACATTTTCTTGTAGATTGTCAATTTTCAAATAGCCTAGGTATAAAATAGGGCTGAAGTGGTTAATGTATGTTTAAGAAATATTTTATATCTGCAAAGTAACTAGTAAATACAGTTTTCAAATAATTGTAGTGGAGGAGTAAAAGCACAATATTAGCCGCCTCTAAAATGTGGTGGAGTAGAAGTAAAAGTATTGAAAATTGGAAATGCTCCAGTAAAGTAGAAAATACCTTAAAATTGTACTTAAGTACAGTACTTGAGTAAATGTACTCAGTTACTTTCCACCATTGTACAGCTGTCATGTAAACCAGAACAAAGCAACGCAGACAAGATGGACCCCAATGTTAACAGGTATACTTCTCATCCCACCGTGTCTTGGTAGCAGTAAGTTAAAGCCGACCTCATTACTGAACCTGGGCACTCTCAGTGTGTTCCTCCATGGCACAGTTTCCACTGAGTGATGTGAGCGAGATTTCCCCAGAGAACATTGAGTTTAGCAATCGTCTATCTTAAAATAGCTTTGAATCATACATTATTACATAGCAGGGTGCTGCCTCTGTCAGGCTGCATTTGCTGCGATGCTTATTGTATCTCGTTGCTTTCTTCGAGGCTTCAACATCTGAATAGATTTGAAGCCTTGAGATAGCATATTGTTGTTGTCGGTCGGAAACCTTGCATGTCCAAAACTGCATGTTACTTTTCAGTAAATGGGAAAAATAATATGTGTTCCGATGAATCCAATGTAGTTATTATTTAGTTAATTTAGTCACAAGTGCTTGTTAATTATTTTCATTGGGTTAAAATAATTCAGAATCAGAAGAATCAGAATCAGTTTTATTGTCACATCACAGGTTTACAAGGTAAAAAAGTGGGTGAAATTCTTTTTTGTACATCGTTCCCATCGCAACGTTAGTTTCCATAGAAAGAAGAGGGGGGGGGGGAGAAGAAGAGGGTGGGGGGCAGGTGGGAAGGAGATCAAAACAAGAGAGCAACAGAAGGCTAGACAAGTTATCTACATATTTACAAATTACCTGAGATAATAAAAAAAACAAAAAAAAACAAAACTAAGGTGCCTGAGCATAGCAGCAATGTATTGTATACTGTGCATGTTATACTTATACTGTGCATGATAGACAATGGACGTTAAGGTGCTTAGAGGAAAAGGAGCACAATAAAAAAGACCCAAAAAAAGTCAGTGCGTTATACAAGGGATTAAGGTGCAAAAGGTCAGTGCGTGTCCACCTAGAGTGGACTGACCCTAGTATAATCCGCATGTAGCTCCATGAGGGAGTGCAACAAAAAGTCATTTGTACCTGGTGTAGTCCACAGGTGTGTCCGAGGGGGGGCTAAAGTCCAAGTCATTGTCCCTGGTATAATCCACAGGTGTGTTCAGGAAGAGCCAGAAAAGTCTGCGCCGCCTGCTGTCAGGCTGCTGAACTCATCCAGGCTTATGCCCCATTCAGCATTCTGACAGCAGCTGGATTGAAACTACACCAAAACCTGGTGGTGGAACTCTTGATACTGCGGTAGAGCCCCTTGCCCGGTCGCGGTCGTTGTAGGGGGTTGAACAGTCTGTGACTTGGGTGGTGCTTGTCCTTGATGATGCGCTTGGCTTTGACCACGCACCGCTTTTTGTACAGTTCCTGGAGCGCTGGGAGCTCGATTCCCATTATCCGCTCTGCCGTTCGCACTACTCGTTGTAGGCTGACCTTTTCTCGGGCAGTGCAGTTCCCGTACCAGGCCGTGACACAGCCTGTTAGGATGCCTTCAACAGAACTGTTGTAGTACAGCCTGAGGATGCGACGTCCTACTCCGAGCTTCTTCAGGCGGCGGAGCCAGTACAGTCGCTGCTGAGCCTTTTTCCTCACGTGTGTGGAGTGCGTCTCCCATTTGAGGTCCTCCTCGATGTGTACTCCGAGGAACTTGAACTCGCTGACCCTTTCCACTGCAGCACCGTCGATGAGGATGGGCGCATGGTCTCTCCGCGGCCTCCTGAAGTCCACGATCAGTTCTTTGGTCTTGTCGACGTTAAGAGAGAGGTTGTTCTCGCTGCACCAGTGTGCCAGTGATTTGATCTCCTCTCTGTAGTCAGACTCGTCGTTGTTGACGATTCGGCCTATCACTGTCGTGTCGTCCGCGTACTTTATGATGGTGTTGGAGACATGTGTGGCTATGCAGTCATACGTGTACAGGGAGTAGAGGAGAGGGCTCAGCACGCATCCCTGGGGTGCTCCGGTGTTGAGGGTCAGGGGGTCGGATGTGATGCTGCCCATTCTCACCACCTGATGTCGGTTGGACAAGAAGTCCTGTATCCAGTCGCACATGCTTGGGTGTAGCCCTAGGTGTCTGAGCTTTTTGTCAAGTATTGCTGGGACAATGGTGTTGAATGCTGAGCTGTAGTCCACGAACAGCATACGTACATATTTGTCCTTCAGCAGCTTGTTGTCCATGTGCGAGAGGACGGTGTGGAGAGCCATGGCAATAGCGTCGTCGGTGGATCTGTTTTTGCGGTATGCATACTGCCACGGATCCAGCGAGGCAGGTAGCGTGGAGCTGATGTATTCCCTCACCAGTTTCTCGAAACACTTGCTGACGATCGGGGTGAGAGCAACAGGTCTCCAGTCGTTCAGGCATGTCACTTTGGCCTTTTTGGGAATGGGCACAATGGTTGACATTTTGAACCCTGCAGGGACCACAGCCAGGGAGAGGGAGAGGTTAAAGATGTCAGCGAAGACACCCGCCAGCTGGTCTGCACATGTCTTAAGGACCCGGCCTGGAATCCCATCAGGTCCGGCTGCCTTGTGGATGTTGACCCGTGTGAAGGCTGTACGCACTTCTCTCTCCGAGATGGTTAGAGGAGGGTTCTCCTCTGCTGGTGCTGCTGATGGCCCCGCTTGGCTGCCGCGGTTGGAGCTGATCTCAAACCGGCCGTAGAAAGTGTTCAGTTCGTTGGGGAGGGAGGCAGGCGGGTTCACCTCGCTTCTGGTTCTTGTTTTGCAGTCTGTCAAGGTGTGTACTGCCTGCCATGTGCTCCTGATGTCGCCATTGCTGAGTTTGTCTTGCATCTTTTTTGTGTAGGCCTTTTTCGCCTTCCTGATGGCGCTGTTTAGGGCCGCGCGCGTCGTGTTGCGCGTTTCCACGTCGCCAGATTTGAAACCAGCGTCCCGTTCATGCAGATGTGCACGTACTCCGCTGTCCATCCATGGTTTCTGATTGGGATAGATCCGAACTGTCTTTTTTGGGACTATGTCATCTATGCACTTGCTGATAAAGCCAGTGACTGAGTCTGAGAGTTCGTTGATGTTATTCCCAGCGGCGTTCTTAAACATCCCCCAGTCAGTCTGGTAGAAGCAGGATTGTAGCATAGCGTCTGTGTCCTCAGACCAGATTCGGATTTCCTTCTCAACGACCGGCTCCCTTTTTAGCCTCTGTTTGTAGGCAGGTAGCAGCTGGATGGCGTCGTGGTCAGAGCTTCCTAGCGGTGGGCGGCGGAGAGCTTTGTATCCATCCTTGAAGGGCGTGTAGCAGTGGTCAAGAATATTGTCACCACGGGTACTGCAGGCGACATGCTGGTGGAATTTGGGAAAGACCTTTTTTAAGTCTGTCCGGTTGAAGTCGCCTAGGCAGATGACTGCGCAGTCCGGGTGGCGATTTTCTTGTGCACTGATCGCCTGGTGTAATTCCCTCATAGCTGTGTCCTTATTAGCTCCAGGATGAATGTAAACAACGGCTACAATCACGATGCTGAAGTCGCGTGGTAGGTAGAAAGGACGGCAGGCTATGATTAAAAGTTCAAGGTCTGGTGAGCAGTGACTATCTAGGATTTTAACATCTTTGCACCAGTTGTTGTTGATCAAGGCACAAACTCCCCCCCCACGTTTGCTTACCGCTCAGTACAGGGTCTCTGTCCTTCCTATACGCGGTGAAGCCAGGAGGAGTGATAGAAGAATCAGATGCTAACTCCGTTAGCCACGTCTCTGTTAGCACAACAATACAAGTGCTCCTCGTCTCTGCGTTGTATTTAACGCGCGCCAGTAAGTCGTCCATAGTGGTCACTGTTCTTGATTCACACAGAGATCTAACGTTCGCTAGCAGGATTGAAGGCAGTGCAGGTTTATATCCACGTTTTGTTGTTCTTACGAGAAGACCCGCTCTTGTGCCTCGTCGCCACGGTCTTTTTCGTCGTCTTGGGTTTGTTGTTGATCCAGCCGGAACAAAGGGAACCCCTCCCCCCACCCAGCCGAGTGGAAGGTTTTCATTGTACCCAAAGACATACGTTCACACTTTCACTTTCACAGATCTGCAAGCTCATAACGCACCGCGATCTTTGCTACATTTGTGTCACTGTATGACGAGATAGGGCATTAATGTACGGAAAAACATAAAAAGATACAAGGTTTCTGCCTGCCAGCAACGATATAGCTCTATGGGTGCGTGAAGCGACACATGTCTGCTCTGTCTCTCAAAGTAAATCTACTTAACCACTTAATCCCTATAAGCCCCTATACTAGAAATAGTGAATATAGCTGCTATTTTCACTATTTTTGAAAATGTTGACATTTCTATAATTTTGAAAATCTTAAATTTTAAATATAATGGACATGCCCAAAGTAGGGATGCCAAGTTGAAAATGGTTAAAGGAGTCTTTATTACACCC